>NC_088686.1:156921242-157221242 GCF_028017835.1 Emys orbicularis | reverse complement strand
TGGTCTCCTCACCTCAAAAAAGATATTCTAGCACTAGAAAAGGTTCAGAAAAGAGCAACTAAAATGATTAAGGGTTTAGAGAGGGTCCCATATGAGGAAAGATTAAAGAGGCTAGGACTCTTCAGTTTGGAAAAGAGAAGACTAAGGGGGGACATGATAGAGGTATATAAAATCATGAGTGATGTTGAGAAAGTGGATAAGGAAAAGTTATTTACTTATTCCCATAATACAAGAACTAGGGGTCACCAAAAGAAATTAATAGGCAGCAGGTTTAAAACAAATAAAAGGAAGTTCTTCTTCACGCAGCGCACAGTCAACTTGTGGAACTCCTTACCTGAGGAGGTTGTGAAGGCTAGGACTATAACAATGTTTAAAAGGGGACTGGATAAATTCATGGTGGCTAAGTCCATAAATGGCTATTAGCCAGGATGGGTAAGAATGGTGTCCCTAGCCTCTGTTCGTCAGAGGATGGAGATGGATGGCAGGAGAGAGATCACTTGATCATTGCCTGTTAGGTTCACTCCCTCTGGGGCACCTGGCATTGGCCACTGTCGGTAGACAGATACTGGGCTAGATGGACCTTTGGTCTGACCCAGTACGGCCTTTCTTATGTTCTTATGTTCTTATGTCACCCTGAACCTCTTCCCTAGCTGCCCCTCCCCAGAGGTGGCTGCACTTCAGTGCTGGGTGAGCACTTTGGGGTCCTTGGTCACTGAAGTAACCTGAATGTGCCTCCTGTTAGGCCTGTTGTAGTACAGTATCCACCAGTAGAGGGCAGTGCTTCTCCATGCATCTCCTGTCCCCATGAGCGGTTCATCTTATAATTATCCCCTACCAGAGCCAGGAGAGAACCCAGGAGTCCTGGCTCCAACCCCCACTTCTCTAACCCACTTGGCCCCACTCCTCTCCCACAGCTCAGCTAGAACCTGGATGGGCCGGGGCTGGGGAGCTCAGACTCCTGGCTTTAACTGGGCAAAAAAAATTTTAAATGCAGATTTAAGTTGACAGAGAAATTTTTGCAAATTTGTTTCAATTTTGATAAGTTGTTTTCATCCCCCTCCCTAAAATGGTCCAAAATGTTGAAACATTTTGATATTTCTATTCCAGTCAAAATCTTCTATTTTATTTTTAAAATCCCTCCAAATCGAAGCATTTCATATACCCAGCATGATTTTTCTCCTGCGTTCTCACTTTGCCAAACAACTGATTCTTCTTTCTTTTCAGGGTCACCCAAAATGAAATTCTCCGCCTGGAGTTTTTTCACAGCCAGCCAACCACATGAAAATCAGGTTTTCACATCACTCCAATCATTCAGTTTGAGGAGGATTTAGTGTCGGGAAGGACCTGGAGGCTACAGTGAATCGCAAATTGAATATGAGTCCAGAGTGCGATGCAGGTGAGAAAAAGGTGAATTTTCTAGTGTGCACAAACAGGAGTGTCCTATGTAAGAGGTGGGAGGTAACTGTCCTGCTCTACTCGGAACTGGTGAGGCCTTCGCTGGAGAACTGTGCCCAATTCTGGGAGCCGCACTTTAGGTAAGATGTGGACACACAGGAGTGGGTCCAGAGGAGACCAAGAAAAATGAGAAAGTTTTAGAAAACCTGACCTGTGAGGAAAGGTTAAACTCAGGCCATGTTTAGTCTTGAGAAAAGAAGGGGGGACTTGGGAACAGTCTTTAAATATATGTTCACAGCTGGCATAAAGAGGATGGGGATCAATTGTTCTCATTGGCCACAGAAACCACGGTAAGAAGCAACAGGTTAAATCTGCAGCCAGAGAGATTTAGGTTTGACTGCACGAAAAACTGGGCTCAGCACCGAAAACGCCCCTTCCCTGCATTTCTACCTGGCTGTCACCCTGTAGGGCCCTGTCTTCTCCCCGTATGGCCAACAGGGTCTGATAAGGATTGGCAAACCTGTCCCTTGTGCAGCTCTACCATCATATCTCCCTCAGGGAGACAGAAACCCAGTCTGAAGCAGGGAGCTCGTAGCTCGTTCCACAGGCTCCGTCGCCTCTAGGGTGTGTTACCAGATTTGCCCTTTACTTTGGGGTACGCTCATTTATTCGGGTTACTCTTTGTGGGGGAGGGGTTCTGTAATTGTATTAATGTACTGCTTGTGTCACTTGTGTTCTCCTACGGAGCTCTACTTCTCCTGTCTACAAGTTCCCTCCCAATGGAGCTATCCTGCAGGACCTAGGTTCCCCAGGGCTGGGTTCTTCCTGCCCCCGAATCAGATGAGCACACACACACAAACAGAGTGTGTCTATGATGACTGAGTTAATCAGCACTCCCAAGCTGACCCCTTATATGCCCCTGGGCTCAATGGGCTGGGCCGAGCAGCACTTTCAAGCTTCCACCCTCATATGCCCCAGGTTCAGCATGTCCCTATCCCCGTGTCCACGTTACAATTGTTCTGGTAGTAACCCACTGGATGAGGAAACCCCACAGGATTTTTGGGCTCTGCAGGGGTCTTTAGCTTAGGTATGAGGAGAGTGGCTGCAGAGCGAATGGGGAAGCCAAAAACACCCATGAGAGAGAGTGGGGGGTTCTCACCTCTCCGTGAAGCTTGAATCGACCAGGGTTCCCAGGTGATGGTGGTAGCTGAGGGTCTGTAGTGCTGGAGACAGGCAGAGCCCCCAGCACCGTCAGGCAGGAGAAGATGAAATCCCAATGGAACTGATGCAGATTTTGGATCCAGGCAACAGAACACCTACTTGAGCGTGTGTGTGGGTTTCTGTAGAAAAAGAACAATGTTTCAAGGGAGAACACTAGAATTCTTGGTGCGTAAAACGATTGATTTAAGGGAGTATATCAAAGTTGTTTTGTTCAAGCTAGACAATAAGAACTGATCATTCCTGGCTATGAGCGGTGTTCCTTCCAGGGAGCTCATAACTCAATTAGGCAGCTTCAGTATATTGGATACCAATAGAGGATTTATTACTAGAATTGGTCTGATAACTGCTGAGCTGGGTGTGTGCAGGCGGGTTCATTAACATCTGGAGCAGAGATCCCCCAGCATGCAGTCCTTCCCTGCTTTTCTGGTCCCAGAGTTCAGTGCAGTTCTTGCCTTGGAATTTCTGTTCTCCATTCTCTATGCTAATGGAGAAGCCCCCGTGTCCCATCTTTGATGCAAATGAGACTAAGGGAGTTGCCTTAATCCTCTCACCCTTGTCTGGAGGGGCTTGGGTAAGTCTTTCTTCTGAGCAGTTTTGATTCAAGCAGAGGTTGGGTGGGGGGAGGTCCTTCATGAGTCAGACAGGCTGGATACTGCACCCTGGTTTCCCAAGACCACAGAGCTGGTAGGTTACATGTGACAAACGCCCCCTCCCAACTCCTGCTATATATCCACAGAGCACGATGCCGGGATCAAACATTATCTTAATGGTGGAAGTCCCTGGCAGATAATAAAATTGGATTCCTGATTGGTGGACAAAATCAGGAGGGGAGGGACTAGCTTAGCCACCTCCCCCTTTTGGAGAGACCTCTGGGGTGGCGATGAAGAGGCCGGGTGGACAGATGGGAGCAAGTTTCATGATCAGGGCAGCCACCCGTACCGTCTCCTGGACTCCACCAGGCAGGGTTGCCGATTCTGGTTGGCTGTATTCTTGGAGGTTTCATCACAAGACAGAATTTTTACTGAAAGATTAATCTTTAATTCCTGGAGGTTCTAGGAGGGTCGGTGACCCAACCGCCATGACATCATTGGGGCTTCATTGTCCTGGGCCTTGGAGCTGAGCTGGGATGAGGCCAGACAGGGAGACCCGGGTGCCATTGCCACCTCCGCTGGCTCTGGCTAAATCCCACACCCGGCCCGGGAGGTGAAACGT
This sequence comes from Emys orbicularis, assembly GCF_028017835.1. Classification (NCBI taxonomy): domain Eukaryota; kingdom Metazoa; phylum Chordata; order Testudines; family Emydidae; genus Emys; species Emys orbicularis. The sequence goes on along the minus strand of NC_088686.1, from coordinate 157,217,414 downwards.
GGACTTCCTGCTCCCTCATGCTCATCTTTTCCTTCCCCCTCTTCTTTCTTCTCTCGCCTCTTTCTCTCGCTCTTTTCGCCTCTCTCTGAGAAGAGTACGGCTCAGCGGGCCCAGGCTGCATCTTTTCCAAAGATTACGTCATGTGATGAGCCCTCCAGGAATTCGTCCAATCAAAATCGGCTACCAAAATCGCCCATTGCTGGGACAAGTTTGCCAGGCCTTGAAGTGGCTGGTCAGGGTGAGGTCCTAGGCCTTGTTTCTCCAGCTATGAGGCTACAAGAGTGAGTCAGCAGCTGAATTTTGCTCTCTCTGCTGGTCTTTTCCATCCCCTTCCATGTGTGCTCATCTTGTTGGATCTTCTGGGAGACGGGATCTACCTTTCCCAGCAGCAGCAACCTCCCCAGCAGGGCCACCCACGTCTCCTTTCCCCCCAGAGGATAGTTTGTTCCAGCTAGAAGAAAAGCAGTCTGTCAGACGGGGGTCCCTTATCAAAATACAAGGTAAAATCCCCCCCAACCTGGGGCTGGATCAGAGAAGCGTCCCCTTGATGGGAAAGGCCCCGAATCCCATAATCCACTTGCCTGAGCCAGGCAGCAGGGGGCCAGGGTGGAAGCTGACTGCGTGGGGGACACCTGGGCAGGGGCTGGCTGTGGTGGGGGAGACCGGGGTCTGTTGGCCCCTATAGGGGAAAGGCCCCATGTCCCATTTTCACCCACCTGAGCCTGCCAAGCCCCTGCCCTGGGGATGGAGTGAAGCTGGCACCCCTAGAGGGGAAAGGCCCCATGTCCCTTTCCAACCAGCCCCTCAGCTCTGGGGCCGGACAGGAAAGGGAGTATGGCCAATGGGTACAGTAAATGTCTCCATGGCCTAGTTTCCATTTCAAAGGCTCCCAGTGTCCTTCCTTCTTCTGTGTCTGTCACACAAGCCACACAGGTTGTACCCACTAGGGTTCTGTCCCCTGCTCTGGGAGGGGAGTGGGGGCTAGTGTTGGTGTCACTAGGCATAGCTACCAGGTAACTCAGGAGAGTGGAAGGCCAAAAGTGCCGATGAAGCTCTTCTGCTCTGGGTCTAGGTGAGCCACAGTGACTCCATCTTGTGAACATTAGGTTCTGCCCCGGGCTCTGGGAGGGGAGTGGGGTCTGGTAGGTTAGAGCAGGGGGGCTGGGAGCCAGGACTCCTGGGTTCTATCCCAGCTCTGAGGGGGAGTGGGGGCTGGTCGGTTGGGAAGGAGGAGCAAGGAGGCAGGACTCCTGGGTTCTATCATCGGCTTCCTAACTGTGACCTAGGCTCGCCCTCTCCGTGCCTCAATTTCCCCACTTGTAAAACAATTCAGATGATGATTGTTTCTCTTTGCACAGGGCTCAGCCCCGCTGTGATGTCCCTCTGCCCCCAAAGCTGTGTTGGCCTCTGTGGTCTCGATTCTCGTACTCTCCACTGGAAGGGACAGGAGATGCGGAGGGCTCTCTGCTGGGGTGGCTTCTGGCCACATCCTGGTGCCGCCTCTGCTCACGTGCTTACCGGCAGCCCATGACTCATGTGGCCAGTAAGAGTCAGGCCCCAGAAGCCCACATCATCCTGCCTGCGTCTGCGGCCCAGTTCTGGCCCCACACATGGCTGGGGGCTTTGATGTGAACTGCGAGGCCCCTTTTGAAATGGGAAGGAAATGGCCACACCCTGACAGGTCTGTTTACCTTTTCTGGGCTTTGTGTTCTGCGTGATTTCTGGTAAATACAAAGTAAAGGCTGGAAGCCAGCGACCCTGAAAGACTTTTACTTTCAGTTTCCTATTGGCTCTTTTTCTCCATCGTACAAAGCAAACCCACCTATCAACGTCCCGGGAAGGGGGGAGGGTGCTAGCCCACCCACAACTGAAGGCCCTGCACCAGCCCAGGGGGAGAAACCATTAATTAAGCTCAAGGTTCAACTAAATTCAGGGGACAACAAATGATCAAACAGGAGCAGGAGGTTACAGGGCCATGCCTCTCAGGGCTGTCCCTCGGGGGGTGCAAGGCCCGGGACCCCCGCCCCAGGCCGTGCCCCTGCCCCTTCCCATCCCTGCTCCACCCCTTCCCCTAGAGCCTCACCCCTGCTCCACCCCCAGCTCGCCTCTTCCCGCTCCTGCTGTGCCCCCAGTCCATACCTTCCCCCTAAGTCCCCTTCTCCTGTTGTGCTTACAAGAAGCACATGGGATCTTTTTCAGGGGAAAAGGCAATATGCTGCATTTATTGAAGATACAACAATTAGCATATGCATGCAATCACACCACACACACACACACACACACACACACACACACACACACACACACACACACACACACACACACACACACACACACACACACACACACACACACACACACACACACTCTCTGTCCCGCCAATCAATGTTATAGTTACCAGTCCAGAGTCCGGATCAATCTAGTGGCCAGCTAGGTTGATCAAGGGTAGGTAGGAGCCGGAATCCGTTGGTCGCGACACAATGCTCCGGGGAAGTCTTGGCAGGACGAACCCAAAGTTTCATGGCAAGGCAGCCTGTTTATATAGTGATTTTCCTTTACTGGGACCAATGAGTTTTGCACCGTCATGCTGTAATCAATTGTTGTTTGACAAGTGCTTGTTTTCTTAAATTGTCCTTCTCATCCTTTATCTGGTTCTTTCATCAAGTCTCTCAGGGAGTTACCCCAGGCTGGGTTTGATCACAGCTATCTTGTCCCCATTGATAGGTGCCTGTCTCATTAGAGTCAGCAATCTGCCCTCCTCTGACATTTCAATAGGGGTGTGTTGCAGCCTCCTGGCGTCCATGCGTCTGTCTCCAATTCCTCTCTAGAACATCTGGTCCGGTGATGGCCTTCACACTTATCTCTTAACACACACATTCCTCATTCACACACAACACAGAATTGATTTACACAGAGCATTTGAACAGGAACATCAAGTTGCAATGCAAGAGAAAAACAATCATTGCATTCTTTTATTTATTTTAAAATGCTAAACCTACAGCTAAGTGGTGACCCTAAAAGGTCTGTCACTGCCTTGAAATCAGCACAGATACTGATTCTGGATGATGCATCTCTATCACTGGCCCATTAGGCCATTCCTTTCCCCTTTCAGAAAGGGTGGCTGGCAGGATATGGTCAAACCATACACCAAAACATTTAGTAGACGCTACATTATTATTCTTTATCCTTCATTCTAAATTATACAAAATACAAACATAAAATCCTACTACTACATAGGTATGATCTGATGATCTATGATCATACCTGGCTTAAAGCTGCTCATAGCATAACTGCTCCCTGTTCCCCTCTTTCCCGGAGAACCAACAACAGACACAAAGGGAAAGCTTTTTTCCCAGTCTTAAAAAGTTCTAGCCTTTCCATTGGCTCTTTGGTCAGGTGCCCACTCCCTTTCCTTTACCTGGGGGACTTTTTTAACCATTTACAGGTAAAACAAGCAGAGAATAGCCATCAAGAGGAACTTTATAGCTAACTGCCTAGCTGGGTGTCCATAAAAGGGAGCTATCCCCCCCCCCCCCCGCCCTTCATTTATCACAACCACCAACAAGACGAACACGCACGAAAGGGGGAAGAAAAACGCAGCAACCATTGACTCTCCTTCATAGCCTCCCGGTTGGAGAAACACAAGCCCAGGCCTGGCTCCAGTGGGCCACGTCGAGAAGTGGCAAACTGGTCCCAGTGATAGGAGGGTAGTTTTGTTTGGACATATTCATGGAGGTTTCATCACAATATAATCTTTCATTGAAGTTTAACCTTCAATTCCTGGAAACACCAGGCCAATCCTGGAGGGTTGGCAACCAAAGATGCTGCCTTGGCCAGCTAAGTCTGACTCTTCTCAGGGAGAGGTGGAAAAAAGAAGGGGGAAGGAAAAGAAGAGAATGGGGTTGGGGGTGGGAGCAGGAAGTCCATGTCTCACCTCCTGGGGTCGGTCTGGAATTCAGCCTGAGCCAGCGGAGGTGGCAACATCACCTGGGTCCCTCTGTCTCACCTGACCCCACCTCAGCTCCTAGACCCAGGACACTGAAGGCCCAATGATGTCATGGTGGATCCCAGGAGACGGTGCCGGTGGCTCCCATCTGTCCACCTGGCTCTCTCTTCATCCTGGAAAGGGGGCAGTGGCCAAAATAGCCCCCACTCCTGATTTTGTCCACCAATGCGGCCACATTTCCAACCCCCTAGATTTGATCTGTTCATTCCCCATTCCAATATCCTTCTGAATCATGCGTATCCAAGCCAGGAGGTGCCGCCAGGACCATTGGAAGGAGACTAGGCCCGGCTTGCTCAGCCGCGGCTGCCCTCACGGACGCTAGGCAAAAAGCAGGGATCAGGACACGTGCCGAGGTTCCATGGGTGAAAAGCTTAATATCTGCCCTAGCGATTTACGGCTAAACCCTGCCGCGACTCCAGCTGATGGAGGAACAATGGGGGTGTCTGCTGGCGGGCAGCTGGTCCCAGAGCCTGGCCCACTTTGGAGCCACTGAAATTCTGTTCCAGCGTTATCTGCCAGGGACACCCACCAGTAAGATAACATTTGATCCCCGCAGGTGGCTCTTGGGAGCGCTGGTCACCCCAGCGGCGACGGAACCTGTGAAGCGAGCTCTGAGCCCCTTGCATTAGACTGGGATTCTGTCTCTGTAAGAGAGATCAGGGCAGAGCTGTGCGAGGGGACGGTTCATAAATCCTCATCGGCCCTTGCTGGGCGTGCGGGGAGAAGACAGGGCCCTACAAGGCGACAGCCGGGTAGAAATGCAAGGAAGGGGCCTTTTCTGTGCTGAGCCAAGCTTTTCCTGCTCTCTTCTAACCGAAATCTCCCGTCCTGCCGATTAACCCCGTTACTTCTTGTCCGACCTGAACAGTTGATCCCCATCCTCTTTATACCAGCCCTGAACATATTTAAATCATAGAATCATAGAATCATAGAATCAAAGACTGTTCTCGAGTCCCCCTTCTTTTCTCAAGACTAAACATGCCCCGTTTTTTAACCTTTCCTCACAGGTCAGGTTTTCTAAATCTTTTCTCATTTTTGTTGCTCTCCTCTGGACTCTCTCGAGTGTGTCCACATCTTTCCTAACGCCATTTTTGCAACTGCATCCGACTCTTGACTCATTCAATTTGTGATCCACTGTAGCCCCTCGGTCCTTCCCTGCACCAAATCCTCCTCAAACTGAATGACTTGGAGTGATGCCAAAAACTCGGGGGGCGGGGGGTCATTTTGGCTTAACCCCCCCCCACCAAAATTTCAATTTTTTGGCAAAGTGAAAGCACATAAAAAATATCATGTTTGGTCAAATAAAATGCTTTGAGGGTTTTGAAAAATAAAACAATCCTGATTGGTGGACAAAAGCAGGAGGGGAGGGGTATTCCGGCCACTGCCCGTTTCAGGGAGCACATGGGGGTGGGGATGAAGGGAGCTGGGTGGACAGATGGGAGCCATCGGCACCATCTCCTGGGGCTCCACCATGACGTCATTGGGCCTTCATTGTTCTGGGCCTCGGAGCTGAGCTGGGATCAGGCCAGACAGAGGGACCCAGGTGATGTTGCCACCTCTGCTGGCTCCGGCTAAATCCCAAACACGGTCCGGTGAGACGTGGACTTCCTGCTCCTACCTCCTTTCTTGTGCTCGTCTTTTCCTTCCCCCTCTTCTTTCTTCTCTCCCCTCTTTCTCTCAGTCTTTTCACCTCTCTCTGAGAAGAGTCCGGCTCAGTTGGCCCAGTCTGCATCTTTTGCAACACCCGAAATGGCCATGTTTGCCAACCCTCCAGGATTGGCCTGGAGTCCACAGGAATTGACGATTAATCTTTCATTCATGCGATGAAACCTCCAGGAATACGTCCATCCCAAACTGGCAGCCCTGAAACGGGCCTGTCACTGCGACAAGTTTGCTACATCTTGAAGTGATTGATCAGAGCAGGGCCTAGGGCCTGGGGCCACAAGCGCCGACTTGGACCTGGGGCCACAGGTGCTCGACCCCCAGCTCTGCCCCAGGCCTTGCCTCCACTCTACCCCTTCCCCCAAGGCCCCACCCCTGCCCTGCGTCTTCCCGCCCCATTCTGTCCCCTCCCCCAAGTGCATCACACCCTCGCTCCTCCCTCCCAGTGCCTCCTGCACGCTGCAAAACAGTTGATCGCAGCTGATGAGAGGCATGGGGAGGGATGGGAGGTGCTGATTGGGGAGCTGCTGGTGGGTGTTCAGCACCCCCCATTTTTCCCCATGGGTGCCTATTCCTGGGGCCGTGTTTCTCCAGCTGTGAGGCTACAAGGGAGGGTCAACGCCAGTGACAGCCGCTGAGTTTTTCTCTCTCTCTGCTGGTCTTTTCTCTCCCCGTTTGTGTGTGTTGGTCTTGTTGGGTCTCCTGGGAGACAGGATCGGCCTTTCACAGCAGCAACAATCCAGCAGCTCCACTCCCCATCCCCAGAGGACAATTCGTTTCAGCTAGAACCCCACCTCAGTCCTCATCAAGATAAAGTTCCACCCACCCCCAAACTGGGGCTGGAGCAGAAAGCGCCCCCTAGAGGGGCAAGGCCCTAGATCCCATTCCCCACCCATCTGAGCCAGCCTGTCCCGTGCCCTAGGGCCGGAGTGGAGCCGGCGCCTCCTAGAGGGGAAAGGCCACATGTCCCGATCCCAACCAGCCCCACAGCTCTGGGGCTGGAGCTGGGAAAGGGAGGAGGGCTTACTGGCACACTAAAGGTCTCCATGGCCTAGTTTCCATTGCAAAAGCTCCCAGTGTCCTTCCTTCTTCTGTGTCTGTCGCACAAGCCACACAGGTTCTACCCACTAGAGTTCTGTCCCGGGCTCTGGGAGGGGAGTAGGCTCTGGTGGGTTGGGGGAAGGGGTGGGCTAGTAAACAGGACTCCTGGGTTCCATCCTGGGCTCTGGGAGGGGAGTGTGGTCCAGGGGCTAGAGTTGGGGGCGGGGATGGGACTGGAAGCCAGGACTCCTGGGTTCTATCCCCAGCTCGCTGCTTGGTTTACCCCCGCCCTCTCCGTGACTCAATTTCCCCAGCTGTAAAGCAATCCAGCTGATGCTCGTTTCTCTTTCCACGGGGCTCAGCCCTGCTCTGATGTGGCTCTGCCCCCAAAGCTGTGCTGACCTCTGTGGTCTCGATTCTCACGCGCCCCACTGGGAGGGGCGGGAGCTGCGGAGGGCTCTCTGCTGGGGGGGAGGGGGCTTCTGGCCACATCCTGGCGCTGCCTCTGCTCACGAGTTGCCCGTGAGTCATGTGGCCACAAAGAGTCAGGCCCCAGAGGCCGCAGCATCCTGCCTGCATCTGCAGCCCAGCCCTGGCCCCACGCATAGCTGGGGGCTTTGATGTGGACTGTGTGGTCCCCTTTGAAATGGGTAGGAAATGGCCACGCCCTGACAGCTCCCCTCTGCTGCACCCCAGAGGCAGCTGCATCTCACTCACCCCTTGGGTGGGGAATGGCGTGTGGCTGTTGGGTTAAGATAGGAGCCGGTGCTGCCTAGAGGTGAAAGACCCAATTCCCCACCCCCGCTCTGGGGCTGGGTTGGAGCCAGCACCCCCGAGAGGGGAAAGATCCCTTTCCCCACCCCACTAGAGTCAGTCAGTGCCCCACCCTGGAGCCAAATTAACCCCAGCCAGCATCTCAGAAGGGCCCAGTCATCTCTTCCCCTGTGTCCCTACGGCATTTAAAATGTCAATGGAGCTCTGTGGTAGGAAGAAAAGACATGAGAAGGGAGGCAATGGGGGGCACACAGAGCCCTTGGTATAGTGGGAGGTGGAATGGGGGGCCTACAGAGCCCCTGGTATGGGGGGAGGGGCCAATGGAGGGGCCCACAAAGCCCCTACTTGGGGGGAGGGGAGCAATGGAGGCCCATAGACCGTGAGGGAGGGGGACAATGGGGGGTGATAGAGCCCCTGGCATGGGGGGAGGGTAATGGGGACCTACAGAGCCCCCAGCATGGGGGGAGGGGGAATGGGGACCCTCAGAGCCACCAGCATGAGGGTTGGGGAATGGGGGGGCCCACAGATTCCCCAGCATGGGGGGAAGACGGGGAGCACACAGAGCCCCTGGGAATGGCCGGGAGGAGTTGCAGGGAGGGGGGCACAGAGAGCGCTGGTGCAATCAGCTCAAACACCAGCAGCACCGAAGGGTGCGACCCCCTAGTTTAATACTTGACAAGGATTAAGCCTGGTCGGGAGATTCCCAGCCACCAGGGCGGCGCCAGAGCAGCAGCGTGCGGGGGCCCCAGGAGTGCCGGGGTGGGTGTTCCTGGGAGGAGGTACCAGAGGGGACCAGATGTGGTCAAGTCCACCTCTAATAAGTGGAATTGGGCTTTGCTTTCATTTTTTGAGAGCGGCGTGCTGTGGGAGGCTGGGGGCTTGTTTTATTTGGAGGCAACGTCTTTCGTTTGTGTACTAAGGGACTTCAGCACAAAGCATAGGGTGACCCGATAGCAAATGGGAAAAGTCGGGACGGAGGAGGGGGTTACTAGGCGCCTATATAAGAAAAAGCCCTGAATCTTGGGCCTGTCCCTATAAAATAGGGACATCTGGTCACCCTACAAATTGTACTTTAAAAATGGTGGTAGGCGCGGTTTTGGTGACTGATGCCCATCATCAGAATTTGAGAAGCCTCCGCGCCCTGCTCCCGTTCAATTATGAAAATCCCGCCCACTCGCTGCATCCTCTGCTCCATTTTCTTGTCCCGTGCCGGGAAGATGCTTTCACGGTGCCACATGGGAATGTCCCATGAGGCAATGGAGACCGCAGAGGGTGGCGAGAGCTCGGATGACCTCTTTTCTTCATAATGGAAGTCCGCGCACGGTTATTATTTTTAATGTGTAACTTCATGTTGTAGGCAGCAAAACTAGAAGTACTAAAAAAAAACCAATGGAATTTGTATACCCTCCCCCGCCCCCCAGACACACACCCCTCTCCCTCTGAGATGGGTTGGGCTTGTTTCGGGCCCGATTTCAAAGACAGCACCGCCTTTTTTTTTCCTCCTGAGACTTGGAGCTGGGACCCCTCGTTTTGGATCCCAGCTCTTGTAGAGGAGAGGAGGATAGTGGGTTAAAGCAGGGGGGGGCTGCGAGCCAGGACTCCTGGGTTCTCTCCCCAGCTCTGGGAGGAGAGTTGGGGATAGTGGGTTAGAACAGGGGGGCTGGGAGCCAGGACTCCTGGGTTCCATCACCAACTCTGGGAGGGGAGTGGAAGCTAGTGGGTTAAAGCAGGGGGGGCTGGGAGCCAGGACTCCTGGGTTCTCTCCCCAGCTCTGGGAAGGGAGTGGGGGATAGTGGGTTAGAGCAGGGGGCTGGGAGCCAGGACTCCTGGGTTCTCTTCCCCAGCTCTGGGAGGGGAGTGGGGGATAGTGGGTTAGAGCGGGGGAGCCAGGACTCTTGGGTTCTATCCTCAGCTCTGGGAGGGGAGTGGGGTCTGGTGGGTCAGAGCTGGGAGCCAGGACTCCTGGGTTCTCTCCCCTCAGCCTCTTGCAGGCACGTACTCATGGCAGTTGTTGCCCCCCAGGTTGGGCCCACACTCCAGCGTGTAGGAAAACTGCAAGTGGCCGTGTGCGAGGTGGCAGGTGTGTCTGACATCCCTGCCGACCTCGAGGTAGGTGTAGCAGCGGCCCAGGAGGTCATCCTCCCACAGGTCACTGTCCCACACCTCCATTTCCATTTTGGGCAGCGCCGGCAGCGTCACCGGCCCAAAGTCCAGGTCTTTGAACCAGACGGGGTTGTTATCTTCCTCAATGTGGCCCGTCTGCAGCCGCCGGCCTTGGAACAAGAACCTGACATAGGCGTCGGTGGCGGACGTGGGGTCCCCCCATAGGTCTTCAGCCGACAGCACCCGGACCTTCAGCCGGGCCATGCCCCGCTTGAGTGAGCAGCACATGGAGTTGGTGAGGGGGCTCGCGAAGCAGTAGCATTTGCAGGGGTCCCAGGAGTAGGTTTTGCCCCCCTCCGGGCAGCTACGAGGGCAACTCCTCCTCCTTCCCCGCTCAGCCACGTACTTCTTCACTGCCTGCCTCAGCGCCTCCTGCCTGGGGTCATCCGGCTCCAATAAGGTGTGGATGGGCATCAGGGAGTAGGAGACAAGGCTGGGGCTGCTTTTGAGGCTCTCCATCCAAGCCGAGAAGACCCCAGCGTCTTGCTTGGTGGAGAAGAGCAGGCTGGCGTGGCCGTGGCCGCCCGTCACCTCGGCGCGGTGCTCCATGTAGGCCGCCTGGGAGCGCCACTTGTGCCAGTGGCTGCTCCCCTCACGGCACTCAGAGTTTGAGGCAAGTGACCCCAAGCCCAGGTTCAGGGAGAACTGAGAAGCCAGGCACTCCTTGATGTCGGAAGCCGTCAGCCCGTCCAATACCACCCGGCAGGTCTGGGCGGTCGTCAGCTGCCGCACGCGCCCCCCCAGTGCTGCCTGGCTAATGTAGTGGGTGCCGTACGTGGCCAGGAAGGGCCCGTATGCAGCTGAGTCGTAGCTGGGTGGGAGGCGGCTCAGGGCCCAGGAGAAGTGGGGCGTCAGTGGGGGGTCTTGGGGGAGCCTCAACCTGGCCAGAGGGGAAAGAGGGATGAGTTAGGAGCCAACCAGAGAGATCCCTGGCACCTTCCCCCTGAACAAACTGGCCTCACCTTCCCCAGTGCTCACTCTGTGGCATCCCTAGCAGTCAGTGCTAACCTTATCACCTCAATGCAGTGCTGGGGGGCGCTGTGCTGCGGGGAGCGGGGGGGGGGGGGCCCGGCAGGGGGCGCTGTGCTGCGGGGAGCGGGCAGGGGCCCGGCAGGGGGCGCTGTGCTGCGGGGAGCATGGCGGGGGGCCCGGCAGGGGGCGCTGTGCTGCGGGGAGCGGGGCGGGGGGCCCGGCAGGGGGCGCTGTGCTGCGGGGAGCGGGGCGGGGGCCCGGCAGGGGGCGCTGTGCTGCGGGGAGCGGGGCGGGGGGCCCGGCAGGGGGCGCTGTGCTGCGGGGAGCGGGGCGGGGGGCCCGGCAGGGGGCGCTGTGCTGCGGGGAGCGGGGCGGGGACCCGGCGGGGGGCGCTGTGCTGCGGGGAGCGGGGTGGGGGCCCGGCGGGGGGCACTGTGCTGCGGGGAGCGGGGCGGGGGCCCGGCAGGGGGCGCTGCAGGGGATTCTCACCTGTAATACACACAGGACACCTCGTGGCGTATGAACATGTACTTGTCCTGCAGCTCCTTCTGGTAGGCATAACCAGCGAGCCGGGATTGGGACCCCGCCAGGGCCAGGACCGGGGACTCATCCGGCAGCCCCAGCTCCAACTTCCAGTCATTTTTCACATCCGACGCTATTGCCCGGGCCACATCCACGGCTGACTCTTCCACCGAGCTGCTGAGGTCCCGGTTGCACCAGCTGTGGACCCTCCAGTCGACCACGGCCAGAGGCACCCTCTGCACCTGCCCCTCCTGCAGCGGGTTCCGGCACAGGTTGCAGGTGCCGTTTGGGCCGCGCCATAAACTGGTGTCCACCAGGGAGGCCCCTGTCCACTCCAGCGTGGTGATGTCGATGCCCTCCCCCACCAGGTTGTGTGCAGGCACAGAGGCCATGTTCTCATCGCACACCTCAGCTTTCCCTGTGTAGCAGTAGGGGGAGACCCCCGGGAGAAGGAAGAGGAGGAAGAGAGGGATGAAGGCACCGGATCTGGGCATGGCTAGTGTGATAGGATCCCTCACCTGGTCTCTGAGCCTCCCTGGAGGGAGAGAACAGAGAGAGCCTCCATTAACTACAATCCAGTGGCAGGCAGTTCCACAGGCACATCACATCCTAGCAGCCTCCATGCTGTTACAACCCTCCCTGGATCTGAGATGAGAGATCTGCAACACACCTACGCTGTAACCTGCCCCACCTTGCCCTCTGAACCTAAAGGAGAATTGCTGCTGGGTGTGAACAGTATAGGGGCTATGACACACAGAGGCTGGCAGTTCTGATTCTGTCCACTAGGGTGCACTGGGTTTAGTTGTGTGTCGTAGGGGACGTGAGACACATGGGTGGGTAGTTCACATTCCCTCCAACAGATGGCAGTGCAGACATGCACCTGCATTCATGTGCACACCTCTGCCGCTCCCCAAAGATGAGTCTCCACTCACTATGCCCGGAACTGAATCCCCCATGTGAGCTGCAGCCACTAGAGGGCGTCATTGCTCTCTCTCTCTCTCTCTCTCTCACACACATACACTCTCTCACACACACAGAGCACCTGATTCCCTCCAGCAGGGGGCAACAGGGACAGACAGACAGACTCCTTTGTCCTGAATTCCCTTCACATCTTACATCCTAAATTGCTGTATGTGCCAGGATCCCTCACACGATACTGAGATGCAGCCAGCTCTGGGGTGGGGCATATGGATAACAGCTGCACAGACAACACCACACAGGGACGGCTCTCCCGGCACTGGGATGCAGCCACCTCTGGGGTGGGGCAGTTGGATAACAGCTGCACACACAACACTGCATGGGGATGGCTTGCCTGGCTCTGGGATGCAGCCACCTCTGGGGCAGGCCAGCTGGATAATAGCCGCACACACAATACCGCACAGGGACAGCTCGCCCAGCTCCGGGATGCAGCCACCTCTGGGGCGGGGCGCCAGGAAACAGCCACCCAGAGAGCCCTGGGAAGCACCAGCATGGGCACTGAGGTGCTCCCCCGCCCACCTACACAGACCCCTGCATACCATCCACTCCCTCCCCCTGCCCCCCAGCCAGCTCTGGCCCCCCTGCCCATCCCGTCCCCCTGGGCTCCCTGCCCCCAGGTTACCTGGGCGAGCAAAGCGTAGGGCTCCCAGCTGGGGATCGGGGCACGTTCCCCGGCCACTGGCTGCTGCCTCTCCTCACGGCTCCCGGTGCCAAGTGACTCCCGGAGCTGCCCGCTCCAGCCTGTACTGGAGCCGCGGAGTTTCCAGGGGCCGCTCCACCCATGCCAGGCACAGATGTCACCGCTGGGCTTGGCAATCGGGGAGAAAGAGGGACTTTCCCAGGACTGGAGCGAGGGGGAGATGGCTGGGGGGAAAGGGCAGGATCCTGATCTCCCTGATCCCAGTGTCAATCCAAAGTGGGGTCTAGGGGCTGGGAACCAGGACTCCTGGGTTCTCTCCCCAGCTGTGGGAGGGGAGTGGGGTTGAGTGATTAGAGCAGGGGGGGCTGGGAGCCAGGACTCCTGGGTTCTCTCCCCAGCTCTGGGGGGGAGTGGGGTCTAGTGGTTAGAGCAGGGGAGCTGGGAGCTAGGACTCCTGGGTTCTATTCAAAACCAAGGACTTGCTGGGGAGCCAGGCTGTATTTGTGGGCGCTGCTGTGGTCCCTGCCCTAGACCCAGGCAGGGGAAGTTCCAGCCCAGCGGGTGGCAGAAATCCAAGCATGACACCAAAGCATCTGACTCGCGGCTGCTTCAGCCAAAGGCTTGAATTTTATTCGGGGTAACGTCAGCGGGCGGGGCCCAGCCCGGGGGGAGGAAGAAAAGAAAATGAATGACACTTGGCGAAGCCACCGCCAGGGGAAGGGGCAGGGCCACGGTGAGGGGTGGGGCTATGTGGAGGGGGCAGGGGTGGGCCTCAGGACAGACATGGGGGGGGGGCGGGGACACTGGGATGGGGTAGGGAGAGTGGGAGGATTTAGACATGGGGCGGTTCTGAGCCCTTATCCTGGCCTCCCCCCATCTCCCCCTGGCTGTGCCAAGATCGGGGGGGACTGAGTCCGCCCTACACGTGCTTGTGGCAGGCTCTGGGGGCAGCTGAGCCCCTCTCCCTGCCCCCGTGTGTGTGCCAAGAACTGGGGGGACCCAAGCCTCCCCTGCCCCCATGTGTGTACCAAGAACTGGGGAGACCCGAGCCCCCCCGCCCCGGTGTGTGCCAAGAACTGGGGGGACCCAAGCCCCCTCATCCCCATGTGTGTGCCAAGAACTGGGGAGACCCGAGCCCCCCCACCCCGGTGTGTGCTAAGAACTGGGGGGACCCAAGCCCCCCACCCCCATGTGTGTGCCAAGAACTGGGGGGACCCGAGCCCCCCCCACCCCTGTGTGTGCTGGGATTGGGGGGGTGCAAACCTGTCTCCTTGCCCCCCATGTGTGGGCTGGGATTGGGGGTTCAGGAAGGAATTTGTCGTTGGTGGGGTGGGAGGGCCAGTAGGGAGTGGGGGAAGAAACAAGGGAGGGGCACTGGGAGTAGAATAGGGGGCAGAGGGTCTCGGGGGTCAGTGGGGGGCTGAGGGCCCACTGCTAGGGCAGGGGCAGAGGGGTAGCCGCACAACGAGACACCAGGGCAGCTGAGTCAGCTCTCCATTTCCTTTATGGTGTGGGAAGCTCACGCTCTCACCCCTCCATTGCTACCCCCTGAGCCCCATCACCCCCCTTGAGACAGAGCCCACCCAGCTGCTGGCGAAATGAGGTCACAGCAGACGGCCCCTGGGGGAGAGGGAAGACCCCTGGCTGCGGGGGTGAGGTGGGGCGAATTGCTTGTCCTGGAAGGTCCCTCTGAGCTAATCCTGGGCTGCCTTGTAGTTCCCGGGGCCCTGGGGGACGTAGTCCAAGCAGTGGGGCCCGCCCAGGCTGGGACCACACACCAGGCTGTACCGGAAGTCCAGCCGGCCGTGGTTCAGGTAGCAGACCTGGTGGCGACCCTCTTCAGAGCGCAGCGGCTTGTCGCACGTCCCCAGTAGGTCGTCGTCGTACTTGTTGTCCTCGTCCCAGACCTGGAGGCGGAGCTGGCTGGTCTCCGCCACCCGCACGTGCCCCAGGTCCAGGTGGACGCCCCAGACCGGGTTGTCGGTGTTCCACACGGTTGCCGTCCGCACCTCCCGGTCCTGGAAGGAGACCTTGACATAGGCATCGGTGTGGCTGGTGTAGTCGCCCCACAGGCCGCTGGCCCGCTCCACCGTCACCGTCAGCTTCCCCTGGCCCCGCTCCCGTGAGCAGCACATGGTGTTGGTGGAGCCGTCCCCGGGGCAGACACAGGAGCAGGGGTCGTGGGCGCTGCGCCGGGTCCCCGGCGGGCAGCTGTGGGTGCAATTCCTCCACAGGGCCCTCTCGGCGATGTACTCGCTCACCGCCTGCCTCAGCGCCTCCCGCTTGGGGTTGTCCTGCCCCACCAAGTTGTGGATGGGGTGCAGCGAGTAGGACACCAGGCCGGGGCTGGCTTTGAGGCTCTCCATCCAGGCTGAGAAGACCTCGGCGTCCTGCCCCTCAGAGAACAGCAGGTCGGCGTGGTTGTTGCCGCCCGTCACCTCAGTGTGACGCTCGCTGTAGGTCTCGTGGAAGCTCCGCTTGAAATTCTGCTTCTTCTTCTGCTCCTCACACTGGCTGAAGGCCGCCTCGGCCTTGCCCTTCCCGGCCCCGATGCTGACAGAGGCCTCCAGGCTCAGGCAGTCCTTGACCTCGTCAGCCGTCACCCCGTCCAGCGCCGCCTCGCAGACCCTCACAGCCGTCACATCCCGCACCCGGCCCCCCAGCTGCAGCTGGGACACGTAGTGGGTGCCGTAGGTGTTGATCAACTGACGGTACTCGAGACGCGAGCTGCGGGTGTAATCCTCCGGGAGGTCCCTCAAGGCCCGGGTGAAATGGCTGGTGAGCGGAGGTTTGTGGGTAACGCGGAACCTGGGCGAGAGAAATGGCCACCATGTGATGTACCGTCGGACATTGGCGTCTTGTAGGGGTAGAGGTCAGTGTTATAGATCCACAGACTCTAAATCCAGAAGGGACCGCTCTGGTCAGCTAGTCTGACCTCCTGGATAACACAGGCCAGAGACCTGCCCTGAATTAATTCCCGTTCGAACAAGAACAGGTCTTCTAAGAAAAAACATCCATCTCGATTTAAAAATTAGCCATGTTGGAGAATCCACCACAGCCCTTGGTAAATCGTTCCAGTGATTAATCCTGTCACTGTTACAAATTCACACCTTATTTCCCATCTGAATTTGTCTAGCTTCAACTTCCAGCCACAGGATGATGTTAGACCTTTCTCTGCTAGACTGAAGAGCTCATGACCAAAGGTTAGCTTCCCATGGTAGTTTAGTCTTATATCTTGCTTGCACCTTTACTGAACTGACACGAGATTCAATTATTTTTACACGGGTTACACAGGACGCTTGGAGAACATAATAATGTATATTATGCGCTTGTGATCTCATTGCTTGTAACTTCCCCTCCCCTTCCCCCATGGCCTACGATCATGCTCCTGGCAGCCTGACTTGGTTTCCCCTCTTGGACTGTTCAAGAAACTCAACGACCACCTCTGTCCATTCCTATCCCTTCTCCGGTTGGGCTTCAATCAATGAACAAACATTCAAAATAAAGTTTCAAGTCCGTGCAGAAGTCCACACAACCAAATTTTCTCCTCCTCTTCCCAGGCCCTACCAAACCAGAATCTGAGCATTCTCCCACTTGTTGTGACCTCCTGCTTCTCATTATAGGACCACCCTCCTGATCTCTGCCAGATGTGGCTCCTGCTTTTCTCTGGGTTGGTTTGCCCCAGAGCCAACCGGTTACACCACTTATTTCCTTATATGAAAGATTTAAGCTGGCTAAACCAATGCCTAGGAGGAATTCTGTCTTCTGTCAACATTACAGACCTCATATGCCAAACTAGATAACACCGTTGGCCATAAAACAGCCCTATGCAGCGTATAACATTAAGAACATAAGACTAGTCATACTGGGTCAGACCAGAGGTCCATCTAGCCCAGTATCCTGTCTTCTGACAGTAGCCAATGCCAGGTGCCCCAGAGAGAATGAACAGGGCAATTTTGAGTGATCCATCCCTGGTCGTCTAGTCCCAGCTTCTTGCAGCTGGAGGTTTAGGGACACCCAGAGCATGGGGTTGTGTCCCTGCCCATCTTGGCTAATAACCACGGATGGACCTACCCTCCATGAACTTATCTAATATATTTTGAATGCTGTTATACTTTTGGCCTTCACAACATCCCCTGGCAATGAGGTCCACAGGTTGACTGTGCGTTGTGTGAAGAAGTACAGTATTTCCTTTTGTTTGTTTGAAACCTGCTGCCTATTAATTTCCTCAGGTGACCCCTGGTTCTTGTATTATGTGAAGGAGTAAATAACCCTTCCCCATTCACTTTCTCCACACCAGTCATGATTTTATAGACCTCTGCCATATCCCCCTTCAGTCATCTCTTTTCTGAGCTGAACAATCTTTCTAATCTCTCCTCCTATGGAAGCTGTTCCATACCTCTGGACCTTTTCCGTTTGTAAGAACTCTTTTATGAGATGGGGCAACCACAACTGCACACAGCATTCAAAGGATGGGCATACCATGGATTTATATAGTGGCATTGGGATATTTTCTGTTTTATTAGCTATCCCTTTCCTAGCAGTTCCTGACATCTTAGACTATTTGCTATTAGTCTACGTTGTGAAAGAAGTAAGTAAATTTTTGCAAACGTGCGCCCTCACCTTGAGGGTACCCCCTCACGACTGGGCATGGTGTTGCAGGGGACTTTGCCTCTGGGGGCTACTGTCTCAGCCGCAGTGATATATCCCAGATTGTCTCTTCCCCAGACAGTCTCGCTGAGTCTTCTGTGTCTCAACTCTCCGGCCAAGTCCCCTGGCAGGATTCAGCTCTAGGGGCTCAACCTCAGTTCATCCTCCTTGTCTGGGTACTGACCCACACTAGACTTTTACCTGCTGGGTGTCCAAGTACCACTTAAACTAACCTTCTGGCTTTCATGGGCTCCTGTCACATCTGGGTTCTCACCACCCCTGGCTCAGGGCTCCTCCCCTCTTCTCTTCTCTTCTCTTCTCTTCTCTTCTCTTCTCTTCTCTTCTCTTCTCTTCTCTTCTCTTCTCTTCTCTTCTCTCC
This sequence comes from Emys orbicularis, assembly GCF_028017835.1. Classification (NCBI taxonomy): domain Eukaryota; kingdom Metazoa; phylum Chordata; order Testudines; family Emydidae; genus Emys; species Emys orbicularis. The sequence goes on along the minus strand of NC_088686.1, from coordinate 157,199,627 downwards.
AGGAGGTAACCCTGCTCCTACAGCTCTGCTTTCTGGCCACTGCCAGTTCCAAACAACTGGATCTTCCTCCTCATCAGGAACTCACCCTTGTTCCTCTATCTTGGGTCTCTCCTTCCACTAGGTTCCCAGCTCTGTTTAAGTAGCATCCTCCCTGCTTCACCACCAGAGATGGGGTCAGTCCTCCTAATCAAGCCCCAGGACACCTACAAGGTTTTACTAACTAGCTCTGATCTTGTTAGCTCATCAACTGAGGGCTAGCTGCTAAATAATGGGCAAAACTGAGCCCCGCTTGCTTCAAAGGGCCGGCTAGCTGGTGACAGTACTTTGCGGGTTCGTGCTCTACATAGGAGAATTGATATAAATCTTTAAGTGCAGGTCATAAACATGCTCAATGGCAGATTGTAGATCTAAAAGTCTTTTGCTCCCTGGGTAAACTGGCCAGCAACTGTGACTGTGCTATGGAGAGCCACAAATGATCCCCTCAAAGTGAAGATTTCTTTAACCAGAAACTTTGCAAGAAAAAACGTGGTGTCAAACCACCCCACAAGGGAATCTAGGAAAGTCCCTATTAAAATAAAAACCTTTAAAAAGCTTGCACCATGGACCGATCTTTGTTGGTTTGGCTTGAAGGAGAACATAGATGGTTGGGAAATGTTCTCCAGAAGATTGGTCTAACACTTATGTTTCCTGCTGAAAATCTTCCTATTCCTTAAATGCTTAAAGATGGTCAAGGCTGATGTGTATTTGTAAATGCTTTGTTGCTACATCCACACATTTATGTCATAAGTTCATGACAGCGTTGTTAGGTGAATAGCAAGACGGTTTGAGTAATAATCATGTAACAAGGTCCAATGGCTGGAGGTTGAAGCTACACAAATTAAGAGTGAAAATAAGGTATACGTTTTCAATAGTGAGGGGAATCAATCTTTGGAACTTCTACTAATCACTCTCAGCTGAGACTTCACAAGCAACCAATGACTGATCTTCACCCTCACCCCCAGCCTTCACCCGCACCTAACCCTTGACCTTCCCCCTCACCCCCAGCCTTCACAAGCATCAATCCCTGACCTTCCTCCTCACCCCCAGCCTTCACCAGCACCAACCCTTGACCTTCCCCCTCACCCCCAGCCTTCACCAGCATCAACCCTGACCTTGCCCCTCAATATCAGCCTTCACCAAGTCCCAATTGCTCACCTTCTCCCTCACCCCCAGCCTTCACCTGTACCCACCCCATGACCTTCCCCCTCACCCCAGCCTTCACCAGCACCCAACCGCTGACCTTCCCCCTCACCCCCAACCTTCACCGGCATCAACCCCTGACCTTCATCCCAACCCCAGTCTTCACCAGCACCCAGGTCCTGACCTTCCCGCTCACCCTAAGCCTTCACCAGCACCAATCCCTGACCTTCAACCTCACCCAAAGCCTTCACCAGCACCCAACCCCTGACTTTCACCCTCACCCCCAGGATTCACCCGCACCCAACCCCTGTGTGGCATTGCACCCCATAATGCTTTATAGAAATATGCTTATGAGTGGAAATATGACATAACTGAAAAATGTTTTATGCTAGATATGCCATGTAACATATTTTTGCAAAGGTTATGATCTACTGAATATATTCATTCTATTTGTATGCATGTATCATTTTTATATCTGAAGTTATGAGCGTTGGCTCTATGCTTGTATTTAAAGTGTTTGCTGTAGGAAGCACATAAGGCAGATTTGGTCAACATGGTGTGAAGGGGTTATTCAAGTAGTTGGGAGTACTTAACTAACAATGGACTTTGGGAGATGCCAATCCACATCGGAGCTTTCCTGGGAACATTCAAACTAACATGTGAACAATGGCGTCGGCCTGAAAAAGCTGAATCATCCATAGACATGTGGCTTGACCAGGTGGCTACAGACTCCATCTTGTTGTTGTGATTTTGCACAGAAGAACAAAGGGGTTTCCACCCACAAGAGAGAGAATATAAAAGGCCCTGGAAACCCCTCTATTTTGTCTTCAGGTGGCTCAAAAGATAGCCTCTCCACCCCAAAGAGATGCCTGAAAGAACCTGGAACAAAGGACAGTAACTACAGGGGTGTGAGTGATTGCTGGACCCAGACTAGGAAGGAGTCTAGTCTGTGAAATAAGCTTATTGGAACATCTCTGAGGGTGAGATTTACCTGCATTTAGTTTCCTACTTTATTAGGCTTAGACTTGCGTGTTTTTGTTTTATTTTGATTGGTAATTTACTTTGTTCTGTCTGTTATTACTTGGAACCACTTAAATCCTACCTTTTATATTTAATAAAATCACTCTTTGCTTCTTAATTAAGCCAGAGCAAGTAATTTATACCTGGGGGAGCAAACAGCTGTGCATATCTCTCTATCTGTGTTATAGAGGGTGAACAATTTATGAGTTTACCCTGTATAAGCTTTATACAGAGTAAAACGGATTTATTTGGGGTTTGGATCCCATTGGGAACTGGGTGTCTTGATGCTGGAGAAGGAGCACTTCTTAAGCTGTTTTCAGTTAAGCCTGCAGCTTTTGGGGGACATGGTTCAGACCAGACGTGTCTGGCTCAACAAAACAGGGTATTGAAGTCCCAAGCTCCCAGGGAAAACGGGCTCAGAAGTCGTCTCAGCACATCAGGTGGCCGTCCCAAGGGGGTCTCTGTGACCCAAGCTGTCACACCCTGACCTTCCCCCTCACCCCCATCCTTCAGGAACAACCAACCCCTGACCTTGCTCCTCACCCTCTGACTTCACCAGCACCAACCCCTGACCTTCAACCTCACCCCAAGCCTTCACCAGCACCAACCCCTGACCTTCAACCTCACCCCCAGCCTTCACCTGTACCCAACCCCTGACCTTCAACCTCACCCCCAGCCTTCACCTGTATCCAACCCCTGACCTTCCCCTTCGCCCTAGCCTTCACCAGCACCAACCCCTGACCTTCAACCTCACCCCAGCCTTCACCTGTACCCAACCCCTGACCTTCAACCTCACCCCAGCCTTCACCTGTACCCAACCCCTGACCTTCAACCTCACCCCCAGCCTTCACCGGCACCCAACACATAGCTGCTAATCTTCATGCTAACCCCTACCTCGCGTCTCCCTCTCCCTCCTGCCCCTCCCCTGCCCCTTACGTATAGTATGCGCAGGACACCTCGTGGCTGGTGAAGCTGTACTTGTCTTGCTGAGACTTCTCGGTGCTGAACTCTGCCAGTTTGGAGTGCGAGCCGGCCAGCGTCACCTGGGTGTTGGCGCTGGGCTTCACCTCCACCTCCAGCCCCACCTTCCAGTCATTCTGTACCACGGCGCCCGCCGCGCGGACCACGCCCATGGCCGACTCCTTCACGGTGCTGGAGAGCTTCCTGCGGCACGAGACCTTCTCCCTCCAGTCCGCCACAGCCAGCGGCAGCCTCTGCAGCTGCCCCTCCAGCAGCGAGTTCCGGCACAGGGTGCAGGTCCCATCCTGGTGCTGCCAGTGGCTGCTGTCCACCAAGTAGGCCCCTTTCCTACCCAGCGTGGTCACGTCGATGCCCTCTCCTGCGAGATTGTGCCCAGGAACAAAAGCCGTGAGCTCCTCGCACTCCTCAGCTGTGCCCGTGTGACAATGGGTGGAGACCCTAGGGAGGAGAATGAGGAGGAGGAGGCAGGAGAAGGAGCTGGGTCTGGGCATGGTCGAGAGGGGATGTCAGTCTCTGAATGACCCTGCAGGGAGAATCAGGGACAGATTCTGCATTAACAACAATCCTGTGGCTGGCAGTTCCACAGGTTAACATGCTGTTAAAGTTACATCCACACTGGGCTCCTCAAAGCAGGGCCCAAATACCAGTGAAATTGGGAGTCTTGGTGCCTTGCACTTCTCCTATATCCAGAGTTAACACCTTTTCTTTTAGATGCACTGTGGTTACTTTAGACCCAGGGGTCCAGCTAGCCCGGTAACCTGCCACCTCCCTGCCACCCTGGATCAGACCCATGGTCCCATGTAGCCCGGTATCCTGCCCCCTCCCTGTCAGCCCAGATCAGACCCATGGGTCCAGCTAGCCCGGTATCCTGCCCCTCCACATACTCTGTACCGGGGGGCGGGACTGTGCCCCTGACATGCTGTTTGTGTGTTGCAGGGGCTGACGTTGAAGGTGTGAAAATCTCTCTGGCACAGGATGTCTCAGAACATGAAACAGAAATTTAGAGTGAAGCTGGAGAGGGGCGGGGGTGGGATGTCACCCCAGCTTGTGTGTGTATGTTTCCACTCATCACACACGGGCGGGAGCTCTGACCCATGGAAAGGAAAGAAACTAAAGCGGAATCTCGACCCACGGCCCCCTGCTCGCCCTGCCCTGAGCTCCCCGCAACCAGCTCAGCTGGTACCCTTCAACCCCAACCCGCAGCCCCCTGCTAATGCAGAAGGGGGTCCCCCCCACCCCACAGCTCTGCTGGTGCCAGTCAATTTTCAAGATCCTTTCAGTGTGATAAACAGACTCATATAAGATGATTAGATAGATAGATAGATAGATAGATAGAACTTCTTCACGTCTTAAACTCTTCCTTTCTCTGGGGTATACATCTGGTAGAAAGAAACAATTTGACAGATCTCAGAGTGAAACTTTCTACATCCCCAGTTAGTGCTAATGAGAAAGGCTTGATGTTGGGGGGAAAGGGGGGTTGGGAGTCAGGACACCTGGGTTCTCATCCTGGCTGTTGGAGGGGAGTCAAGTGGGTTAGAGTGGGGGAGGGGGGAGGACCTGAGACCCAGGACTCCTGGGTTCCATCCCCAGCTTCAGGAGCGGCCTGGGAGCCCAGAGATTTCCCCCCCACCATTCACTCACCTGCTGGGTGTGATTGTCCCGGGGCTGGCAGGGCCGACGAGAAAGGTCCTGACTTGGATGGAGACGCAGCTCTGACTGAAGCGGCAGGGGCGTGGCATAGAGCTCTGGGGTCTCCCCCCACTCCCCCATCACTGACGTTGCAGGCGCTCTCTCCCTGCCCCAGCGCCGAGCAGCTGCAGTGAAGGGGGCGGGGGGAAGCCTGTGGTCAGAAACGCTCTTCCTGCCTCTAGAAACTCAGACGTGCATCTCTAGCGCTGCCCGATGCTACAGCTTGAGTCATAGGGGCTACATGTGCCAGGCAGGGGGGCCATGACTCTAGGGGAGGGGCTACGGGAATCCCGTCCCCGTTCTGCCACATCTCCCAGGCCCCCTTTTCTCCTGGCCTCTGCTCCATGATTCCACCCGACTGCTTCCCAGCAGGAGCGTTCTGCTCTGGGATGGGCTACGTCCCGGCTCCGTACTGGTCTGGGCCGCGTGGCTCCCAGTTTCCCGACCTGGGCTCAGTTTGCACCTCCCTCGGAGCAGAGGTAGCTTACAGGTGGGACCATGCTGCACTGGGATCTCCTGCCTCCCAGCCCCATCCTGGCCTGGCCTGGCCTTTGCGGCTCCCAGTTTCCTGATCTGGGCTCTGGGATGAATTTTTTCATCCCCTTCCACCACCACGACTGGCCCCTGGTTCAAGCTACGAGACGCCTGTGTTGGCCCTTGTGTCTCGTAAGTGTCGCCATGTTCTTGATCTTCCCCGCTCCCTGGTCTCTGCTCCTCCACCAGCCATTGGGGTCCCACTTGCGCCCAGCCCGCTGCCCCCTGCCAGCTTATAGTATTGCCCTGGGCACTGCAGAAAGTAGCTGATTTATGCTCTGCGTCTCCCAGCGCGAAGGCACCAGGGTAGGGGGAGGGTTGGGGGGCAGCAGGATGGAGGTGGGCCGTGCCAGCTCGGACCATGTACCCTGCAGGGGCTTGCTCTGAAGCCACTGGCTGTGTGGTGGGGCAGGAGGAGGCGATGGAAAGATCCTCTTCCATCCGCCATGCGTCTCAACCGCACTCCCACCGACGCTCCGGAGCTGCCCCATCTCTCAGGCTGGGCACTGTGATCCCAGCCTTCATTCCCGGGGCAGGTCAGGAACTCAGAGCCGCTCCTTCCCTGCACTGTCAGAACTGACCTGCAGGATGCCTTTAGCTCAGGGGTGGGCAAACATTTTGGTCTGAGGGCCACATATGGAAATTGTATGGCGGGCCATGAATACTCATGAAATTCGGGGTTGGGGTACAGGAGGGGATGAGGGCTCTGGGGTGGGGCTGGGGATGAGGGGTTTGGGGTACAGGAGGGTGCTCCGGGCTGGGACCGAAGAGTTCCAAGGGCGGGAGGGGGATCGGGGCTGGGGCAGGGGGTTGGGGCCCGGGAGGGGAGGGGTGCAGGCTCCTGGTGGCACTTACCTCAAGCAGCTCCCAGAAACAGCAGCATGTCCCCTCTCCAGCTCCTATGCGGATGCCTGGCAAGGCGGCTCTGCGCGCTGCCCTGTCCGCAGCTCCTGGAAGCAGTGACATGTCCCCTCTGGCTCCTATGCGGAGGCGTGGCGCCAGCCAGGCGGCTCTGCACGTTTCCCCGTCCACAGGTGCAGCCCCTGCAGCTCCCATTGGCCAGGGTTCCCAGCCAATGGGAGCTTTGAGGGCCGACACTTAGGGTGTGCAGCGCCACCTGGCTGCCCCTACATGTAGGAGCCGGAGGGGGAGATGCTGCTTCTTCTGGGAGCCGCGCGGAAAGCCCCCGACCCTGCTCCCCAGAAGGAGCTCGAGGGCCGGATTAAAAGGTCTGATGGGTCAGACAAGGCCTGCGGGCTGTAGTTTGCCCACCCCAGATTTAGCTGATCAACCGGTTGGGGGCTGTACAGATCCAGGCTACTATCTGCTGGAAGGAATCAGAGCTGCACCATTAGAGGACAACTATTACTCTAATTCCCCAGCCCCTTGAGCCAGCCATGTCATGAGGCCAGATCAGAACCAGCGCCCCCTAGAGGGGAAATGCTCCCTGTCCCATTCCCCATTCCCCTGAGCCAGCCAACCCCCCTGCTCAAGAGCCAGATCAAAGCTGAATCCCCTTAGAGGGAAAATTCCGCATATCCCCTCCTGGATCCCTTGGCAACAGCAGTGTCTTGCAACTATCTGCTGTGGGATACTAATGCCCCCCTTAGAACACTGCCCATGTCCCTGTATCTCCTTCCCACCCTCCCCACTCTGTCCCCGACAGAAGCCAATCCCATTGGCTGGCGTTAGCCACATTACATTCTATTCGCCGTTGCAGCAAATTCGCCGTTGCAGCAAATTCATCCAGCTGTCTAGCTCTCCTGCCTTGCCATGTGTGACAAGTAGGGAATATTAACCTGGGAATGTTGCATGGGAGTTTTACTAGTTTACTGTCTGCATGAATACAGAGGGTGGTGGGATATCAGGCTGTGACTTCACTTGAGGGATGATACTTGAGCACGTAACCTGAGCCCAGGAGGGGGTTGGGGCCAGGGGACACCTTCTGCCCAGGAAACTGGACAAAGGCGGGAGGAGGAGCCAGGGGGTGTGGCTGGGGGAGACAGCTGGAGGGGGTTTCAGTTTGGAGCTGGCTGGGGAAAAGAAGGGAGGCCCAGAACCGGGGTCTGGGCTCCCTACCCCCCAAGAGGGACCTGGCTGAGGGGTCCTGGTTCCTGTACCTACAAGCTCTGTTTTGGACTGTGTTCCTGTCGTCTAATAAACCTTCTGTGTTACTGGCTGGCTGAGAGTCCCGGGGAATCGCAGGAAGTGGGGGGTGCAGGGCCCTGACTCCCCCACACTCCGTGACACCATGCCTTGCTCCCCTCTAGCCCAGAGCTCCCCCAAGTGTTCACAAGCGTGTATTGTGGCCACTTATTTCTACTCTACATCTGGGTGCCCCCCACTGAGGTTAGAAGAATGACAATGCTTTCTGCTTAGAAATTTGCTTTCACAAATGTTTATTGAAGCAGGGAGATACACTTGCAAGAATTCAGAGATCTGGAATCCTCCCAGAAGCAAATAATTTTGCCAAGGAGCTCCAAAGCTGCCTGGAAGTTTTCCAGGCTGGAGATATTTAAGTTACAGTCAGTAGGGTTCAGAGTTAACAAACCTCATTCACCAGTTAACTGCACAATGGAGCTATCAATCTAGGACCTCACAGATGCAGATAGGGGTGAACCAGGAAGATGCTTAAATCCCTGAATTAGGGGGAATTTGCCCTTCCCAATGTGACCACAATGCAGTGCCTTCTCCCTGAGCCTGCTGACAGCCTGAATCAACAGCCCTGTGGCATGACTTCCTTGGTTTTAACTCTGATTCCTACCAATGGCAAATGCTATATCAGCATCACTGCTGATCATCTGAGCAGGGAACATCCAGCTGGTTGGTGGATGGGGCCTGCATATTCAGGATGAGATAATTAACCCCAAAGCTGGTAGGTAATTGTGGAAAGCAACAGAAATGACTGATAGAGAACAGCCCCCTAAGGAATCTTCCCTCCAGGAGCCCAGCCCATCCCCTGGGTGTTTAGAACCATGTCCATCCCTGGAGTATCTTTGGGTTTCTGCAGAGGGTTAATCCCTGATGCCACAATAGGACAGGGCTGTATAGCTCCAACCCAAGTGGAACATAGTTCAAATCTATATTTAACACAGCATCCCTTGTGGTTAGTAAGGGGAGGGACGCAAAGAGTGGGGTGAAGTTGTCAAACCATCTGGGGCAGAAGGAAGGGGACAGGATTCCAGACTAGACGGGCCCAGGGTTTGCTCCATGAGTCCTGTTGGCAGCCAGGTCTGGGCTGTGTCTCTGCTCGGAGAGACGCACTTTCAAGCTGGATCAAGGCACCACAAAATGTCTCCTGAGGTTCTTCTCGCTGTCTCACCCCTCATCGTGCTCCGCCCAGCGCTGAGCTCCTGCCCCCTTTCACACCCCCAGTCACAGCCAGCTGGGCGTGAAGCTGTGGCTGGCAAATGTTCAACCCCCGGGGTGGATCAAACACGCCTCCCGTGGGTCCCCATTCAGGGTGGGAGGAGATAGACAGGCTGCAGGGGAACCCAGAGTGAGACCAGCCCTGAACAGGGGCACTGGGGCCAGCACTTTCTGCCAGGGGGAGTGTGCCCTATGCTGAGCCCCCACCCTGCAGCACAGCGCCCCCTAGTGCCACACTGGGGCCAGCACCTAGCGCCTCGGGGACCCCACTGTAAATGCGGAGCAACCCCATTGACGCCAATGGAATCAGGCCTGGATTCTGATCCCTGGGTAAATCTGGAGCAAGCCCAATGCCCTGGTCCTGTGGGGCAGGCTGTGGTGGGAGTGGGGAAAGGGGGCACTGAGGGCAAGGGTGGAGGGGAGATGGCCCTGGGTTGCTGTAGAGCAGGGCTGAGATTGCCTTCTCTTTCTCTCTGTTCCCCCGTGTTTTGTTCTATCAACCTTTCATCCCCTGGGACTCCAACCCCAGGGTCCCACAGACCACATGGTACCCCTGTGTGCCCCCCATCAGGGGATTCTGTCATTCCAACCCACTGCTGATATGGCTCCATCTCCCTGCACTCCCATTATCTTGCCAGAGGTCCTCCCACTGACTAAACTCCACATTTCTCTTGCTGGGGTCACTACCACTCCATGCACCCCACATTTATCTTTCCAGGGGTCACCTCATTGCCTGAACCACCCATTATTCTGCCAGGGGTCCCCCTCACTCCGTCCCAGGCTGCCCTCATTTTTCTCTCTCCTGCTCCCCCATGCGTTTACAAGCTGGAGGTGGAGGTATGCTATTCTGTACCTCAAAATAACACCTGGGAACCACTGTGATGTGATTGAGGGGTTTTGTACAATACACGCCTCGTGAGATATCATTGAAGAAGTCGTGATCTGTTGAACATTAATATCCGGTTGAATGGTGAGTGCTATCGTTGTAAGTGAAGTTATCAAGTATTGCTATGTTTGTTTCTGAAACGTGGTAAGTGGGAAACGCCTTTCAGTGGCAACAAAGGCATAACAAACAAGACACATTTATATGAGGATGGGCCAGACCCCGGTTGATGGCCGATCAAGAGGAATCCAGACTCCCAGTGACATCACCTCTTGGACTCCCTCCTCCCGCATCTCAACATCGTTGGGAAGACAAAGACTTTGAACTGGGGAGCTTGGTCCCAGGCTGAGAGGGGAATCCAGCCTGTGTATAGAGAACTGTCAACTGCCTGGAACACCCAGTGGGGTGAGAAAAGTTCTTGGATTCAAATCTTCTAATTTTAACAGACTAAGCAATTTAGACTGCGATTCTATTTTTATTTCTTGTGTAACCAACGTCGACCTCTGTGTCTAACACTACTAATCACCTAAGATCTCTTTCTGAAGTTCATAAACTGATTTTAACGTTTTATCCTTACCAGTGAGTTTGCCTAGAGGACTTGGAGAATCGGCTCAGGTTACAAAGGCTGGTGCATGTCCACTTTGACAAAGTGGCAAATTAACTAATGAACTTGCACTGTTCAAGAAAATTTCTTGAGCCATGTAAAATGGTACATTTCTGGGGTGCAAGGCTGGGGAGATTTGCTGGTGTCTCTCTCTGTATAATTAGAGCATTAATGCAATTTAGCTGGGTGTCTCCTTGCCTGTTGTTGGCAGAGGGACCTCAGCCCCTGGAGGGGTTTTGCTGCTTGTCACTGGCAAAGCATTGTAAGAGACAACCCAAGTTGGAGAGTTAAGGGGGCGCTGTGGCACCCCCGTTCGAGTTTCTACCCTGGGGATCCAGTCACAGAAGACATATCAGAGGCATGGGGAATAAATTGGGGAGGGGCCAGGAGAACTCAGAGTCACACCCTCTTGGAGGAGAGGCCCAGGAGCAGAGAACGTCATGCTCTCTTAGGGATGGGGGGCGGCTATGGGAGTAGATTCCCTACCCTGCCTGGGAGCGCAGATCTGGGCTCCAGGATGAATTTGCATCCGCCTCCACCACCATGACTGGCCCATGGTTCTATGAGGAAAGCAACACTACGAGATGCCTGTCTTGGCCCCGTGTCTCATCAGTGTCACCATGTCCTTATTCCCCCCCCCCCCGCCCCCCATTTCGGCTCCACCACCAGCCATGGGGCTCCCACTTCTGCCCATCCCGTACTCCCATTGTCTCTCCGGAGCCGCCCCATCTCTCAGCCTCTGCACCAGGATCCCAGCCTCCATTCCAGAGGCAAATCAGGAGCTCAGCCTCCGGCTCCCCAGCTAACACTTTCTAGGCTCTCTCAGAACTGATATGCAAGATGCATTTTGCTGATCAAGTGGTTGGGTGCTGCATAAGTCCAGGCTGCCACCTACTGGAGGGAATCGGAGCTGGAGGATTAGAGGAGAACTGTTACCCTAATTCCTCAGCGCCCGGAGCCAGCCAATCCCCCTGCTCTAGGCCCAGATCAGAGCTGAATCCCTTTAGAAGGATATTTTCTCATATCCCCTCCTGGATCTCTTGGCAATAGCAGTGTCTTTAAAGAATCAGTTGTGGGATATGAATACCATCTAGTAACACTGCCCATCTCCCTGTATCTCTTTCCCTCCCACCCCACTCTGTGCCCAAGAGAAGCCATTTGCTTTGAAAGGCGTTAGCCACATTACACTCTATTCCCGTTGCAGCAAATTCATCCAGCTGTCTCACTCCCCTGTCATGCCAGACTCCCCTCTAGCCCAGAGCTCCCCCTAGTGTTCCCAAGCGTGTCATAGAATCATAGAAGATCAGGGTTGGAAAGGACCTCAGGAGGTCATCTAGTCCAACCCCCTGCTCAAAGGAGGACCAATCCCCAGATCGATTTTTACCCCAGTTCCCTAAATGGCCCCCTCAAGGATTGAACTCACAACTCTGGGTTTAGGAGGCCAATGCTCAAACCACTGAGCTATCCCTCCCCCCGTATTGCAGCTGCTCATTTCTACTCTACATCTGGGTCCAACCCCCTGAGGTTAGAAGAATGACAGGACTTCCTGCTTTGAAATTTGCTTTCATAAATATTTATTGAAGCAAGGCGATACACTTGCAAAAATCCAGAGAGCTGGAATCCTCCCAGAAGCAAATCATTTTGCCGTGGTGCTGCAAAGCTTCATGGCAATTTTCCAGGCTGGATAAATTTAAGTTGCAGTCAGTAGGGTTAAGAGTTAACCACGCCCCCTCCATCAGTGAGGTGCACCATGGAGCTATTGATCTAGGCTCTCAACAGATGCAGATAGGGGTGAGACAGGAAGAAGCTTCAATCCCTGAATTAGTGAGAATTTGCCCTTCCCAAATGTGACCCCAATGCAGTGCCATCTCCCTGAGCCTGCTGACAGCCTGAATCAATAGCCCCGTGGCATGTTCTCCTGTGTATTAACTCTGAAGCTTACTGATGGTGAGTGATATGTCATCATCTTTGTTGACCATCTGAGGAGAGATCATCCAGCTGGATGGTGGGTGGGGCCTGTTTATTCATGATGATATAACTAACCCCTAAGCAGCTCGGTAATTGTGGAAAGCAAAAGAAACAACATTTAGGGAACAGCCTAATGAATCCTCCGCCCGGGACGCCGGCCCATCCGCTGAGTGTTTAGAACATGTCCACCCTGGAATATCTTAGGGTTTCTACAGAGGGTTAATCACTGAAGCCACAATAGGACAGGGCTGAGCTGTGCACCTTATCCCTTCTTGTAGAGACAATTGGTTTTCAGGTGGATACACGAGACAGATAAATACCACTGGTGGATGGATACATGGGGTGGTGGATTGGTTGCCCTGCCTGCACATATTGGTTGACTGGTTGGTTGGGTGTACTTAGGACATTCATTGGTTGGTTGCTTGCATTGGCTACACAGCTTGGTTGGTTGGCTGGATGTACTTTAGACCTTAGTTGGTTGGGTGGTTAGTTACATTGGTTGCACTAGATCAGTAGTTCTCAACCCGTGGCCCGTGGGCCACTTGTGCACCAATCAGCGCACAGCTGCAGCCCATTGTGAGGGTCGTACAGATAGTACATATGCAGTGTGGATGTGGCCAAAATAACACATGGAGCGCTGCATATGCAGCCCACATGGTAAATAGGTTGAGACTAGGTATGCACTAGATACATAAACTGGTTAGTTGGCTGGACGGATGCATTGGATACATCGGTTGGCAAGTAGGATGGACATGATAAATATATTTGTTAGTTGGCTGGTTACATTGGACACACTAAAGACATTTGTTGATTGGCTGGCTGGATATTTTGTATATAATACACATGTTCATTGGTTGGCTGGCTGGCTGGCTTTTTACATTGCATGCTCTAGATAAATTCATGGGTAGTTCGGATGCACTGGATACATTCATTGGTTGGCTAGTTGCACACGTTGGATGCACTAGATCAGTGGCTCTCAAACTTTTGTACTGGTGATCGCTTTCACATAGCAAGCCTCTGAGTGCGACCCCCCCTTATACATTAAAAACACTTTTTCATATATCTAACACCATTATAAATGCTGGAGGCAAAGCGGGGTTTGGGGTGGAGGCTGACAACTCACGACCCTCACCCCATGTAATAACCTTGCGACCCCCTGAGGGATCCTGACCCCCAGTTTAAGAACCCCTGCACTAGATAAATGCATTGGTTGGTTGGCTGGATTGATAAATTGGATACACTAAATCCAGTTGGTGATTTCTTGATTTTATATGTTGGATAAACTAAATGCAACCATTTGTTGGTTGGTGGGCTGGGAGTTGGCTGGATGGGGGAGGGGCAGACAGGTTGGAGGCAGTAGGCACATTCGCCGGTTGGTTGATTAGATGGATACATTGGATGGCAGGAATCATTGGACACACTGGTCTGATGGATTTGAAATGGACAGTATGTGATGGGATGTTTTCCCAGAGGGAGGATGACAGGCCCACAGGAGCAGACAGTCTCTTATGGGCATCGGAGACACCGATTCCTGAGCAGGAGTGACAGCATGAAGCCCAGTAGCGTCAGCAGAGTGAGAGCTAGAAAATGATATTGACCAATGCACACTCATAACCCTCTTGGATCCCCTATCTAAGGGGCTCACCAGAAGGCCTCCACCTCCTTCCCCTTGGCTGTGCTCTTCTGGGGTGGCTGGGAGACATAGTCGAAGCAGCTCCGACCCCCGAGGTGGGGCCCACAGCGCAGGCTGTACTGGAACCAGATGCGGCCGTGGTTCAGGTAGCAATCCTTCTGGTGGGGCCCCCCAGACTCCAGCGGGATGTCGCAGCCTCCCAGCAGGTCATCGTTCCACTTGTCCTCGTCCCAGACCTGGACACGGATCTTGCTGGTGCTGGTGAGGTGGATGGTACCAAAGTCCAAGGGGACGTACCAGACGGGACTGTTGTTGTTCCAGATGGTGTTGGTCCGGATCTCCCTTCTCTCAAAGGAGACCTTGACGAAGGCATCCGTAGCAGTAGATTGGTCCCCCCACAGGCCACTGGCCTTCTGCACTGTGACCATCAGCTTCCCCAGGCCGCGCTCCCGCGAGCAGCACATGGCGTTGGTCATGGCATCCCCGGGGCAGACACAGGAGCAGGGGTCGTGGGCGCTGCGTTGAGTCCCCGGAGGGCAGCTTTGGGTGCAATTCCTCATCAGGGCCCTCTCACGGATGTACTCACTGACTGCCCGCCTCAGCGCCTCCCGCTTGGGGTCGTCCTGCTCCACCAGGATGTGGATGGGGTGCAGCGAATAGGACACCAGGCCGGGGCTGGCTTTGAGACTCTCAATCCAGGCCGAGAAGACCTTGGCATCACTGCCGGAGAAGAGCACATCAGTCATGCTCTCTCCTCCGTCCACCTCCACGTGGCGCTCCTGATACGTCTCATGGAAGCTCCCCTGGACCTTCCCCTTCTTCTTCTCCTCCTCGCACTTGCTGTACCCACCCTTGATCGAGCCCATTCCGATACTCACGGCCGCCTCCATGCTCAAGCAGTCCCTGATCTCATCGTCAGTCAAGCTGCTCAATGCTGCTTCGCAGACCCGCACGGCCGTCACGTCCCGCGCCCGGCCCCCCAGCTGCAGCTGGGACATGTAGTGGGTGCCGTAGTTGCTGATTAGCTGCTGGTACTCCACCTTCGATTTGCTGTCGTACTGGTCCGGGAGGTTCTCCAGCGCCAGAGTGAAATGGCTGGTGAGTGGGGGCGTCTCGCTGACCCGGAACCTGGTCAGGGACACAAGGTGAGGAGTGTGTTCAGCCCGGTGAGTCAGCTGAGGTCATTAGCTCTGCGTCCTAAGGCTCCAGACAAGCCAGAAGCAAAGGTCTAAGCAGGTGGCTCCTACTCAAAGCAACCACCCTGTCTGCTGAACCTCACGACTGTGCTGGGGATACTGCCAGCTGCTTGATAGTTCTGACAGACGTCCCCTGCTCTGGCCACGGCAGGTCGCCGGGCTGTCCTGACACACAGGACAAGGAAATCCCCTGTAGCTGTCCAGTTCCACGTGGGAGCTGGCGCCCCCTAGAGGGGAAAGGCTCCAATCCCATTCTCTGCTGCTTCCTAGCCAGCCTCTCCCCCACCCTGGGGCTGGATTGAATCTGGCATTTCCTAGAGAGGAAAGGCTCCGTGTCCCAGTCCCCCCCCCACCGATCCAGCCAGTCCCCCCGTCCTGGGCCTGGATCAGAGCTGGCACCCACTAGAGGGAAAGGCCCTGTTTCACTTTGTGGTGTTGCTGTGATCCTACTGACCCAGGCTGGCTCTCACCTGTAATAGCCGCAGGACACCTCATGGCTCATGAAGCTATATTTGTCCATCCGCGTGTGGTCTAGCACGAAACTGGCCAGTTTGGAATGTGATCCGGCCAGCCCCACCTGGACATTAACCTCGGGCTTCACAGGCACGTCCAGCCCCACCTTCCAGTCGTTCTGCACCGTGGACGCTGCCGACGCCATCATGCCCATCGCCGACTGCTGCACCGAGCTGCTCAGCTTCCGGCGGCACGAGACGCGGACCCGCCAGTCCACCGCAGCCAGCGGCAGCCTCTGCCACTGCCCTCCCTGAAGTCGGTTCTGGCACAGGGTACAGGT
Organism: Emys orbicularis; assembly: GCF_028017835.1. NCBI lineage: Eukaryota > Metazoa > Chordata > Testudines > Emydidae > Emys > Emys orbicularis. The sequence continues at coordinate 157,183,778 of NC_088686.1, read as the reverse complement.
GCCGTCCTCGTGCTGCCAGAGGCTGCTGTCGACCAGATAGGCCCCCTTCCTACCCATCGTGGTCACATCGATGCCCTCCCCAACCAGGCTGTGCCCGGGAACGAAGGCCGTGTGCTTCTTGCATTCATTGGCCGTGCCTGTGTGACAATGGGAGGAGGCCCCAGGGAAGATGAAGAGGAGTAGGGGGATGAAGGCATGAAATCTGGGCATGGCTGATGCAATGGTTTCCCCCATCCAGGAGGTGCCGTCGGCCTCTGAACCCTCCTAGAGGGAGAGACACAGAGAGATCCAGAATTAGTGACAATGCAGTGGCAGGCAGTTCCATAGGTTATCTCTATTCTAGAAGCAGAGCCATCCACCTATCACCTACGACATCAGCCATGTTTTATTGCACACCTAAGAAAACTCTGGGCTCTAGGAAACCTGGAGGCATTACACAAATGACGTGATGCCTCATTTGCATGTTTGACTACAGATTATCCAATTTGCGTCAATTCATTCCCCTCCTTGTTTTCTAGATGTTGTAATATTGGCACGAACTACAAGGAGGAGATATAGTTTCACATGCCCACCCTACAGCATGCAATAATGGGTCATTGCAGTTCCTTAATGGGGCCACTAGAGGGCGGTGCTATGTGGACAGAGTCCGTGGCTTGTAATTAGTGAGCCAATTCAGTGGCTGGGCCTGGCCACTAGGGGGCAGTCCGAAGCCACACACACACCGTGGCTTGCGAGAGGTAGCTTTCATAGCCAGCGAGAGCAGCGGGAGCTGGGGCCATGCTCGGCGTGACTGGCCTCACCGTAGAAACTGCTGGGGCCACCTTGTGGCCATGCCAAGTGCTGGATTTGGTTATGTTTAACCCCTGATGGAGGGTCATTTTCTGGGGTTTCTCCTGGTCAGCATGAGCCCCAGCGTCTTTACACTGTGGCTGTTGGAGAAAGACAGAAGGAAATGCTACCACCCCGGAACAGATCCTGGGCCCATCTAGCCCGGTATCCTGCCCCCTCCCTGCCAACCCAGAGCAGACCCATGAGTATCCTGTCCCCTTCCTTCCTCACCAGATGTTTGACCACCTCACTTTTCTGTTTGCGTCCCTCCCCTTACTAACCACAAGGGATGCTGTGTCAAATGTAGATTTAATAATGTTCCACTTGGGTTGGAGCTGTACAGCAATGCTGGCTGTGGGGCAGGAAAGGGTGAGAGCTCTGCATCCTGTCATGGTAGCAGGCTCAGACTGGGAGGGGACAGTAAATGTTTGTCCTCACCCCAGGAGAACTGGGCAGGAAAAACGCATTTGAATATTTGAATATTGACTGCTTGGTTCTGCCCGGCCTGCAGCCCTCTGCAAGCCCTTCCCTGGGGTTCCCTCCCCTCTCCGCTCAGTCCCGACCTGCTGCCCCACTGCTTTGATGCCAATAGAAAATCAAACAGCCTGAAATGGCAAGATGCCCCTGGTATGAAAGATATCAACTATGTAAATTAATTATCAAAAGCTGAGTGGCAACGTGGTCCAGAGCAGTGGTTTTCAAACTTTTTTTTTGGCAACCCAGTTGAAGTAAATTGTTGATGCCCATTACCTAACAGGGCTGGGAATGAGGGGTTTGGGGTGTGGGAGGGGCTCATGGCTACGGCAGAGGGTTGGGGTGCGAGGATAAGGACTGTGGGGTGGGGCTGGGAATGAGGGGATCAGGGTGTGGTAGGGGGATCTGGGCTGGGGGTGCAGGCTTTGGGGTGGGGACAGGGATGAGGAGTTTGGGGTGAAGGAAGGGACTTTGGGTTTGGGGGGCTCATGGCTGGGGCAGGAGATTGGGGCACGGAGTTGGGCGTGGGCTGACCTTGGGCGGATCCCGGTCAGCGACGCAGGGGGGTGCTAAGGCAGGCTTCCTGCTTGTCCTGGCACCGCAGACCGCGCTCCACCCTAGGAGTGGCCAACAGCAGGTCTGGCTCCTAAGCGGAGGCGCGCAAGTGGCTCTGTGTGGCTCTCGCCCACAGGCACCACTCCCACCCTAGCTCCCATTGGCTGGGAAGTGTCCAATGGGAGTGTGGAGATGGTGGTCAGTGCGGTGGCAGCGCACGGAGCCCTGTGGCTCCCCTGCCTAGGAGCCGGACCTGCTGCTGGCTGCTTCCGCAGCACAGCACGGTGTCGGAACAGGTAGGGACTAGGCTGCCTTAGCCAGGCAGCAACACCAATGGGACTTTTAACAGCCCGGTCGTCGGTCCTGACCACAGCTGCTGTGACCCAGTGCCTTCCATTCTGCAGCCCAGTACTGGGTCGTGACCCACAGTTTTATAACCACTGCTCTAGTGGATAGAGCACTGAATGAGAGTAAGGACTCCTGGGTTCTCTTGTCACACTAGGAGGGGAGTGGGATCAAGTGGGTTAGAGCAGGAGGGACTGGGGACCATGATATTTGTTGAGGTCTGTGCAGCACATGGTGTGATGGGGTCCCTGATCTCGGTCAGGGACTGTGCAGCACCCAGTTCGATGGGGTCCCACATCTCGGCAGAGGTCTGAGCAGACCCATACATCACTCACCTGCTGCAGGAGATGAGCTGAGGAATATTTTGGTCCTGGGGTCTGTCGGCGTCCCGGGCTGGGCTGTGTCTCTGCTGGGAGAGATGTGCTTTGAAGGTGTATCAAGGCACCACAAAAGGTCTCCTGTGTTCTCACTGTCTCAGCCGTCATCATGCTCCCCCCAGCGCTGAGCTCCAGCCCCCGTTCACGCCCCCAGCCACATCTAGCTGGGTAGGAAGCTGTGGTCAGCAATTGTTCCACCCCTGTGGTGGATGAAACGCAGCTCCCATGGGTCTCGACCCAGGGTATGACGAGCTAGAGAGTCTGAAAAGGAAACCACAGTGAGTCAAACTCTGCACCGAGTCATTGGGGCCATTGCCTGCCCGGGGAGAGCACCCCCCCCCCGAACCCCCGGCCCTGCAGCACAGCGCCCCCTAGAGCCACACTGGGGCACTGGGGTCAGCACTGCCTTTTGGTGAGCGTGTCCCCCATTGAGCCCCTGCCCTGCAGCAGAGAACCCCCTAGCACCACACTGGGGCATTGGGGCCAGCACTGCCTGCCCGGGGGGAGCGCCCCCTGCCGAGCCCACTACCCTGCAGTACAGTGCCCCCTAGTGCCGCACTGGGGCCAGCACCTAGAGTCTCAAGGACCCCGCTGTAAATCCAGAACAACCCCACCAACCCCAGGGGAATCAGGCCAGGATTCTGATCCTTGGGTAAATCCAGAGGAAGCCCAATGCCCTGGCCCTGTAGAGCAGGCTGTGGCGGGGGAGGGGAAATTGGACACTGGGTGGTGGTGCGGGGAACGAAGACCCTATGCTGCCGTAGAGCAGGTTTGATGTTTCCTTCTCTCTCTCTGTTCTCCTGTGTTTTGTTCTATCCACGATTTCATGCCCTGGGACTCCAACCCCAGCCCCCATGCTCCCCCCATCAGGGGATTCTGCTCACTCCTTCACCCCACTGCTGGTAGGACCCCTATCACCCTGCATCCCCAATATCTTTCCAGGAGTCACCCCCACTCCCTGCCACAGGTCCCCCTCACTTCAGCTCAGGCTGCCCCCTCCTTTTCTGTCTCCTACTCCCTCATGGAGAGACAAGCTGGGGGTGGGGGTGTGACACTGTACCTCAAAATAACACCCGGGAACCCCCATATTCAACACTCGGATATGACAATGAAATGTTTTGTACAATACATGCCTTGTGCGGTATCATTTGAGAAGTCTTGATCTGTTGAACATTAATAACCTGTTGAATGGTGAGTGCTATTATTGTAGGTGAAGTTATCAAGTATTGAAATATGTTTGCTTCTGAAATATGTGGTAAGTGGGAAATGCCCACAGCCAGTCTTTCAGTGACAACAAAGATGCAAGAAACAAGACACATTTATATGAGGATGGGCCAGACCCCGGTTGATGGCCGATCAAGAGGAATCCAGACTCCCAGTGACATCACCTCTTGGCCTCCCTCCTCCCGCATCTCAACATCGTTGGGAAGACAAAGACTTTGAACTGGGGAGCTTGGTCCCAGGCTGAGAGGGGAATCCAGCCTGTGTATAGAGAACTGTCAACTGCCTGGAACACCCAGTGGGGTGAGAAAAGTTCTTGGATTCAAATCTTCTAAGTTTAACAGGCTAAGCCATTTAGACTGTGATTCTATTTTTATTTCTTGTGTAACCAACGTTGACCTCTGTGTCTCACACTTCTAATCACCCAAAATCTCTTTCTGTAGTTCATAAACTGATTTTAACGTTTTATCCTTACCGGTGAGTTTGGCTAGAGGACTTGGGGAATTGGCTCAGGTTACAGAGGCTGGTGCATGTCCACTTTCCTTTGACGAAGTGGTGGACTAATTAATGAACTTGCACTGTTCAAGAGAAAGCCTTGAGCCATGTAAAACGGAGCATTTCTGGGGTACCAGGCTGGGAGATTTGCTGGGGTCTCTCTGTATAATTAGAGCATTCATGCAATTTAGCTGGGTGTCTCCCTGCCTGTTCTTGGCAGAGTGACCTCAATGCCTGGAGGGGTTGGCTGCTTATCACTAGCAAAGCATTGTAAGAGACAGCCCAGGTTGGAGAGTTAAGGGGGCACAGCAGTGCCCCAGTTTGAGTTTCTATGCTGGGGATCCAGCCACAGGGGGAATATCAGAGGCATGGGGAATAAATTGGGGCGGGGTTGTGCGGGGACACCAATCGAGGCAGGGAAGGGGGGAACACTCACCGGTGCGGGTGGGGAAGCCGGCGCCTATGGCAGCAGTGGGAAGGGGAGGGACTACAGTATCATTGTGGATGTGTGTGTGCAGTAAACAGAGGGGGGTAACGTAAAAGTGGGAAGGGGCACAAGAACTTAGGGAGGGGACATGGGCTCATGAAGCAAGGGAGCTGAGTGGGGGGCCAATGGAAGGTAAGGGGGAAATGGAACAGGACTGGAAACTGGCAGGGGGTGGGGGTGGGTAAAGCCCAGGGAAATGCTGAAGGGCAGGGGCTTGCGTAGGGCAAGCAAACTAACAAAAAACTCCTAAGGGGCCAAATCGGAAGCGGGGGAGAATTCAGAGTCACACCATCTTGGAGGAGGGGCCCACGAGCAGAGAACACCATGCCCTCTTGGGGAGGGAGGGGCAGCTCTGGAAGCAGAGCCTCACCCTGCCTGGGAGTACAGAGCCACACCCCCAGGATTGGAGTGGGAGGGAGGGGACCCCATGGATGAGACAGCCAACCAACCAATGAACGTGTTTATTATATACAAAAATATCAACAAATGTATTCAGTGTGTCCAATGTAACCAGCCAACTAACAAATATATTTAGCACGTCCATCCTACCTGCCAACCGATGTATCCGTCCAGCCAACTAACCAGTGTATGTATCTAGTGCATACTTATTCTCAACCATTTTACCATGTGGGCTGCATATGCAGCTCTCTCTGTGTTATAATAATATAATATAGGGGGATATACCTATCTCATAGAACTGGAAGGGACCCCGAAAGGTCATCGAGTCCAGCCCCCTGCCTTCACTAGCAGGACCAAGTACTGGCGTACTTGGGGATTGAACTCATAACCCTAAGTTTAATGAGCCAATGCTCAAACCACTGAGCTATCCCTCCCACCTGTGTCTGACCACCTCCACACTATATATATATATTATCTGTATGACCCTCAGGCTGTGACATGGGCTGCAGCTGGGGAGGGAAGCAAAATGGGTAGCAAGGGGCAGGCGGGGCAGGCAGTATTAGGAAAGGGGGCAAAATTCTGCAGGGAAGCTGGTGGGCAATGGAAGGTAAGGGGAACCACCTGGAGACAGGCAGAGCAGGAAAAGCACAGGGACAAACTTTGACTTCCTGGGTCCACGGACGAGGTGTGAATATATGAAGAGGTGCGGGGGGGGGGGGGGGGTCAGGGGGGGGGGGACAGTGCAGCCAGAACCTCAGCAGGACATTCTGGAGGAGCCGGAACAGGGGCTGCAACCTGGCTCATTCTAGATAAGCGTGTGCCAGGTTCTCCCTCACACCACAAAGGGGCAGGCGTTGGGGATGGGGGTGAACCGCGCCAGGTACACGCCCGTGCTCAAGGCTCTGTGAAGGAGCCACCAACTGATATCCCCGACAGGCCATTGGACCAGGGTGGAGTAGAGGCTGGCCCACCGGGGTTCCTCACACTCCACAGGTGGTAGTTAGTCCCACCACTTGGTATTAGGGGGAGGGGACACCAGGGTGAGGAGGTGAAATGTGTGAGCACAAGCATGTAAAGTTGTTCCCTTGGCACAGTTCGGAAACGGACCGGCTTCAGGGCATGCAGCCGGCTCGGACTATGGAGGGTAGGGGGCCAAGGGGTGGACTTGCGGGATAGGAGCCTGATTAAAAGGTCCGGAGGGCCTGGGGTGAGGTGTGGGCGGGAAGCACCATCTCTCAGGACCCGCTCAAAGAAAACCCAAGAGATGGGCAATAAGGGTGCTTCCACCTCCTGGAATTCACACTTGGGAGTGGAGAGTGCACAAGGGAGGAGAGCCCCATGAGCCCACCGAGCACTCAGGGATCCACCCAGTCCCTCCCATCATAGTACAGGAGGTCTCCGATTCTGGTGGTTTCTGCCAGGACCAGCCTCTGGTGCGCCAAGGGCAAGTCTGAAACCTGCCCACTGGGAATTGTGTATTGGGGCTCTGTGAGTAGGTCTGCCCTCTCGGTGGCCACCATGGACCTGGTCACCGAGAACAGCTTGCAGGTCGGGAGGAGGTCCTGCTAGAAGACCGGCAGTTCTGAGAGGTCTGGAGGAAGGCCCCTCAGCTGGAGAAAAAAGAGCTGCCGGTCGTGTCGGACCCCTCTGAGGCAGAGGAGGAAGGCGTGTGCCAATGTGCTCCACACCAGACTATGTGCACAATAAAGGAGTCTCTGCAGGGCCTGGAAGCGGAAGACAATGACCTGGCTGCGGAGGCAGACCAGGCCCTGTCCTCCGTCCTCCAGGGGGAGTCTCAGAACCCCCACAGAGACCCAGTGCATTCCTGGCTAAAAGAACTCCAGAACTAACCTCTGCAACCAGGCCAGGATCCCCAGGCCCGGGCTCAGTGTGTTGAGTTGGACCCAAAGCATGGACAGGACCAGTTGGTTGAGCACCAGTGCCCTCTCCCGCAGGGAAAGGCACCGGAGCAGTCACGTCCACCTCCGCAGCCACTCACGCACCCTGGCCTCCAAATCTTGCCAGTTCCCCAGTGGAGAAGGATGCATGGCACAAAGGTAAATGCCGAGATAGAGCAGTGGACTCGCGGTCCACTGACTGGCTTGAAGCATGGGTGGGAGGGAGCTCGTCTGCCACCCATCCCCGACCATCAGGACAGAGCTCTTGACCCAGTTTACCCAGGCAAAGGAGGCCACGGAGTAGATCACCTGGGAGGCCTCCACCCACACCAGGTCGCATGGGTCCTGGACCAGCCGCAACTCCGGCTCATGAAACACCAACCGTGTAATCCTCTGGTGGAGGAGACAGAGGAAGGGCTCGATCGCCAGAGTATACAGGAGGCCTGACAGCAGACACCCCTGATGTACCCCTGGCTCTAAACTGACCGGTTCAATCAGGGTCCAGATGAGTCTGACCAAACACTCCGCAGAAGCATACAGCACCTGGAGAAAATCCACAAGCTGGGGCCCGAAGCTAAATGCTCGTAGAGTGCCCAGGAGATACATGTGGTCCATCCCATCGAATACCTTCTCCTGGTCTAGAAACAGGAGCACGAACGACAGACCATCCCTACACCCGAGCTCCAGGAGGTCCTGGACTAAATACAAATGATCAAACATGGTGTGGCCTGGGATGGTGTAGGTCTGGTTGGATGGACCACGTCTACCAGCACAGACCCCAGCCGCAGCCAAATGGCCTTTGCTACGAGTTTGTAGGCCATGCTGAGGAGCGAGATGGGACACCAATTCTGAAGATTGCAGAAGTTCCCCCTTCTTCGGTAGCAAGGCGAGCACGGCTCCCCTGCATGACAGAGGGAGGATCCCACTTTCCAAGGACTAGCCCCGGACAGTGACAAGGTCGGGGCAAAGCATGTCCTAGAACACGCAGTAGAACTCCACAGTCAGCCCGTCTATGCTCGGAGATTTATTGGTAGGCATGAGACAGAGGGCTTCCGAGAACTCGGCCAGAGCGAGAGGTAGCTCAAGCCAGTCCCAATCGCCCATGCTGACCATTGGGAGTTCATTCCAGAGCACTCATAAAGGTTCATAAAATTTGCCCCCTCCCTCAGTGTGTAGAACAGCCTTTGCCCCTTGAGCTATGATTCCCATACACTTCACTCCAACTCACTGGTTTAGATCAAACAAAAACAAGTTGATTAACTACAAAAGATTTTAAGTGATGGAAAACAGATCAAAGCAGATTACCTCGCTAATAAACAAAAATGCAAACTAAGCTTAATATACTAGATAGATTGGATATGAATTAGCAGATTCTCACCCTGGGAGATGGTACAAGCAGGCTGCAGGTTCTTAAGGGTCAAGCTGCATTTGCTCTACGTCTTGAAAGCCCCAGGTCTTTCATACACAGGCTAAAAATCCCTTTAGCCTGGGTCCAGCACTTCCCCCAGTTTAGTCTTTGTTTCTCAGGTGTTTCCAGGAGTCTTCTTGTGTGGAGAATTTAGAGCCAGATGATGTCACTCTCTGCCTGATATAGCTTTAGCATAGGGTGGGAACACTTTGTTTCAAAGCTTGCTTCCCAGACCAGTTTGTGGAAAAATACTGACATCCCAAGATGGAGTCCAGAGACATGTGGTCTGATCGCATGCCCTTGCAGTGTTATAGCAGCCACTGCTTACTGGCTGGCCAAAATGCCCACAGGAAGGTTAAGCTATTCCACAGTCCATTATCTTTGCTGATGGGCCACCAGCACTGTCCGGCTTCTTCATCGTTGTACCAGAAAGTCTAGTTGTGGGTGTCACCCAGAATAAGCACAATTGAAATACAGAGATATAGTCAATATTCCTAAATTTAGATAAAAAAATGATACATGCATACACATAGGATAATCATATTCAGAAAATCATAACTTTTCCAATGACACCTCACATGACTTATCTCGTACAAAATGCATCATAATTATGCCATAATCATATCATCATAATATTACGATGAGAAATATGGGGTGCAGTGTCACACCCATGGGTCCAGCTAGCCCGGTATCCTTCCCCCTCCATGCCACCCTGGATTAGACCCATGGGCCCCTCAAGCCTGCTCTCCTGCCCCCGATCAGATCCGCGGGCTGATCTAGCCTGGTATTTTGCTCCTTCATGTACTCTCTACTGGGGGGCGGGATTATGCCCCTGACATGCTCTTTGTGGGTCGCAGGGGCTGACGCTGAAGATGTGAAAATCTCTCTGGCACAGGATATCTCAGAACATGGGGGACTTTAACTTCCCAGATATAGACTGGGGTACAAATGCTAGTAACAATAATAGGGCTCAGATGTTCCTAGACGTGCTAGCAGATGAATTCCTTCATCAAGTAGTAACTGAACCGACGAGGGGGGATGCAATTCTAGATTTGGTGCTGGTGAGTAGTGAGGACCTCGTTGAGGAAATGGTTGTAGGGGACAACCTTGGCTCGAGTGACCATGAGCTAATCCGGTTTAAACTAAATGGAAGGATTAACAGAAATAAAACTGTGACTAAGGTTTATGATTTCAAAAAGGCCAACTTTAATAAATTAAGGCAACTACTTAGGGAAGTGCATTGGGCCAACATACTTAGGGATCTAAAGGCAGATGATGCCTGGGATTATTTCAAGTTGAAGTTGCACGAGCTGTCCGAGGCCTGTATCCCGAGAAAGGGAAAACGGATAGTAGGCAGGAGATTTAGACCTAGCTGGATGAGCGGGCGTCTCAAAGGGGCGATTAAGAAAAAACAGAAAGCGTACAAAGAATGGAAGAGGGGAGGGATCAGCAAGGAAACCTACCTTATTGAGGTCAGAGCATGTAGGGATGCAGTGAGAAAGGCCAAAAGCCGTGTAGAGTTGGACCTTGCGAGGGGAATTAAATCCAATAGTAAGACGTTTTATAGCCATATAAATAGGAAGAAAACAAAGAAAGAGGAAGTGGGACCGCTGAAGAATGTAGATGGAGTGGAGATTAAGGATAATCTAGGCATGGCACAATATCTAAATGAATATTTTGCGTCGATCTTTAATAAGGCTAATGAAGGGTTTAGGAATAGAGTGAGCAGGACAGATGGGAATAAAAGAGGGGGGATTGACATTACAGCATCAGAGGTGGAAGCCAAACTTGACCAGCTAAACGGGACTAAATCGGGCGGACCGGATGATCTTCATCCTAGAATATTGAAGGAACTGGCACGAGAAATTGCAAGCCCCTTAACGATAATTTTTAATGAATCTGTAAACTCGGGGGTGGTACCGTTGGACTGGACAATAGCTAATGTGGTTCCTATTTTCAAGAAGGGGAAAAAAAGTGACCCGGGTAACTACAGGCCTGTTAGTTTAACATCTGTAGTATGCAAGGTCTTGGAAAAAATTTTGAAGGAGAAAGTAGTTAAGGACCTTGAGGCGAATGGCAATTGGGACAAATTACAACATGGATTTACGAAAGGCAGATCGTGCCAAACGAACCTGATCTCCTTCTTTGAGAAAGTAACAGACCTTCTAGATAAAGGAAATGCGGTGGATCTAATATACCTCGATTTTAGTAAAGCGTTTGATACTGTGCTGCATGAGGAATTATTGGTTAAATTGGAAAAAATGGGGATCGATATGAAAATCCAGAGGTGGATAAAGAACTGGCTAAAGGGTAGACTGCAGCGGGTAGTACTGAAAGGTGAACTGTCAGGTTGGAGGGAGGTCACCGGTGGGGTTCCTCAAGGTTCGGTTTTGGGTCCGATTTTATTTAATCTATTTATTACTGACCTCGGAACCAAATGTAGGAGTGGGCTGATAAAGTTTGCGGATGACACAAAGTTGGGAGGTATTGCCAATTCGGAGAAGGATCGGGATATTCTGCAGGGAGACTTGGATGACCTTGTAAATTGGAGTAATAGTAATAGGATGAGATTTAATAGTGAGAAGTGTAAGGTGATGCATTTAGGGATGACTAACAAGAATTTTAGTTATAAGCTGGGGACGCATAGGTTGGAAGTGACGGAGGAGGAGAAGGACCTCGGAGTCCTGGTTGATCGCAGGATGACTATGAGTCGGCAATGTGATGTGGCTGTGAAAAAAGCTAATGCGATCTTGGGATGCGTTAGGCGAGGTATTTCTAGTAGGGACAAGGAGGTGCTGCTTCCGTTATACAAGGCGCTGGTGAGACCTCATTTGGAGTACTGTGTGCAGTTCTGGTCTCCTATGTTTAAAAAGGACGAACTCAAACTGGAACGGGTACAGAGAAGGGCCACTAGGATGATCCGAGGAATGGAAAACCTTTCCTATGAAAGGAGACTCGAGGAGCTCGGTTTGTTTAGCCTAACCAAAAGAAGGCTGAAGGGGGATATGATTGCTCTCTTTAAATATATCAGAGGGATAAATACCAGGGAGGGAGAGGAATTATTTCAGCTCAGTACTAATGTGGACACGAGAACTAATGGATATAAACTGGCCATGGGGAAGTTTAGGCTTGAAATTAGACGAAGGTTTCTAACCGTCAGAGGGGTGAAATTTTGGAACAGCCTTCCGAGGGAAACGGTGGGGGCAAAAGACCTCCCTGGCTTCAAGATTAGGCTAGATAAGTTCATGGAGGGAATGGTTTGATGGGATAACGTGATTTTAGTCAATTAGGCAATAACGTGCCATCGCTGGTAAAATGAGGGTCTGGCTGGAGATTCTTGCCTGTATGCTCGGGGTTCTACTGATCGCCATATTTGGGGTCGGGAAGGAATTTTCCTCCAGGGTAGATTGGCAGAGGCCCTGGAGGTTTTTCGCCTTCCTCCGCAGCATAGGGCAGGGGTCGCAAGCTGGAGGATTCTCTGCGATTTGAAGTCTTTAAATCACGATCTGGAAACTTCAACAGCTGAGTTAAAGGAAAGTGGGTGGGTCAGCTTTTGTGGCCTGCATCATGCGGGAGGTCAGACTAGATGACCACAATGGTCCCTTCTGACCTTAAAGTCTATGAGTCTATGAGTCTATAACATGAAATAGAAAAAGAGAGAAGCTGGAGAGGGATGGGGGTGGGGTGTCACCACAACTTCTCTGTGTGTGTGTGTGTGTGTGTGTGTGTTTCCACTCGACACTTTGGGAGGGAGCTCTGACCCCTGAAAAGGAAAGAAAGAGTGAGAAATTAATCTCAACCCATGGCACCCTGCTAACTCAGCCCTTGGCTACCCACAACCAGCTCTGCCGGTGCCCCTCGACCCCAACTGACAGCCTCCTGCTAACGCAGAACTGGGTTCCCCCCACCCTCTACAGCTCTGCCGGTGGTCCTCAGTGCTGACCCACAGCTCACTGCTATGCTAGAACTGGGCTCTCCACACAGTTCTGCTAGTGTCCATCCATTTTGAAGATCCTGTCCAGAGTGATAAACAGAGGCTATGTCTCCACTATGCACCTTTTAGCAACACACCTGTGCCGCTACAGCCATGCTGCTAAAAGGTGTGCAGTGTAGCCACTCTTTGTCAATAGGAGAGAGCTCTCCCATCGACCAAGCGCTGTTCACACTGATGCTTTTTGTCGGTAAAACTTTTGTCATTCGGGGGTGGTGGTGTGTTGTTTTCACACCCCTGAACGACAGAAGTTTTACCCACAAAAGTGCAGTGCAGACAAAGCCAGAGTCATATAAGATGATAGATAGATACAAGGGTGTATGGGGATAGATAGATAGATAGATAGATAGATAGATAGATAGATAGATAGATAGATAGATAAGGGTGTATGGGGATAGATAGATAGATAGATAGATAGATAGATAGATAGATAGATAGATAGATAGATAGATAGATAGATAGAGAAGGGTGTATGGGGATAGATAGATAGATAGATAGATAGATAGATAGATAGATAGATAGATAGATAGATAAGGGTGTATGGGGATAGATAGATAGATAGATAGATAGATAGATAGATAGATAGATAGATAGATAGATAGATAGAGAAGGGTGTATGGGGATAGATAGATAGATAGATAGATAGATAGATAGATAGATAGATAGATAGATAGATAGATAAGGGTGTATGGGGATAGATAGATAGATAGATAGATAGATAGATAGATAGATAGATAGATAGATAGATAGATAGATAGATAGATAGATAGATAGATAGAGGGGGTGTATGGGGATAGATAGATAGATAGATAGATAGATAGATAGATAGATAGATGGGGTGTATGGGAATAGATAGATAGATAGATAGATAGATAGATAGATAGATAGATAGATAGATAGATAGATAGAGGGGGTGTATGGGGATAGATAGATAGATAGATAGATAGATAGATAGATAGATAGATAGATAGATAGATAGATAGAGCGGGGTGTATGGGGATGGATAGATTGATAGAGAGGGGTATATGGGGATGGATAAATAGATAAATGGTGGTTGTGACGTTATTGACATGAACTGTGACTGTATAGATCATTGTTGCAACCTGGGTCCTATGGTTGCACCAGGTCTTGTATAGAGGAGGTCATGTGAGGTGTCCATGGAAAGGATGTAGTTTGCTGGTTAGGATGATGCTGTCTGTCTGTATGTATCATTTTTATATTTGAAGTTATGAATATTGGCCATGTACTTGTATCTCAATGTGTTTGATTCTAAGTAGCCTCAATGAAGCATTTCGTTAGCTTCTTGAGAAAGGATTACTCTAAGTAACTGCCCAATCAAGAAACACTTAACTGACAAAGGACTATAGGAGACGCCAATCCACATCTGGGCTTTCCTGCGAACATTCAAACTAACATGTAAACAATGGTGTTGGCCTGCAAAAAGCTGAATCATTCATAGACATGTGACTTGCCCAGGTGGCTACAAACTCCATCTTGTTGCTGTGACTTTGCAAAGAAGAACAAAGGGGTTTCCATCCACAAGAGAGAGCCTATAAAAGGCCCTGGAAGCCTCTCCATTTGGTCTTCAGTTGGCTTACAGATGGCTTCTCCACCCCCAAGAAATGACTGAAAGAAACTGGAACAAAGGACAGTAACTATGGGGGTGTGAGTGATTGCTGGACCCAGACTAGGAAGGAGTCCAGTCTGTGAAAGAAGCTTATTGAAACATCTCTAACGGTGAGATTTACCTGTATGCAGTTTCTTAATGTATTAGGCTTAGACTTGCATGTTTTGTTTCATTTTGCTTGGTAATTTCTGTCTTTGTTCTGTCTGTTATTACTTGGAACCATTTAAATCCTACTTTTTATATTGAATAAAATCACTTTATCTTATTAATTAACCCAGAGTAATTAATTAATACCTAAGGGAGCAAACAGCTGTGCATATCTCTCTATCAGTGTAATAGAGGGCAGACAATTTATGAGTTTACCCTGTATAAGCTTTATACAGAGAAAAACTAATATATTTAGGGTTTGGATCCCATTGGGAGCTGGGTGTCTGGGTGCTAGAGACAGGAGCACTTCTTAAGCTACTTTCTGTTAAGTCTCCAGCTTTGGGGAGCATGGTTCAGAAAATGGGTCTGTTTTGGAGCAGTCTGGTGTGTCTTGGGTTAGATCGGGGGGAGGGGGGGACTGGGTACTGGGAGCCAGGGCCCCTGGTTTCCATCTTGTCTCTGAGCAGGGAGTGGGGTCCAGTGGTTTGGGGGGGGGTTCTGGGAGTCAGGACTCCTGGGTTCTATCCCCAACTCCAGGAGGAGCCTGGGAGCCCAGAGATTCTCCACCCACCATTCACTCACTGGTTGGGGGTGACTGTCCCAGGACTGGCAAGGCTGATGAGAAAGGCCCAGGCTTGAATGGAGGCACAGCTCTGACTGGAGCAGCAGCGGGCATGGCATGGAGCTCTGGGGTCTCCGGCCACTCCCTCATCACTGACGTCGCAGGCGCCCTCTCCCTGCCCCAGCACCGTGCAGCTGGAGCGAGGGGCCAGGGGAAGCTGGTGGTCAGAACAGCTATTTCTGCCTCTAGAAACTCAAATGTGCATCTCTACCACTGCCAATGCTACAGCTTGAGTCATAGGGGCTACATGTGCCAGGCAGGGCGGCCATGACTCTAGGGGAGGGGGATACAGGAATCCTGTCCCCGTTCTGCCACATCTTTCAGGCCCCCTTTTCTCCTGGCCTCTGCTCCATGATTCCACCCGACTGCTTCCCAGCAGGAGCGTTCTGCTCTGGGATGGGCTACGTCCCAGCTCCATACTCTCTGGGCCACATGGCTCTCCTTTTTCTGATCTGGGCTCCAGGATGAATTATTGCACGCACGCACACACACACACACACACACACACACACACACACACACACACACACACACACACACACACACACACACACACACACACACACACACCACCACCACCACCACCACCACCACCACCACCACCACCGGCTTGTGGTTCTATGAGGAGATCAACACTACGAGACACCTGTGTTGGCCCCTGTGTCTCATCAGCGTCACCATGTCCTTATCTCCCCACTCCTTCATCTCGGCTCCACCCCCTGCCATGGGGCTCCCAATTCTGCCCATCCCGCTCTCCTTCCCAGGGCGCTGCAGGAACTAGCTGATTCATGCTCTGCCTCTCCTAGCCCCAGGGCACTGGGGTACGGGGAAGGGGTAGGGCCACGGGGCAGCAGGATGGACATGGGCCGTGCCAGCTGGGCCATGTACTCTGCAGGGGTTTGCTCTGAACCCACTGGGTATGTGGTGGGAAGGGAGGAAGCTATGAAAAGATCCTCTCCAGTCCACCATGTGTCACAAGAGCGTTCCCACCAGCTCTCCGGGAGCCGCCCCATCTCTCAGCTTCTGCACCAGCATCCCAGCCTTCATTCCAGGGGCAGGTCAGGAGCTCAGTCCCCACCCCCCAGCTAACACCTTCCATGCTCTGTCAGAACTGACCTGCAAGATGCATTTTAGCTGATCAAGTGGTTGGGGGCTGCACGAGTCCAGGCTCCCACCTGCTGGAGGGAATCGGAGCTGCACCATTAGAGGAGAAATGTTACTCTAATTCCCCAGCCCCTGGAGTCAGTCATGTTGTGGGGCCAGATCAGAACCAGCTCATCCTAGAGGGGAATGTCCCCATGTCTCATTCCCCAGCCTCCTGAGCCAGCCAATCCCTGTGCTCTAAGGCCATCTCAGAGCTGAATCCCCTTAGAGGTAAAATTCCTCCTATCCCCTCCTGGATCCCTTGGCAATAGCAGTGTCTTGTAAATATCAGTGTTGGGATATTAATGCTCCCCTAAAAACACTGCCCATCTCCCTGTATCTCTTTCCCACCCACCCCACTGTCCCCGACAGAAGCCATTTGCTTTAACTGGATTTAGCCACATTACACTGGATTCCCATTGCAGTAAATTCGTCCAGCTATCTCCCCGTCTTGCTATGCCTCGCTACCCTCCAGTCCAGAGCTCCCCCTAGTGTTCCCAAGCATGTATTGCAGCCACTCATTTCTACTCTACATCTGGTTCCAGCCCACTGAGGTTGGAAAAATGACAAGGCTTTCTGCTGAGAAATTTGCTTTCATAAATGTTTATTGAAGCAGGGAGATACACTTGCAAGAATTCAGAGATCTGGAATCCTACCAGAAGCAAATCATTTTGCCAAGGAGCTCCAAAGCTGCATGGTAATTTTCCAGGCAGGAGATATTTAACTTGAAGTCAGTAGGGTTCAGAGTTAACAACCCTCATTCACCAGTTAACTGCAGAATGGCACTTTTTATCTAGGATCTTACAGATGCAGAGAGGGGTGAACCAGGAAGATGCTTTAACCCACAAATTAGGGGAATATACCCTTCCCAATGTGACCACAATGCAGTGCCCTCTCCCTGAGCTTGCTGACAGGGGGAATCAACAGCCTTGTGGCATGACTTCCTTGGTTTAACTCTGATTCCTACCCATGGCAAATGATATATCAGCATCACTACTGATCTTCTGAGGAGGAAACATCTAGCTGGATGGTGGGTGGGGCCTGGACATTCAGGATGAGGTAATTAACCCCAAAGCTCCTGAGGAATTTTGGAAAGCAAGAGAAATAACAGAAAGGGAACCGCTCTGTAATGAATCCTCCCTCCAAGAGCCCAGCCCATCTGCTGGGTGTTTAGAACTGTGTTCATCCCTGGAGTATTTTTGGGTTTCTGCAGAGGGTTAATCCCTGATGCCACAATAGGACAGGGGCTGAGCTTTGCTCCTGATGATCTCTTTTCAGCTGGACACATGAGACAGATAATTACAGTGGGTGGATGGATACGTGGGGTGGTGGATTAGTTGCACTGCCTGCACATATTGGTTGACTGGACGTACTTGACATTCATTGGTTGGTTGGTTGTACTGGCTACACGTGTTGGTTTGATGTACCTAAGACATTAGTTGGTTGGATCCACCAGATGCACTAGATACATACGGTGATTGGTTGGCTGGTTGGATATATTGAATTAATTGGATACATTGGTTGAATTGGTTGGAAGGTTGGCTGGATACATTTGTTGGTTGGCTGGTTACATTGGACAGCCTGAACACATTCGTTGGTTGGTTGGGTGGCTGGCTGGCTTTTTACATTGGATGCGCTAGATAAAATGTATTGGTTGTTTGGATGCACTGGATACACTCATTGGCTGGTGGTTTGCTGGCTGAATATGTTGGATAAAATAAATGCAACGATTGGTTGGTTGGTTGGTTGGCTGGCAGTTGGCTGCATGTGGGAGCCGGATAGGTTGGATGCAGTAGGTACATGCCTTGATTTATTGGTTGGATGGATACATTGCATGACTGGAATCATGGGACACACTGGTCTGATGGATCCGGAATGGGCGGTTAGTGGTGGGCTATTTTCCCAGAGGGAGCTGTGAGGATGATGGGCTCACAGGAACAGACTCTCTCTTGTGGCTTAGGAGACACCGATTCCCAAGCAGGAGTGACAGCATGAAGCTCAGCAGCGTCAGCAAAGTGGAAACTAGGAAATACTCTGGGGAACAGGGAGCGCTAGTGACCAATGCACACCCATGCCCCTTTGTGAGTCCCAATCTAAGGGGCTCACCAAAAGGTCTCCGCCTCTTTCCCCTTGGCTGTGCTCTGCTGGGGTGGCTGGGAGACATAGTCGAAGCAGCTTTGGCCCCCAAGGTGGGGCCCACAGCGCAGGCTGTACTGGAACCAGATGCGGCCATGTTTAAGGTAGCAATCCTTCTGGTGAGGCCCCCCAGCCTCCAGCGGGATGTCGCAGCCTCCCAGGTTTTCAACATTCAACGGGTCTTTGTCCCAGACCTGGACACGGATCTCGCTGGTGCTGGTGAGGTGGACGGTACCGAAGTCCAACTGGACATTCCAGACAGGATTGTTGTTGTTCCAGATGGTGTTGGTCTGGCTCTCCCTTCTCTCAAATAAGACCTTGACGAAGGCATCTGTAGCGGTAAAGTAATCCCCCCACAGGCCACTGGCCTTCTTCACTGTGACCATCAGCTTCCCCAGGCCGCGCTCCCGCGAGCAGCACATGGCGTTGGTCATGGCATCCCCGGGGCAGACGCAGGAGCAGGGGTCGTGGGCGCTGCGTTGAGTCCCCGGAGGGCAGCTTCGGGTGCAATTCCTCCACAGGGCCCTCTCACGGATGTACTCACTGACTGCCCGCCTCAGCGCCTCCCGCTTGGGGTCGTCCTGCTCCACCAGGATGTGGATGGGGTGCAGCGAATAGGACACCAGGCCGGGGCTGGCCTTGAGACTCTCAATCCAGGCCGAGAAGGCCTTGGCATCACTGCCGGAGAAGAGCACGTCAGTCTTGCTCGCTCCTCCCTCCACCTCCACGTGGCGCTCCCGATACGTCTCATGGAAGCTCCCCTGGACCTTCCCCTTCTTCTTCTCCTCCTCGCACTTGCTGTACCCACCCTTGACCGAGCCCATTCCGATACTCACGGCCGCCTCCATGCTCAAGCAGTCCCTGATCTCGTCATCAGTCAAGCTGCTCAATGCCGCTTCGCAGACCCGCACGGCCGTCACGTCCCGCGCCCGGCCCCCCAGCTGCAGCTGGGACATGTAGTGGGTGCCGTAGTTGCTGATTAGCTGCTGGTACTCCACCTTCGATTTGCTGTCGTACTGGTCCGGGAGGTTCTCCAGCGCCAGAGTGAAATGGCTGGTGAGTGGGGGCGTCTCGCTGACCCGGAAACTGGTGAGGGACACAAGGTGAGGAGTGTGTTCAGCCCGGTGAGTCAGCTGAGATCATTAGCTCTGCGTCCTAAGGCCCCAGACAACCCACAAGCACCGATCTAAGCAGGTGGCTCCTACTCAAAGCAGCCACCTAGTCAGCTGAACCTCACGACCTTCTGGGGATACTGCCAGCTGCTTGATAGTTCTGACATACTGCCCCAACTCTGGCCACGGCAGGTCTCTGGGCTGTCCTGACACCCCCCATAGCTGTCCGGCTCCAGGTGGGAGCCGGCGCCTTCTAGAGGGGAAGGATTCCTTGTCCCATTCCCTGCTCCCTTCCTAGCCAGCCAATCCCCCACCCGGGGACCAGATTGAAGCCGGCGTTCCCTAGACAGGAAAGACTCTATGTCCCTTTCCCCGCCACCCCCCCCGAGCCTGCCAGTCCCCCTGTTCTTGGCCTGGATCAGAACCATCACCTTCTAGAGGGAAAGGCCCTGTATCACTGTGTGGTGTTGCTGTGACCCAAATTCCAGATCAGCCCTCCTGACCCAGGCTGGCTCTTACGTGTAATAGCCACAGGAGACCTCGTGGCTCATGAAGCTGTATTTGTCCATCCGCGTGTGGTCTAGCACGAAACTGGCCAGTTTGGAATGTGATCCGGCCAGCGCCACCTGGACATTAACCTTGGGCTTCACAGGCACGTCCAGCCCCACCTTCCAGTCGTTCTGCACCGCGGACGCTGCCGACGCCATCATGCCCATCGCCGACTGCTGCACCGAGCTGCTCAGCTTCCGGCGGCACGAGACGCGGACCCGCCAGTCCACCACGGCCAGCGGCAGCCTCTGCCACTGCCCTCCCTGCAATTGGTTCTGGCACAGGGTGCAGGTGTTGTCATGGCGCGGCCAGAGGCTGCTGTCAACCAGATAGGCCCCCTTCCTGCCCAACGTGGTCACATCGATGCCCTCACCAATCAAGCTGTGCCCGGGCACGAAGGCCGCGTGCTTCTTGCATTCATTTTCCGTGCTTGTGTGACAATGGGAGGAGGCCCCGGGGAGGATGAAGAGGAGGAGGGGGATGAAGGCACCAAATCTGGGCATGACTGATATCATGGGTTCCCCCACCCAGGAGGGGCCTTCGGCTTCTGAAGCCCCTAGAGGGAGAGACACAGAGAGATCCAGAATTAGTGACAATCCAGTGGCAGGCAGTTCCATAGGTTATCTCTATTCTAGAAGCAGAGCCATCCATCTATCACCCACAACATCAGCCATGTTTTATTGCACACCTAAGAAAACTCTGGGCTCTAGGAAACCTGGAGGCATTACACAAATGACGTGATGCCTCATTTGCATGTTTGACTACAGATGATCCAATTTGCATCAATTCATTCCCCTCCTTGTTTTCTAGATGTAATATTGGCACTAAATATTAGGAGGAGATATAGTTTCATATGCCTACTCTATAGCATGCAATAATGGATCATTGCAATTCCTCAATGGGGCCACTAGAGGGCGGTGCCATGTGGACAGAGTCCGTGGCTTGTAATTAGTGAGCCAATTCAGTGACTGGGTGTGGCCACTAGGGGGCAGTGGAAAGCCACACAACCTGTGGTTTGCAAGTGGGGGCTTTTATAGCCAGCAAGAGCAGAGGGAGCTTGGGCCACGCTAGACATGACTGGTCTTGCCGTAGACACTGCTGGGGCCCCCTTGTGGCCACACTGAGTGCTGGATTTGGTTATTTTTAACCACTGGTGGAGGGTCATTTTCTGGGGTTTCTCATGGTCAGCATGAGCCCCAGCGTCTGGCGCTGCCACCTTTACACTGCGGCTGTTGGGGAAAGACGGCAGGAAAACCTACTGCCCGGAAAAGGCCCATGGGCTCATCTCCACCAATATCCTGCCCCCTCCCTGCCACCCGAGAACAGACCCATGGGCCCATCTACTCTGGTAGCCTGTCCCCTTCCTTCTGCCCCAGATGCTTTGACCACCTCACCCTTCTCTCTGCGTCCCTCCCCTTACTAACCACAAGGGATGCTGTGTTAAATGTAGATTTGAATTGTGTTCAACTTGGGTTGGAGCTGTACAGCAATGCTGGCTGTGGGACAGGAAAGGGTGAGAGCTCTGCATCCTGTCGGGGTAGCAGGCTCAGACTGGGAGGGGACAGTAAATGTTTGACCTCACCCCAGCAGAGCCAGGCAGGAAAAATGCACTTGAATATTGACTGCTCGGTTCTGCCCAGCCTCCAGCCCCCGGGCCCCTGCAAGCCAAGCCTCAGGGTTCCCTCCCCCACGACCCACTCTGGCAGTGCTCCTCAATCCCCACCTGTTGCCCCACTGCTTTGTTGCCAATAGAAAATTAAACAGCCTGAAATTTAAAGATGCCCCTGATATGAAAGGTATCAACTATGTAAATTAAGTATCAAAAGCTGAGTGGCAACGTGGTCTAGTGGCTGGAGCACTGGTTTGCGAGTCAGGACTCCGGGTTCTATTATCGCTCTGGCAGGGGAGTGGGGTGAAGTGGGTTAGAGAGTCGGGGGCAGGGAGTCAGGACTCCTGGGTTCTATTGTCGCTCTAGCAGGGGAATGGGGTGAAGTGGGTTAGAGGATGGGGGTGTGCGGAGTCAGGACTCCTGGGTTCTATTGTTGCACTGACAGGGGAGTGGGGTGAAGTGGGTTAGAGGATGGGGGGCAGGGAGTCAGGACTCCTGGGTTCTATTGTCGCTCTAGCAGGGGAGTGGGGTGAAGTGGGTTAGAGGATGGGGGTGTGGGGAGTCAGGACTCCTGGGTTCTATTGTCGCTCTGGGAGGGGAGTGGGGTGAAGTGGGTTAGAGGATGGGGGGCAGGGAGTCAGGACTCCTGGGTTCTATTGTCGCTCTAGCAGGGGAGTGGGGTGAAGTGGGTTAGAGGATGGGGGTGTGGGGAGTCAGGACTCCTGGGTTCTATTGTCGCTCTGGCAGGGGAGTGGGGTGAAGGGGGTTAGAGGATGGGGGTGTGGGGAGTCAGGACTCCTGGGTTCTATTGTCGCTCTGGGAGGGGAGTGGGATCCAGTGGGTTAGAGCAGGATGGACTGGGGACTATAATCTTGGTTGAGGTCTGTGCAGTACCCGGCGTGACAGGGCCCCCAATCTCAATGGGCGGGTCCGTGCAGTACCCCGCATTAGGGGGCCCCCGATATCAGTTGGGATGGGTTTGTGCAGCACCCGGCGCGATGGGGTCCCTGATCTCGGTCGGGGTCCGTGTAGGGCCTGGTGCAATGAGTTTCCCAATATCAGCCGGGGTTTGAGCAGACCCACCCATCACTCACCTGCCTCAGGAACCGAGCGGAGGTATATTTCGGCTGAGGAATATTTTGGCCCTGGGGTCTGTCGGTGTCCCAGGCTGGGCTGTGTCTCTGCTGGGAGAGACGCACTTTGAAGTTGGATCGAGACACCGCACAAGGTCTCCTGTGTTCTCAGTGTCTCAGCCGTCATCACGTTCCCCCCAGCGTTGAGTTCCTTCCCCCATTTACACCCCCAGCCACAGCCATTGGGCAGGAAGCTGTGGTCAGCAATTGTTCCACCCCTGTGTTGGATCAACATTTTTTGTACAGTGCATGACTTGTGCGGTATCATTTGAGAAGTCTTGATCTGTTGAACATTGTGACGAACTGGGACTGTTCTTACTGTGGTTTGTGAATGCTGACAGGGGGGTGTGGCTAGGATAGTCTGCATTGGGGGATGGGAGACTGACCGAAGGA
Organism: Emys orbicularis; assembly: GCF_028017835.1. Lineage (NCBI taxonomy): Eukaryota > Metazoa > Chordata > Testudines > Emydidae > Emys > Emys orbicularis. The sequence goes on along the minus strand of NC_088686.1, from coordinate 157,160,829 downwards.
GAATACCTGAGCATGTAACATGAGAACCCAGGAGGGGGCTGGGGCGAGGTGACACCTTTGCCCGGGAAACTGAACAAAGGGGGTGGGAGGGGTCGCTGAAGGCAGAGTCGGAGGAGCTGGCTAGTGACCATGGCTGGGAGGCAGACGGGGCTCTGACCTCCCAGGGGGGCTAGGTGCCCGGGGACCCCAAGATGGACCTAACTGAGGGGGTCCTGTTGTCTGTGCCTGCAAGACCTGTCTTGGACTGTATTCCGGTCGTCTAAATAAACCTTCTGCTTTACTGGCTGGCTGAGAGTCATGGTGAATCGCAGGGAGCCGGGGGTGCAGGGCCCTGAGTCCCCCCTTACTCCGTGACAAACATTAATAACCTGTTGAATGGTGAGTGCTATCATTGTAGGTGAAGTTATCAAGTATTGAAATATGTTTGCTTCTGAAATATGTGGTAAGTGGGAAATGCCCACAGCCAGTCTTTCAGTGACAACAAAGGTGCAAGAAACAAGACACATTTACATCAGGATGGGCCAGACCCCCATTGATGGCCAATCAGAAAGAATCCAGAATGCCAGTGACATTGCCACTTGGCTTCTCTCCTCCCACATCTCAACATCGTTGGGAAGACAAAGACTTTGAACTGGGGAGCTTGGTCCCAGGCTGAGCGGGGAATCCAGCCTGTGTATAGAGAACTGTCAACTGTCACCCACTGGGGTGAGAAAAGTTCTTGAATTCAAATCTTCTAAGTTTAACAGGCTAAGCAATTTAGACTGCGATTCTCTGTTTATGTCTTGTGTAACCAACTTTGACCTCTGTGTTTATCACTTGTAATCAACTAAAATCTCTTTCTGCAGTTAATAAACTGACGTTAATGTTTTATCCTTACCAGTGAGTTTACTGAGAGGACTTGGAGAATCGGCTCAGGTTACAAAGGCTGGTGCATGTTCACTTTGCTTTGACAAAGTGGCAAACTAATTAATGAGCTTGCACTGTTCAAGAGAAGGTCTTGAGCCAAGTAAAATGGTACATTTCTGGGGTACAAGGCTGGGGTGATTTGCTGATGTCTGTCTGTGTATAATTGAAGCATTCAAGCAATTTAGCTGGTATTCTGCCTGCCTGTTGTTGGCAGAGTGAACTCAGCCCCTGGAGGGGTTGGCTGCTTGTCACCGGCAAAGCATTGTAAGAGATAACCCAGGTTGGCAAGTTAAGCGGGCACCATGGTGCACCAATTTGAGTTTCTACCCTGGGGATCCAGTCACAGGGGGCAGTACAGAGACATGGGAAATAAATTGGGGAGGGTCCAGTAGAATTCAGAGTCACACCCCTTGGAGGAGGGGCCCAGGAGCAGCAAACACCATGCCCTCTTGGGGAGAGGGGGCAGCTATGGAAGTAGAGTCCCACCATCCCTGGGACCACAGACCCACACACCCAGGACTGGAGTTGGATGGAAGGGACACCAGAGATGAGAGAGACACTCCCTTCAAGTCTAGGAACATGACCCCAGGAGAGGAGGAGCCTCTGGGAAGAGCCCCAGAAAGGTTGAGGAGCACCAGGGCATGGGAATCATGCTCTGATGAGGGTATCACACAGCCACACTTTGTTTGCGAGGGGGTGTGGCATGGGATCATACAGCCACATCCCATGCGGTTCAGGAAGGGGAGGGGCTTAGGCAGGCAGCTGAGGGGGGCGGGTGAGTGTGAGTCTGCCCATTTCAGGGAAATAGGCCACCCCAGGTCCAGCCCCGAGAACAGGACTCCTACTTTCTGGCCTGTGCTATGAGAGGGGAGTGGGATAGAGGCTAGTGAGATAGAGTAGCAGGGTTGGGAGCCCGGACTCCTGGGTTCTCTCCCGTCTCTGGGAGGGGAGGAATCACAGAAGCCCCCAGGCTACAAAAAGAAGTGTTTATTTCATATTCTTTTCACAGCATCAGCCCGAGCCTGGTTTACAAAGAAACTTAGGACGGTGGTTACCATGAGCTTCCCTTAACTGTTAGGTCCAAACCTGAAGCCCGACAATCCCTTCCAGCCCCCCCTGCACCTCTACACCACTGCACAGCAGGGAATCAATGAATTGCTCTCACAGACTGCTCCAATTCCCTCCAGCAGGGGGCAGTGCCACTCACACACACACACTTATGCGCATGAGGACAGTGTAACACCAGTCAGCCATACCTGATGGGGCAGGGTCTGGGACGTGAGGTGTCAGTACAGCCGCACCCACTGGGGAGGGTGGAGCCTGTACAGCCACACCCCCTGGGGAGGGAGGGGCATTGAACCATGTGCTGTTCTCCTTTCATAATCTCCACCAGCCTCCTACCCCTCCCGGGGGAGCAGAGGGACAAGAGAAGTCCAGGAGAAAGGAATCCAGGAGAGCTGGCTATATTTTAAAGAATCCTTATTGAGGTTGCAGGAACAAACCATCCCAATGTGTAGAAAGAATAGTAAATATGGCAGGCGACCAGCCTGGCTTAACAGTGAAATTCTTGCTGATCTTCAACACAAAAAAGAAGCTTACAGGAAGTGGAAGATTGGACAAATGAGCAGGGAGGTGTATAAAAATATTGCTCAGGCATTCAGGAGTGAAATCAGGAACGCCAAATCACACTTGGAGTTGCAGCTAGCAAGGGATGTTAAGAGTAACAAGGGTTTCTACAGGTATGTTAGCAACAAGGTGGTGGTCAGGGAAAGTGTGGGCCCCTTACTGAATGGGGGAGGCAACCTAGTGACAGAGGATGTGGAAAAAGCTAATGTACTCAATGCTTTTTTCGCCTCTGTCTTCACGAACAAGGTCAGCTCCCAGACTGCTGCCCTGGGCAGCACAGCATGGGGAGGAGGTGACCAGCCCTCTGTGGAGAAAGAAGTGGTTCAGGACTATTTAGAAAAGCTGGATGAGCACAAGTCCATGGGGCCGGATGCGCTGCATCCAAGGTGCTAAAGGAGTGGGCGGATGTGATTGTGGAGCCATTGGCCATTATATTTGAAAACTCGTGGCGATCGGGGGAGGTCCAGATGACTGGAAAAAGGCTAATGTAGTGCCCATCTTTAAAAAAGGGAAGAAGGAGGATCTGGGGAACTACAGGCCAGTCAGCCTCACCTCAGTCCCTGGAAAAATCATGGAGCAGGTCCTCAAGGAATCAATTATGAAGCACTTTGAGGAGAGGAAAGTGATCAGGAACAGTCAGCATGGATTCACCGAGGGGAAGTCATACCTGACTAACCTAATAGCCTTCTATCACGAGATAACTGGCTCTGTGGACGAGGGATTGGACTCTACTTCCATAGATCCTTGAGTTTAGCAAAGCTTTTGATACAGTCTCCCACAGTATTTTTGCCAGCAAGTTAAAGAAGTATGGGCTGGATGAATGGACTATAAGGTGGATAGAAAGCTGGCTAGATCGTCGGGCTCAACGGGTAGTGATCAATGGCGCCATGTCTAGTTGGCAGCCGGTATCAAGCAGAGTGCCACAAGGGTCGGTCCTGGGGCCAGTTTTGTTCAATATCTTCATTAATGATCTGGAGGATGGCGTGGACTGCACCCTCAGCAAGTTTGCAGATGACACTAAACTGGGAGGAGTGGTAGATACGCTGGAGGATAGTGATAGGATACAGAAGGACCAAGAAAAATTAGAGAATTGGGCCAAAAGAAATCTGATGACAAGTGCAGAGTCCTGCACTTAGGACGGAAGAATCCCATGCACAGCTACAGACTAGGGACCGAGTGGCTAGGCAGCAGTTCTGCAGAAAAGGACCTAGGGGTTACAGTGGACGAGAAGCTGGATATGAGTCAACAGTGTGCCCTTGTTGCCAAGAAGGCTAACGGCATTTTGGGCTGTATAAGTAGGAGCATTGCCCGCAGATCAAGGGACGTGATTGTTCCCCTCTGTTCAGCATTGGTGAGGCCTCATCTGGAGTACTGTGTCCAGTTTTGGGCCCCACACTACAAGAAGGATGTGGAAAAATTGGAAAGAGTCCAGCGGAGAGCAACAAAAATGATTAGGGGGCTGAAACACATGACTTATGAGGAGAGGCTGAGGGAACTGGGATTGTTTAGTCTGCAGAAGAGAAGAGTGAGGGGGGATTTGATAGCTGCTTTCAACTACCTGAAGGGGGGTTCCAAAGAGGATGGATCTAGACTGTTCTCAGTGGTACCAGATGACAGAACAAGGAGTAATGGTCTCAAGTTGCAGTGGGGGAGGTTTAGGTTGGATATTAGGAAACACTATGTCACTAGGAGGGTGGTGAAGCACTGGAAAGGGTTACCTAGGGAGGTGGTGGAATCTCCTTCCTTAGAGGTTTTTAAGGTCAGGCTTGGCAAAGCCCTGGCTGGGATGATTTAGCTGGGAATTGGTCCTGCTTTGGGCAGGGGGGTGGACTAGATACCTCCTGAAGTCCCTTCCAACCCTGATCTTCTATGATTCTATGAGAAAGAGACGGCTCAGTGTAGAGCCCATGCTCAGTTGGGGAAGAGGCACCCCATCTTTTGGGGAACAAAAAGCAACCCCCCATGGGGGCTCAGGAGAGGGAGAGGCCCGGGGGATGAGACAGTTACACCCCCTGGAGGGAGTGGCAGATAGCCATGCCCTTAGAGTTAAGGGGAGGAGCCTGGGAGCACAGAGCCACGCCCCCATGGACCCAGAAGAAGGAGGGACTCTTGGGGAGCAGATAGCTATGGTCCAGAAAGAAAGGGGATTAGGGGCTCAGAGCCATGCCCCCCAGGGACTCAGGAGGGGGAGGAGCCCTGGGGGGCATATAGCCATATAGAGGGGTGGGGCTCCTATGAGGGCTGAGTGGAGCAAGCAGGGCCGGCTCTAGGCACCAGCGCTCCAAGCATGTGCTTGGGGCAGCACTTTCCAAGGGGCGGCACTCCAGCCCCCCCCCCTTTTTTTCCCCTTTTTTTTCTTGGGGCACAAAAAGCCGGAGCCGGCCCTGAACCAAGATGTTCCCTGTCAGCTGAGGCTGTCAGGCTGAGCTGGAACTGACGCTGCAGTTCTAGATGCAGTCGCTAGATGGCGCTCACGGAGGGGCTCAGCTCCGGGGGATGAAGCTCCGGCTCTCCAGCGGCCGGGCACCCTGAGCTGCCGCCCAGCCTGGGTGTGAGGAGCCGGGGCGGGAGGGAGGGAAGTGGGGCCCGGGATGCAGGGAGGGAGGGGGGGTCCTGCTGCCGCTGCTGCTCTGAGTCTCCCCAGGGCGGCGCGGCGTTTCCCCGCCCGAGGGGGCTGTGCAGGCGCCGCCGGGCTGGGCAGGGGGCGCGGATCCCGGCTCGCGTGCTGACAGGGCGAGTGGCTGGGCAGCCCGAGCTGCCAGGGAGCTGCCGCCGCCCCCTCCTGCCCCCGGACCCAGCCCGCCGCGCACCTCCCCCGCCTCAGCCCCGCGCTGCCTGCCCTGGGCGGGGAGAGGCAGAGCCCGGCTCCGAGCGGGGCAGCGGGGGATACTGCCCTGCCGGGGGACCCCAGCGGCTCAGGCACCTGGGGGTCAGTGTCCGTCCTCTCGGCTCTGCCTGCACGGGGCTGGGGAAGCAGCTGTCAGCGCCTGCCCCTCTCAGCCCTTGTACCCCCCATCCCGCTCGCAGCCCCTCCACTTGTACCTCCCCCATTGCTCCTTCGCTGCACCCCTTCCCCTTGTACTCTCCCTTCACCCACACCTCTCCCCTTGTACCCTCCCCCAGCCCTCTCCTCCCACACCTCCCCCCTCCCCTGCACCTCTTCTCCCGCAACCCTCCTGATACCCCCTCTCCTCCTCCGCAAGTACATCACACCCCACCTCTCTGCCAGTGTAGAGCCCCCAAGCACCCCCACACCCGCTCCTCTGCCTGAACCCTCTTTACTAGCTCCCCGTCCCTTTCTGGGTACAAGGTTTGAGGGTTAGGCCCTATGCCTTCCATTGCATTTGGAGCACTAAAGATGGGGTTGCGGGGGCGAGATTTATACTAAAGTGAAATAAAAATAGGAGAAACAGTTTGATCCCCACTCCAAGGGTAAATGTGGATTGCTGTGGTGAACAAGGAGGTCATGTTTGGGGCGGGAGCTCAGGGCTGGGGCAGCAGGGGGTGCGGGTGTGGTGGGGAAGAGAGAGCCCAGGGCTGGGGCGTCAGGGGTTGCAGGTGGGGGAGGGCACTGGTGGGGGGGGGGGGAAAGAGCCCAGGGCTGGGGTGGGGGGCAGCCAAATTTTTTTTGCTTGGGGTGGCAAAAAACCTAGAGCCGGCCCTGGGGGGAGCATGTGGGACAGCAGCTTGATTCAAAGGTCTGGAGGGCCTGGGGTGAGGGGTGGGTTGGGAGCACCCTCTCACTGGACCCACTCAAAGAAAACCCAAGTGCAGTTCTGGCCAGAAGAACTCCAGAGCTATTCTCTGGAGCCAGGCCAGGATCCCTGGGGCTGGGCTAGGGGGTGAGCTGGTGCCAGATGATTCAGGGAGAGGTACTGGAACAGTCCCATCCATCTCTGCAGCCACTCAGCCACCCTGGCCTCCAAATTCTGCCAGTTCTCCATTTGAGAAGGATGCATGGCAGAAAGGTGAATGACGAGATAGAGCAGCGGACCTGCGCTCCACCGAATGGCTTGAAGAACGGGTGGGAGGGAGCTTGTCTGCCACCCGTCCCCGACCACCGGGCCAGAGCTCTTGACCCAGTTTATCCAGGTGGAGAAGGCCATCAAGTAGATCGACTGGCAGGCCTCCACCCACACCAGGTCACCCGTGTCCTGGACCACGAGAAGCACGTCATTTGCATCCACCGACAGGACCAGCCGCAACTCTAGCTCATGAATCACCAACCCCGTCAACCTCCAGTGGAGGAGACAGAGGAAGAGCTCGATCGCCAGAGTATACAGCTGGCCTGACAGAGGACACCCCTGACGTACCCCTCGCCCAAAGTTGACCGGTTCAGTCAGGGTTCAGTTGAGCCTGACCAGAAACTCCACAGAGCTGTAAAGCACCTGGAGAAAACCTACAAAGTCAGTCCCAAAGCTGAACACCAGCAGAGTGCCCAGGAGATACCCCTGGTCCACCCTGTCGAACGCCTTCTCCTGCTCAGGGACAGGAGGGCGAAAGACAGACTATCCCTATGCCTGAGCTCCAGGAGGTCCTGAATCAAATACAAATGATCAAAGATGGTGCGGCCCGGGACAGTGTCGGTCTGGTTGGGGTGGACCATGTCCGCCACCACGGACTCCAGCTGCAGCGAGATGGCCTTCGCTATGACTTTTTAGACCCTGCTGAGGAGATCAGATCAGATCGACGGGCTGATATAGCCTGGTATTTTGCCCCTCCGTGTACTCTGATTCGGGGGGCAGGACTATGTCCCTGACATGCTGTTTGTGGATCGCAGGGGCTGACATTGAAGATGTGAAAATCTCTTTGACCAAGAGCTGTTCACACCAGTGCTTTTTGTTGGTAAAATTTCTTGTTTGGGTGTTGTTTTTTTCACACCCTGGAACGACAAAGGTTTTACCCAAAAAAGTGCTGTGTAGACAAAGCCAGAGTCATATAAGATTATAGATAGATACGAGGGTGTATGGGGGTAGATAGATAGATTTGATTGATCTGTAAATATGTTATGTGGACAGAGAGCTAGAACTTCTTAACACATTAAACATTTCATATCTCTGGGCTCTAGATCTGGGAGAAAGAAACAATTGAACAGATCTCACAGGGAAGCTTTCTACCTCTCCAGTGAGTGCTAAGGAAAAAGGCTTCATGTTTGGGGCGAGCTGGGTGGGTGGGAGGCAGGACCCCTGGGTTCTCTCCCGATGAGAAAGGCCCAGGCTTGGATGGAGACGCAGCTCTGACTGGCCTGACAGCGGGTGTGGCATGGAGCTCTGGGGTCTCCTGCCACAACCCAATCACTGATGTCGCAGGCATTTTCTCCCTTCCCCAGCGCCGAGCAGCTGCTGCGAGGGGTGCGGGGAAGCCTGTGGTCAGAACCGCTCTTCCTGCCTCTAGAAACTCAGATGTGTGGCTCTAGCACTGCCCGATGCTACAGCTTGACTCATAGGGGCTACATTTGCCAGATAGGGGGGTGATGACTCTAGGGGAGGAGGCTACAGGAATCCCGTCCCCGTTCTGCCACATCCCCCAGGCCCCCTTTTCTCCTGGCCTCTGCTCCATGATTCCACCCGACTGCTTCCCAGCAGGAGCGTTCTGCTCTGGGATGGGCTACGTCCCAGCTCTGTACTGCTTTGGGCTGCGTGGCTCCCAGTTTCCCGACCTGGGCTCCATGACCTTAGTGTTCAGCCCCTCGGAGCAGCGGTATATTGCAGGTGGGACCATGCTGCACTGGGATCTCCTGCCTCCCTGCCCCATCCTGACCTGGCCTTTGTGGCTCCCCTTTTCCCAGTCTGGGCTCTGGGATGAATTTTTGCACCACCACCACGACTGGCCCTTGGTTCTATGAGGCGAGCAACACTACAAGACACCTGTGTTGGCCCCTGTGTCTCATCGGCGTCACCGTGTCCTGATCCCCCTCTTCATCTCGGCTCCACCACCTGCCATGGGGCTCCCACTTGTGCCCATCCCGCTGTCCGTGCCAGGGCGCTGCAGCATCTAGCTGATTCATGCTCTGCCTCTCCTAGCCCCAGGGGAATGGAGAAGGGCTGGGGCCAGGGGACAGTGAGATGGAAGCGGGCGTGCCAGCTAGGGCCATGTACTCTGCAGGGGCTTGCTCTGAAACCACTGGGTGTGTGGTGGGGTGGGAGGAGGCCATGGAAAGATCCTCTCCAGTCCACCATGCTGTGATATTATTGGCATGAACTGTGACCCTATAGATCATTGTTGCAACCAGGGTCCTGTGGTTGGACCAGGTCTTGTACAGAGGAGTCAAGTGGTGTATCTATGGAAGGGATGTAGTTTGCTGGTTATGATGATGCTGTCTGCATGTGTGTATCATTTTTGTATGTGAAGTTATGAATATTGGCTCTGTGCTTGTATCTCAATGTGTTTGATTCTAAGTAGCCTCAGTGAAGCATTTGGTCAGCTTCTTGAGAAAGGACTATTCTCAGTAAGTGCCTGTCATAAATATAAAGGGAAGGGTAACAACCTTTATGTATGCAGGAACATAAATCCCTCCTGGCCAGAAGTACAGAATCACTTACCTTTAAGGGGTTAATCAGTTCAATTAACCTAGTTGGCACCAGACCAGAAGGACCAATGGAGAAAGAAGATACTTTCAAATCGGGGGGGGGGGGGGAGGTTTTGTTTGTGCTCTTTATTTTGTTCCCTCTCGGGACAAAGAGAGAGACCAAGCAGGTAAACCAGCTCCTAAAAAGATCCTGAACTGATACATCTAAAAATTACAGAAGTTGTAAGTAATAGCAAGGAAATGCGTTAGATTATCTTTTGTTTTAGCTTGTGGATTTTCCCTATGTTAAGAGGTAATTTTATTCCTGTTTTTGTAACTTTGAAGTCGAGCCTAAAGGGAAATCCTTGTGTTTTAAATCTTTTTATTTACCCTGTAAAGTTATCTTCCATCCTGATTTTGCAGGTGTGATTCTTTTACTTTTTTTTAAATAAAATTCTTCTTTTAAGAACCTGATTGATTTTCAGTGTCCTAAAAACCAGGGATTTGGTCTGTGCTCACCTTGTTAACCTATCGGTTGTTATATTATTCTCAAGCCCCCCCCCCCAGGAAAGGGGGTGAAGGAGCTTGGGGGTATATTTTGGGGGAGATAGGGCTCCAAGTGGCCCCTCCCTGAATGTTTGTTTAAATCAGTTGGTGGTGGCAGCAATACCGTCCAAGGACAAGGAAAGGAATTTGTGCCTTGGGGAAGTTTTTAACCTAAGCAGGTGGAATATAAACTTAGGGGGTCTTTCATGCAGGTCCCCACATCTGTACCCCAGAGTTCAGAGTGGGGAGGGAACCCTGACAGTGCCCAATCCAGAAACAGTTAACTGACAATGGACTTTGGGAGATGCCAATCCACATCTGAGCTTTCCTGGGAACGTTCAAACAAACATGTAACCAATGGCATCGGACTGCAAAAGGCTGAATCATTCATGGACATGTGATTTGCCCAGGTGGCTACAAACTCTGTCTTGTTGCTGTGATTTTCACAGGAGGACAAGGGGTTTCCGGCCATAAGAGGAAGAATATAAAAGGCCGTAGAAATTCCTCCATTTTGTCTTCAGCTGGCTCAAGAGATAGCCTCTCCACCCACAAGAGATGCCTGAAAGAAACTGGAACAACGGACAGTAACTACGGGGCTATGAGTGATTGCTGGACCCAGACTAGGAAGGAGTCCAGTCTGTGAAAGAAGCTTATTGGAACATCTCTGGGGGTGAGATTTTATCTGTAATCTGTTTCTTAATGTATTAGGCTTAGACTTGCATGTTTTGTTTTGTTTTGCTTGATAATTTACTTTGTTCTGTCTGTTATTACTTGGAACCACTTAAATCCTACCTTTTATACTTAATAAAATCACCTTTTGCTTATTAATTAACCCAGAGTAAGTAATTAATACCTGGGGAGCAAACAGTGTTATAGAGGGCGGACAATTTATGAGTTTACACTGTATACGCTTTATACAGAGTAAAACGGATGTATTTGGGGTTTGGATCCCATTGGGAGCTGGGCGTCTCGGTTCTAGAGACAGGAGCACTGGCTAAGCTGTTTTCATTTAAGTCTTCAGTTTTGGGGCTCGTGGTTGAGACCCTGGGTCTGTGCTGAAGTAGATTAGCGTATCTGGCTCAACAAGACAGGGTTCTTAAGTCCCAAGCTGGTAGAGAAATCGGGCTCAGAGGTAGTCTCAGCACATCAGGTGCCAGTCCCAAGGGGGTCTCTGTGACCTAACCCATCACACATGCATCACAACCACATTCCCCCCTGCTCTCCGGAGGCTCCCCATCTCTCAGCCTCTGCACCAGGATCCCAGCCTTCATTCCAGGGGCAGGTCAGGAGCTCAGCCTCCCGCCCCCCAGAAAACACCTTCCATGCTCTGTCAGAACTGACCTGCAAGATGCATTTTAGCTGATCAAGTGTTTGGGGGCTGCACAAGTCCAGGCTGCCACCTGCTGGAGGGAATCGGAGCTGCACCATTAGAGGAGAAATATTATTCTAATTCCCCAGCCCACGTAGCCAGCCAATCCTCCTGCTCTAGGGCCAGATCAGAGTCATAGGCAAGATCAGAACCAGCGCCCCCTAGAGGGAAAAGGCCCCATGTCCCATTCCCCAGCCTCCTGAGCCAGCCAATCCCCCTGCTTTAGGGCCAGATCAGAGCTGAATCCCCTTAGAAGGAAAATTCCTCATATCCCCTACTGGATCCATTGACAATAGCAGTGTCTTGCAAATATCAGCTGGGAGATATTAAGAACCCCTAATAACACTGCCCATATCCCTGTATCTCTTTCCCAGTGTGGTGTTTCCCTCTGGTGTTATCTGGACAGGTGATCTGCTAGGTCACTCCAATCCTTGACTCTGGGAGCCAGCCTTACTCTGCTCTGCCTTGAGAACCCCCACTCCTGGGCTGTTCACACACACATTCTGGCATGTAAGCTGCTCCCAGCTACTCACAACCGAATGACACTAGCCAATATTGCATTAAGTAAAAGATACCGTAGCCCATGAAAGTAACAGGCACTGTAGATCAGTGCATCATATGTAGCAAACACAGATTCCTACTAACATTGGAACCACTGCATTTCACTCCCGTGCAAGGCACCAAACATTAGTGGTGGCTTTCAGCCTCAAATTGCTCCCTCAACACATCCCTAATCCTTGCAGCCCTGTGCTGGGCCCCTCTAATAGACCTGCTCTCTGGTTGTTCAAATTCAGCCTCCAGGTGTTGAACCTCTGAGGTCCATGTCTGAGTGAATCTTTCACCCTTCCCTTCACAAATGTTATGGAGGGTACAGCAAACAGCACGCGGATATAACCGTGGGGATGTTGTCATCGGCCAGGTCCAGCTTCCCATACACACAGCGCCAGCGGCTCTTTATACAGCCAAAAGCACACTCCACAGTCATTCTGCACCGACTCAGCCCATTGTTGAACCGCTCCTTGCTGCTGTCAAGGCTCCCTGTTTACGGTTTCATGAGCCATGGCATTAAAGGGTAAGCCGTGTCTCCAAGGATCACAATGGGCATTTCGACTTCCCCTATGGTGATCTTCTGGACTGGGAAGAAAGTCCCGGCTTGCAGTTTCCTGAACAGGCCTGTGTTTCGAAAGATGCGTGTGTCATGCACCTTTCCGGACCAGCCTGCATTAATGTCCGTGAAATGCTCACGGTGATCCAGAAGTGCCCCTTCTGATTAATGTACTCAGAGGCTAGGTGGTCTGGTGCCAGAATGGGAATAGGCGTGCCATCTATCTCCCCTCCACAGTTACAGAAACCCATTTGTGCAAAGCCAGCCACAATGTCACGCACGTTCCCCAGAGTCACAGTTTTTCTGAGCAGGATGCGATTAGTGGCCCTGCAAACTTGCATCAACATGAGTCCAACGGTCGACTTTCCCACTGCAAACTGGTTAGCGACCGATCGGTAGCTATCTGGAGTTGCCAGCTTCCAGATTGCAATAGACACCTGCTTCTCCACCGAAAGGGCAGCTCTCAATCTCGTGTCCTTGCTCCGCAGGGTGGGGGCAAGGTCATCACACAGTCCCATGAAAGTGGCTTTTCTCATCTGAAAGTTCTGCAGCCACTGCTCGTCATCCCAGATTTGCGTGACGATGTGATTCCATCACTCAGTGCTTGTTTCCCAAGCCCAAAAGTGGAGTTCCACGGTGGTGAGCATGTCTGTGAATGACACAAGCAATCTTGTGTCGAATGCGTTATGTGAGTCGACATCATCCTTGGACTCCTCGCTGTCAGTTTGTAGCTTAAGGTAGTAACTCGACTGCAATTCGTGATGTGCTGGCGAGACCCATCAGCATACTCCTCAGCAGTTCAGACTCCATTCCCGCAGACCGAAAGGGAAGACAGAGCGCGCAGCACAAAAACCGTTGAAGGATGGCGCCAAATGTGGACGGAAGCACAGGGATTGCTGGGATTCGAAGCGATGCATTACGGGGCGTTGGGACAGGACCCAGAATACCCTGCACCTCCTGTCCCCTTCCCACAAGCCACAGTGCCAGAATGGGAAGAGGTGCTCTGTGGGATAGCTGCCCATAGTGCACCGCTCCCAATGCCACTGCAAGTGCCGCAAATGTGGCCATGCCAGTGCGCTGGCAGCTGACAGTGTGAACATACTGCAGCGCTTTCCCTGCTGAAGTCTCCAAGGGCTGGTTTAACTCCCAGCGCCCTACATCTGCAAGTGTAGCCATGCCCTAACAAATTATTTTGTTGTTGCCTAGGCCAGTGTCCTTTGTTTCTGTGAGTCTGGGCTGGGTTTCTCCCATCCATGCCCTGATGAGGTGTGAACTGCCTCTCTGTTCTTGGAGAGTTTTTGCCTGGGCTTGCTTTAAGCCATGAGGATACATTTTCTGCCTCATAACGATATACATGAAATTACAACCTATAATCTTACGATAACATTACTGTAACAATTACTATAACATCACTATAGCAACCATGCACAGTGCATCATGAGCCTTCCGAAGACACCCAACATGACAAACTTTGCATTGGATACCACACAATTATTTTATAAAGATGAACATAGAGGTGCTGGGTGTTCCCCTGAGGTACAGAGCATCACACCCACCCATCCCACTCTGTCCCCTACAGAAGCCACTCCCTTTGACTGCCATTAGCCACATTACACCGGATTCCCCATTGCAGCAAACTCATCCAGCTGTCTAGCTCGCCTGTCTTGTCACGCCTCGCTCCCCTCCAGCCCAGAGCTCCCCCTAGTGTTCCCAAGCATGTATTGCAGCCGCTCATTTCTACTCTAGATCTAGGTCCAGCCCCCTGAGGTTAGAAGAATGACAGGACTTCCTGCTTAGAAATTTGCTTTCACACATGTTTATTGAGGCAGGGAGATACACTTGCAAAGATCCAGAGACCTGGAATCCTCTCAGAAACAAATCATTTTGCAGTGGTACTGCAAAGCTGCATGGCAGTTTTCCAGGCTGGAGATCATAGAATCATAGAATATCAAGGTTGGAAGGGATCTCAGGGGGTCATCTAGTCCAACCCCCTGCTCAAAGATATTTCAGTTGCAGTCAGTAGGGTTCAGAGTTAACCACATCCACTCCATCAGTGAGGTGCACCATCGATCTATTGATCTAGGCTCTCAACAGATGCAAGTAGGAGTGAGAGAGGAAGAAGCTTTAATCCCCAAATTAGGGAAAATTAGCCTTTCCCAAATGTGATCCCAATGCAGTGCCATCTTCCTGAGCCTGCTGACAGCCGGAATCTATAGCTCTGTGGCATGTTCTCCTGTGTGTTAACTCTGAAGCCTAGTGAGAAGGAGTGATATGTCATCATCTTTGTTAACCATCTGAGCACAGAACATCCAGCTGGTTGGTGGATGGAGCCTGTGTATTCATGATAATATAAGTATCCCCAAAGCAGCTGGGTAATTGTGAAAAGCAACAGAAACAACACTTAGGGAACAGCCCCCTAATGAATCCTCCCCCCGGGACCCCGGCCCATCTGCTGGGTGCTTTGAACCATGTCCACCCTGGAATATCTTCGGGTTTCTACAGAGGGTTAATCACTGAAGCCACAATAGGACAGGGCTCAGATTTGCATCTTATCCCTTCTTGTAGAGACAATTGGTTTTCAGGTGGATACACGAGACAGATAAATACCACTGGTGGATGGATACACGGGGCGGTGGATTGGTTGCCCTGCCTGCACATATTGGTTGACTGGTTGGTTGGGTGTACTTAGGACATTCATTGGTTGGTTGCTTGCATTGGCTACACAGCTTGGTTGGTTGGCTGGATGTACTTTAGACCTTAGTTGGTTGGGTGGTAGTTACATTGGATGCACTAGATCAGTAGTTCTCAACCCGTGGCCCGTGGGCCACTTGTGCACCAATCAGCGCACAGCTGCAGCCCATCGTGAGGGTCGTACAGATAGTACATATGCAGTGTGGATGTGGCCAAAATAACACATGGAGCGCTGCATATGCAACCCCCAATGCAACCTCCCCTGCATATGCAATCCACAATGGTAAATAGGTTGAGATTAGGTATGCAGTAGGTACATACATTAGTTTGTTGATTAGATGGATACATTGGATGGCTGGAATCATTGGACACACTGGTCTGATGGATCCGGAACGGGCGGTTCATGGTGGGATGTTTTCCCAGAGGGAGCTGTGAGGATATCGGGCTACAGGAGCAGACAGTCTCTTAGGGGCATAGGAGACACCGATTCCCGAGCAGGAGTGACAGCATGAAGCTCAGTAGCGACAGCAGAGCGGGAACTAGTAAATGCTCTGGGGGACAGGGAGCGCTAGTGACCAATGCACATCCATGCCCCTCTCCAATCAGGGGCTCACCAAAAGGCCTCCGCCTCCTTCCCCTTGGCTGTTCCCAGCTGGGGTGGCTGGGAGACATAGTCGAAGCAGCTCCGACCACCAAGGTGGGGCCCGCAGCGCAGGCTGTACTGGAACCAGATGCGGCCGTGTTTCATGTAGCAATCCTTCTGGTGGAGCTCCCCAGCCTCCAGCAGGATGTCGCAGCTTCCCAGCAGGTCATCGTCCCACTTGTTGTCCTCGTCCCAGACCTGGACACGGATCTTGCTGGTGCCGGTGAGGCGGACGGTACCAAAGTCCAAGGGGACGTTCCAGATGGGATTGTTGTTGTTCCAGATGGTGCTGGTCCGTATCTCCCTTCTCTCAAAGAAGACCTTGACGAAGGCATCCGTAGCGGTAAAGTAATCCCCCCACAGGCCACTGGCCTTCTGCACTGTGACCGTCAGCTTCCCCAGGCCGCGCTCCCGCGAGCAGCACATGGCGTTGGTCATGGCATCCCCGGGGCAGACGCAGGAGCAGGGGTCGTGGGCGCTGCGTTGAGTCCCCCGAGGGCAGCTTCGGGTGCAATTCCTCCACAGGGCCCTCTCACGGATGTACTCACTGACTGCCCGCCTCAGCGCCTCCCGCTTGGGGTCGTCCTGCTCCACCAGGACGTGGATGGGGTGCAGCGAATAGGACACCAGGCCAGGGCTGGCTTTGAGACTCTCAATCCAGGCCGAGAAGACCTTGGCATCACTGCCGGAGAAGAGCACATCAGTCATGCTCTCTCCTCCCTCCACCTCCACGTGGCGCTCCCGATACGTCTCATGGAAGCTTCCCTGGACCTTCCCCTTCTTCTTCTCCTCCTCGCACTTGCTGTACCCACTCTTGATCGAGCCTATTCCGATACTCACAGACGCCTCCATGCTCAAGCAGTCCTTGATCTCGTCGTTGGTCAAGCTGCTCAATGCTGTTTCGCAGACCCGCACGGCCGTCACGTCCCGCGCCCGGCCCCCCAGCTGTAGCTGGGACATGTAGTGGGTGCCGTAGTTGCTGATTAGCTGCTCGTACTCCACCTTCGATTTGCTGTCGTACTGGTCCGGGAGGTTTTCCAGCGCCAGAGTGAAATGGCTGGTGAGTGGGGGCATCTCGCTGACCCGGAACCTGGTGAGGGACACAAGGTGAGCAGTGTGTTCAGCCCGGTGAGTCAGCTGAGATCATTAGCTCTGTGTCCTAAGGCCCCAGACAACCCACAAGCAAAGGTCTAAGCAGGTGTCTCCTAGTCAATGCAACCACCCAGTTTGCTGATCATCACAACCTTCCTGGGAATACTGCCAGCTGCTTGATAGTTCTGACAGACGTCCCCCACTCTTGCCATGGCAGGTCGCCGGGCTGTCCTGACACACATGAGAAGAAAATCCCACATAGCTGTCCAGTCCCACATAGGAGCCAGCGCCCCCTAGAGGGGAAAGGCCCCTTGTAGCATTTCCTGCCTTCCTAGCCAGCCAATCCCCTGCCCTGGGACCAGATTGGAGATGATGCCCCCTGGAGGGGAAAGGTCCTGTGCCCCATTCCCCATTATCCTGAAACAGTTCCCCATCCTGGGGCAGGATTGAAGCCAGTGTTCCCTAGAGAGGAAAGGTTCTGTGTCCTATTCCCTGCCCCCCTGAGCAAGCCATTCTCCCACCCTAGGCCTGGATCAGAGCTGGCGCTCCGTAGAGGGGAAAGGCCCTGTGTCACTGTGTGGTGTTCCTGTAATCCCAATTTCAGGTGAGTCCTCCTGACCCAGGCTGGCTCTCACCTGTAATAGCCGCAGGACACCTTGTGGCTCATGAAGCTGTATTTGTCCATCCGCGTGTGGTCTACCACGAAACTGGCCAGTTTGGAATGTGATCCGGCCAGCCCCACCTGGACATTAACCTTGGGCTTCACAGGCACGTCCAGCCCCACCTTCCAGTCGTTCTGCACCGTGGACTCTGCCGACGCCATCATGCCCATTGCCGACTGCTGCACCGAGCTGCTCAGCTTCCGGTGGCACAAGACATGGACCCGCCAGTCCACCGCAGCCAGCGGCAGCCTCTGCCACTGCCCTCCCTGAAGTCGGTTCTGGCACAGGGTGCAGGTGCCGTCCTTGTGCTGCCAGAGGCTGCTGTCAACCAGATAGGCCCCCTTCCTACCCATCGTGGTCACATCGATGCCCTCCCCAACCAGGCTGTGCCCGGGCACGAAGGCCGTGTGCTTCTTGCATTCATTGGCTGTACCTGTGTGACAATGGGAGGAGGCCCCGGGGAAGATGAAGAGGAGGAGGGGGATGAAGGCACCAAATCTGGGCATGGCTGATGCGATGGGTTCCCCCACCCAGGAGGGGCCGTCGGCCTCTGAAACCCCTAGAGGAACAGACACAGAGAGATCCAGAATTAATGACATCCACCAACCACCCACGACATCAACCATATTTTATTGCACACCTACGAAAAGTCTGGGCTCTAGGAGGCATTACACAAATGACATGATGCCTCATTTGCATGTTTGACTAAAGCTTACCTAATTTGCATCAATTCCCTCCCCACACTATTTCTCAGCTGTTGGGGGAGGGATAGCTCAGTGGTTTGAGCATTGGCCTGCTAAACCCAGGATTGTGAGTTCAATCCTTGAAGGGGCCACTTAGGGATCTGAGGCAAAAATCAGTATTTGGTCCTGCTAGTGAAAGCAGGGGGCTGGAGTCAATGACCTTTCAGGGTCCCTTCCAGTTCTAGGAGATGGGATATCTCCATTAATTTAATTTTTTAATTTAATACCAGCACTAACTACGAAGAGGAGTTATAGTTTCACATGTCTACTCTACAGTGCGCAATATAATAATGGGTCACTGCAATTCCTAAATGGGGCCACTAGAGGCTGGTGCCATGTGGACAGAGTCCGTGTGGTGGCTTTTATAACCAGCGAGAGGAGCGGGAGCTTGGGCCACGCTCGGCGTGACTGGCCTTGCCGTAACAACTGCTGGGGCCCCCTTGTGGCCACGCTGAGTGATGGATTTGGTTATGTTTAACTACTGATGGAGGGTCATTTTCTGGGGTGTCTCATGGACAGCATCACCCCAGCGTCTGGTGCTGCCAACTTTACACTGCGGCTGTTGGGGAAAGAAAGCAGGAAATGCTACCGCCCTGGAACAGATCCTGGGGCCATCTAACCCGGTATCTTGCTCCATCCATTTTGCTCTGGATCAGGCCCATGGGCCTATCTAGCCCAATATCCTGCCCCCTTCCTGCCACCAAGAGTAAACCCATAGAATCACAGAATCATAGAACTGGAAGGGACCTCGAGAGGTCATCTAGTCCGGTCCCATGCACTGTAGGCAGGACTAAGTATTGTCTAGACTTTCTCTATCAGGTGTTTGACCAACCTGCTCTTAAAAATCCCCAGTGATGGAGATTCCACAACCTCCCTAGACAATTTATTCCAGTGCTTTACCACCCTGACAGTTAGGAAGTTTTTCTTAATGTCCAACCGAAACCACTCTTGCTGCAATTTAAGATCATTGCTTTTTGTTCTATTCTCAGAGGTTAAGAAGAACAATTTTTCTCCCTCCTCCTTGTAACAACCTTTTACATACTTGAAAACTGGTATCATGTCCCCTCTCGGTCTTCTCTTCTCCAGACTAAACAAACCCATTTTTTTCAATCTTCCCTCATAGGTCATGTTTTCTAGACCTTTAATCATTTTTGTTGCTCTTCTCTTGACTTTCTCCAATTTGTCCACATCTTTCCTGAAATGTGGCGCCCCAAACTGGACACAATACTCCAGTTGAGGCCTAATCAGTGCAGAGTAGAGCGGAAGAATTACTTCTTGTGTCTTGCTTCCAATACTCCTGCTAATACAGCCCAGAAGGATGTTCGCTTGTTTTGCAACAGTGTTACACTCTTCGACTCATATTTAGCTTGTGATCCACTATGACCCCCAGATCCCTTTCCGCAGTGCTCCTTCCTAGGCAGTCATTTCCCGTTGTATGTGTGCAACTGATTGTTCCTTCCTAAGTGGAGCACTTTGCATTTGTCCTTATTGAATTTCATCCTATTAACTTCAGACCATTTCTCCAGTTTGTCCAGAGCATTTTGAATTTTAATCCTACCCTCCAAAGCACTTGCAACCCCTCCCAGCTTGGTATCGTCCGCAAACTTTATCAGTGTCCTCTCTATGCCCTGATCTAAATCATTGATGAAGATTTTGAACAAAACTGGACCCAGAACTGATCCTTGCGGGACCCCACTCGTTATGTCCTTCCAGCATAACTGTGAACCACTGATAACTGCTCTCTGGGAACGATTTTCCAACCAGTTATGCACCCACCTTATAGTAGCTCCATCTAGATTACATTTCCCTAGTTTGTTTATGAGACGGTCATTCAAGACAGTGTCAAAAGCCTTACTAAAGGGACCATCTAGTGTGATATCCTGTCCTCTTCTTTCCGCCCCAGATGCTTTGAGAACCTCACACTTCTCTCTGCGTCCCTCCCCGTACTAACCACAAGGGATGCTGTGTTAAATGTAGATTTGAATTGTGTTCCACTTGGGTTGGAGCTGTACAGCAATGCTGGCTGTGGGGCAGGAAAGGGTGAGAGCTCTGCATCCTGTCGGGGTAGCAGGCTCGGACTGGGAGGGGACAGTAAATGTTTGAACTCACCCCAGCAGAACCAGGCAGGAAAAACGCACTTGAATATTGACTGCTCGGTTCTGCCCAGCCCCCAGCCCCTGCAAGCTCATCCCTGGGCTTCCTTCCCCCTCTCCACTCTGGCAGTGCTCCTCAGTCCCGACCTGCTGCCCCACTGCTTTGTTGCAAATAGAAACTCAAACAGCCTGAAATGGCAAGATGCCCCTGATATGAAAGATATCAACTACATCAATTAATTATCAAAAGCTGAGTGGCAGCGTGGTCTAGTGGCTGGAGCACTGGATTGAGAGTCAAGACTCCTGCGTTCTATTGTCGCTCCGGCAGGGGAATGGGGTGAAGTGAGTTAGAGAATGGGGGGTGGGAGGGGGTCAGGACTCCTGCGTTCTATTGTCGCTCCGGCAGGGGAATGGGGTGAAGTGGGTTAGAGAATGGGGGGTGGGAGGGGGTCAGGACTCCTGCGTTCTATTGTCGCTCCGGCAGGGGAATGGGGTGAAGTGGGTTAGAGAATGGGGGGTGGGAGGGGGTCAGGACTCCTGCGTTCTATTGTCACACTGGGAGGGGAGTGGGATGGAGTGGGTTAGAGCAGGAGGGACTTGGGACCATGATCTAGGTTCAGGTCTGTGCAGCATCCGGTTTGACAGGGCCCCAAATCTCAATGGGGGGGGGGATCTGTGCAGTGCCCAGTATTAGGGGGCCCTGATCTCAGTTGGGATGGGTCTGTGCAGCACCCAGAGTGATGGGGTCCCAGATCTCGGTCAGGGACTGAGCAGCACCCGACGTGATGGATCCCTGATCTCCGCCGGGGTCTGTGCAGAGCCCAGCGCGATAGGGTCCCTGTACTCGGTAGGCGTCTGTGCAGGGACCGGCGCAATGGGGTCCCTGATCTAGGTCAGGGAATTTGTAGGGCCTGGCACGATGAGGTTCCCAATCTTGGCCAGCATCTGAGCAGACCCACCCATCACTAGCACCCAGCAAGATGGGGTTCCTGATTTCAGCCAGGCTCTGTGCAGCGCCCGGCGCGATGGGGTCCCTGATCTCGGTCTGGATCTGTGCAGGGCCTGGTGCAATGGGGTCCCCAATCTTGGCCAGCGTCTGAGCAGACCCACCCATCACTCACCTGCCTCCGGTATATTTCGGCTGAGGTATATTTCGGCTCCCGGGCCTGTCGGTGGCTGGGGTTGGTCTGTGTCTCTGCTGGGAGAGACGCGCTTTAAAGTTGAATCAAGGCACCACAAAAGGTCTCCTGCGTTCTGAGTGTCTCAACCGTCATCACGTTCCCCCCAGCGCGGAGCTCCTGCCTCCATTTACACCTCCAGCCACAGCCATTGGGCAGGAAGCGGTGGCCAGCAATTGTTCCACCCCTGTGGTGGATCAAATGCACCTACCGTGGGTCTCGACCCAGGGAATGAGGTGCTAGAGAGGCTGAAAAGGAACACACAGTGAGACAAACCCCGATTCATTGGGGCCAGAACTGCGTGCCTGGAGAGAGCATCCCATGCTGAGCCCCCCACCCTGCAGCACAGCGCCTCCTAGTGCCACACTGGGGCCACCACCTCGTTTCTCACGGACCCCACTCAAAATACAGAGAAACCCCATCAATAGCAATGGAATCAGGCCAGGATTCTCATCACTGGGTAAATCCAGAGCAAGCCCAATGCCCTGGCCCTGTGGGGCAGGCTGTGGGGGAGGTGGGGAAACTGGGCACTGGGGGGGAAGGGGGAGCGACGACCCTGGGTTGCTGTAGAGCAGGTTTGAGGTTTCCTTCTCTCACTCTCTCTTCCCTCGTGTTTTTTTCTATCCACCCTTTCATCCCCTGGGACGCCAACCCCAGAGTCCCACAGCAGCCGCTTTGCTGCTCCCATCAGGGGATTCTGCTCACTAAATTTCCTAAATTTAGATACAAAAATGATACATGCGTCCATATAGGATAATCATATTCAGAAAATATCTTTTCCAACGACACCTCACATGACTTATCTTGTACAAAATGCATCATAATTATGCCATAATCATATCATAATAATATTACGATGACAAATATGGGCTGCAGTGTCACACCCGTGGGTCCAGCTAGCCCAGTACCGTACCCCAACCCCACCACTCCTGATCACACCGATGGTCCCATTTGGTCCGGTATCCTTCCCCCTCCATTCCACCCTGGATTAGACCCATGGGCCCCTCAAGCCTGCTCTCCTGCCCCTGATCAGATCGACGGGCCGATATAGCCTGGTATTGTGCCCCTCCATGTACTCTGATTCGGGGGGCAGGACTATGCCCCTGACATGCTGTTTGTGGGTCGCAGGGGCTGACTTTGAAGATGTGAAAATCTCTTTGATCAAGCGCTGTTCACACCGGCGCTTTCTGCCGGCAAAACTTCTTGTTCAGGGTGTTGTTTTTTCACACCCTGGAACGACAAAAGCTTTACTCACAAAAATGCTGTTTAGACAAAGCCAGAGTCATATAAGATTATAGAGAGATACGAGGGTGTATGGGCGTAGATAGATAGATAGATAGATTTGATAGATCTGTAAATATGTTATGTGGACAGATAGATGAAACTTCTTAACACATTAAACATTTCATATCTCTGGAGTCTAGATCTGGGAGAAAGAAACAATTGAACAGATCTCGCAGGGAAGTTTTCTACCTCTCCAGTGAGTGCTAAGGAAAAAGGTTTAATGTTTGGGGTGAGGCGGGTGGCAGGACCCCTGGGTTCTCTCCCAGTGAGAAAGGCCCGGGCTTGGATGGAGACGCAGCTCTGACTGGCCCGACAGCGGGCGTGGCATGGAGCTCTGGAGTCTCCTGCCACAACCCAATCACTGATGTCGCAGGCACTTTCTCCCTCCCCCAGCGCCGAGCAGCTGCAGCGCGGGGAAGACTGTGGTTAGAACCGCTCTTCCTGCCACTAGAAACTCAGACGTGTGGCTCTAGCGCTGCCCATTCTACAGCTTGAGTCACAGGGGCTACATGTGCCAGGCAGGGGGGCCATGACTCTAGGGGAGGAGGCTACGGGAATCCCGTCCCCTTTCTGCCACAGCTCCCAGGCCCCCTTTTCTCCTGGCCTCTGCTCCATGATTCCACCCGACTGCTTCCCAGCAGGAGCGTTCTACTCTGGCATGGGCTACGTCCTGGCTCCGTACTGCTCTGGGCCGCGTGGCTCCCAGTTTCCCGACCTGGGCTCCGTGATCTTAGCATTCAGCCCCTCGGAGCAGCGGTATATTACAGGTGGGACCATGCTGCACTGGGATCTCCTGCCTCCCTGCCCCATCCTGACCTGGCCTTTGTAGATCCCCATTTCCCGATCTGGGCTCTGGGATGAATATTTACACACGTAACCCCTCCCCCCCCCGACTGGCCCGTGGTTCTATGAGGCGAGAAACACTATGAGACGCCTGTGTTGGCCCCTGTGTCTCATCAGCGTCACCATGTCCTTATCTCCCCCCCACCTTCATCTCGGCTCCACCACCTGCCAAGGGGCTCCCAATTCTGCCCATCCCGCTGTCCGGGGCAGCTTATAGTCTTGCCCAGGGTGCTGCAGCATCTAGCGGATTCATGCTCTGCCAATGTCCCGGGCACTGGGGTACGGAGAAGCTCTAGGGCCCAGGTGGCAGCAGGATGGAGGTGGGCCGTGCCAGCTAGGGCCTTGTACTCTGCAGGGGCTTGTTCTGAAGCCACTGGCTGTGTGGTGGGGCAGAAGGAGGCGATGGAAAGATCCTCTTCTCTCCACTGTGCATCACAACCGCACTCCCACCGGCTCTCTCTCTCTCTACCTCTGCCCCAGGATCCCAGCCTTCCTTCCAGGGGCAGGGCAGGAGCTCAGAGCCTCCCCCCATCCCCAACACCTGCCACGCAATGTCAGAACTGACATGTCAGATGGATTTAGCTGATCAACCAGTTCGGGGCTGCACAAGTCCAGGCTGCCACCTGCTGCAGGGAATCGGAGCTGCATCGTTAGAGGAGAAATATTATTCTAATTCCCCAGCCCACGTAGCCAGCCATGTCGTGGGGCCGGATCAGAACCAGCGCCCCCTAGAGAGGAAACGCTGTGTCCCCCATTCCCCAGCCTCCTGAGGCAGCCCATTGCCCTGCCCTAGAGCCAGATCGGAGCTAAATCTCCTTAGAGGGAAAATTCCTCTTATCCCCTCCTCGATCGCTTGGCAATAGCAGTGTCTTGCAACTATCAGCTGTGGCTATTAATGCCCCCTAATAACACTGCCCATCTCTTCCCCACCCACCCCACTCTCTCCCCGACAGAAGCCCATCCCTTTGCCTGGCATTAGCCACATTACACTAGATTCACCACTGCAGCAAATTCATCCAGTTATTTAGCTCCCTTGTCCTGCCATGCCTCGCTCCTGCCCAGCCTAAAGCTCCCCCTAGTGTTCCCAAGCATGTATTGCAGCCGCTCATTTCTACTCTACAGCTAGGTCCAGCCCCCTGAGGTTAGAAGAATGACAAGGCTTCCTGCTTATAAATTTGCTTTCACAAACTTTTATTGAAGCAAGGAGATACATTTGCAAAGATCCAGAGAGCTGGAATCCTCCCAGAAGCAAATCATTTTGTGGTGGAGATGCAAAGCTGCATGGCACTTTAACAGGCTGGATATATTTAACTTGCAGTCAGTAGGGTTCAGAGTCAACAACCCTCATTACCAGTTAACAGCACCATGGAACTATTAGTCTAGGCTCTCACAGATGCAGAGAGGGGTGAGCCAGGAAGATGCTTTAATCCCAGAATCAGGGGGAATTTTCCCTCTCCAGTGTGACCCCAATGCAGTGCCATCTCCCTGAGCCTGCTGACAGCCTGAACCGATAGCCCTCTGGCACGTCCTCGGGGGTGTTAACTCTGAATCCTACCAATGGCAAGTGATATAGCATCATCTCTGTTGATCATCTGAGCATGGAACATCCAGCTGGATGGTGGGTGGGGCCTGCACTTTCAGGATGAGATAATGTACCCCAAAGCTGCTGGATAATTGTGGAAAGCACCAGAAATGACAGCTAGGAAACAGCCCCCTAATGAATCCTCCCTCCAGGAGCCCAGCCCATCCACTGCGGGTTTAGAACTTGCCCTTCGCTGGAGTATCTTCAGGTTTCTGCAGAGGGTTAATCCCTGATGCCACAATAGGACAGGGGCTGAGCTTTGCTCCTGATGATCTCTTTTCAGCTGGATGCACTAGACAGGTAATTACAGTGGGTGGATGGATACGTGGGGTGGTGGATTAGTTGCACTGCCAGCACATATGGGTTGACTGGACGTACTTGACATTCATTGGTTGGTTGGTTGCACTGGCTACACATGTTGGTTGGATGTACCTAAGACATTAGTTGGGTGGATCCACCAGATGCACTAGGTACATACACTGGTTGGTTGGCTGGATGGATGCATTGGATGCATTGGAGACACTGGTTGGCAGGTTGGCTGGATACGCTAAATACATTTGTTGGTTGGCTGGTTACAGTGGACATCCTAAACAGATTCATTGGTTGGCTGGCTGGCTGGCTTTTTACATTGGATGCTCTAGATAAATTCATTGGTCGTTTGGATACACTGGATACATTCATTGGTTGGTTTGTTGCACACGTTGGATGCACTAGATATATTCATTGGTTGGTTGGAGGGATGGATACGGTAGATGCACTGCACACGTTCTTTCATAGGTTGGTTGGATACATTGGATACACTAAATCCAGCTGGCGGTTTACTGGTTGAATACGTAGAATAAACTAAATGCAACAATTGGTTGGTTGGTTGGGTGGCAGTTGGCTGGATGAGGGGGACAGATAGGTTGGATGCAGTAGGTACATGTTGTGGTTTGTTGGTTAGATGGATACATTGGATGGCTGGAATCATTGCACACA
This sequence comes from Emys orbicularis, assembly GCF_028017835.1. Classification (NCBI taxonomy): domain Eukaryota; kingdom Metazoa; phylum Chordata; order Testudines; family Emydidae; genus Emys; species Emys orbicularis. The sequence continues at coordinate 157,134,980 of NC_088686.1, read as the reverse complement.
CTGGTCTGATGGTTCCGGAATGGACGGTTCATGGTGGGATGTTTTCCCAGAGGGAGCTGTGAGGATATCGGGCCACAGGAGCAGACGTTTCTTATGGGCATCGGAGACACCGATTCCCGAGCAGGAGTGACAGCATGAAGCTCAGCAGCGTCAGCAGAGCAGGAACTAGTAAATGCTCTGGGGGACAGGGAGCGCTAGTGACCAATGCACACTCATGCCCCTCTCCAATCAGGGGCTCACCAGAAGGCCTCCGGCTCCTTCCCCTTGGCTGTTCCCAGCTGGGGTGGCTGGGAGACATAATCGAGGCAGCTCCGACCCCCGAGGTGGGGCCCACAGCGCAGGCTGTACTGGAACCAGATGCGGCCATGGTTCATGTAGCAATCCTTCTGGTGGGGCCCCCCAGCCTCCAGCGGGATGTCACAGCCTCCGAGCAAGTCATGGTACCAGTAGTCCTCGTCCCAGACCTCTATGCGGATCTTGCTGGTGCTGGTGAGGTGGACGGTACCGAAGTCCAAGTGGACGTTCCAGACGGGATTGTTGTTGCTCAAGATGGTGACAGTCCGGATCTCCCTTCTCTCAAAGAAGACCTTGACAAAGGCATCCGTACTGGTAATGTAGTCCCCCCACAGGCCACTGGCCTTCTGCACTGTGACCATCAGCTTCCCCAGGCCGCGCTCCCGCGAGCAGCACATGGCGTTGGTCATGGCATCCCCGGGGCAGACGCAGGAGCAGGGGTCGTGGGTGCTGCGTTGAGTCCCCCGAGGGCAGCTTTGGGTGCAATTCCTCATCAGTGCCCTCTCACGGATGTACTCACCGACTGCCCGCCTCAGCGCCTCCCGCTTGGGGTCGTCCTGCTCCACCAGGATGTGGATGGGGTGCAGCGAATAGGACACCGGGCCGGGGCTGGCTTTGAGACTCTCAATCCAGGCCGAGAAGACCTTGGCATCACTGCCGGAGAAGAGCACGTCAGTCGTGCTGTTTCCTCCCTCCACCTCCACGTGGCGCTCCCGATACATCTCATGGAAGCTCCCCTGGACCTTCCCCTTCTTCTTCTCCTCCTCGCACTTGCTGTTCCCACCCTTGGCCGAGCCCGTTCCGATACTCACGGCCGCCTCCATGCTCAAGCAGTCCTTGATCTCGTCGTCAGTCAAGCTGCTCAATGCTGCTTCGCAGACCCGCACGGCCGTCACGTCCCGCGCCCGGCCCCCCAGCTGCAGCTGGGACATGTAGTGGGTGCCGTAGTTGCTGATTAGCTGCTGGTACTCCACCTTCGATTTGCTGTCGTACTGGTCCGGGAGGTTTTGCAGCGCCAGAGTGAAATGGCTGGTGAGTGGGGGCGTCTCGCTGACCCGGAACCTGGTCAGGGACACAAGGTGAGGAGTGTGTTCAGCCCGGTGAGTCAGCTGAGATCATTAGCTGTGCATGGTAAGGTCCTAACCAACCCACAAGTAAGGATCTAAGCAGGTGGCTCCTAATCAAAGCAGCCACCCAGTCTGCCAAACCTCACGACCTTCCTGGGTATACTGCCAGCTGCTTGGTAGTTCTTACAGACTGCTCCCGCTCTGGCCACGGCAGGTCGCCGGGCTGTCCTGACACACAGGACAAGAACATCCCCCATAGCTGTCCAGTCCCAGGTGGGAACTGGCACCTCCTACAGAGGAAAGGCCCCGTGTCCCATTCCCCACTTCCCTAAACCATCTAGTCTCCTGTCCTGGGGCTGGATGGGAACCAGGGCCCACTAGAGGGAAAGGCCCTGTTTCACTTTGTGGTGTTGCTGTGATCCTACTGACCCAGGCTGGCTCTCACCTGTAATAGCCGCAGGACACCTCGTGGCTCATGAAGCTGTATTTGTCCATCCGCGTGTGGTCTAGCAGGAAACTGGCCAGTTTGGAATGTGATCCGGCCAGCGCCACCTGGACATTGACCTCGGGCTTCACAGGCACGTCCAGCCCCACCTTCCAGTCGTTCTGCACCGCGGACGCTGCCGACTCCAACATGCCCATCGCCGACTGCTGCACCGAGCTGCTCAGATTCTGGTGGCACAAGATGTGGACCCTCCAGTCCACCATGGCCAGCGGCAGCCTCTGCCACTGCCCTCCCTGCAGTGGGTTCCGACACAGGGTGCAGGTGCCGTCTGGACGCTGCCAGTCGCTGCTGTCGACCAGATCGGCCCCCTTCCTGCCCATCGTGGTCACATCGATGCCCCTTCCTACCAAGCTGTGCCCGGGCACGAAGGCCGCGTGCTTCTTGCATTCATTTTCCGTGCCTGTGTGACAATGGGAGGAGGCCCCGGGGAAGATGAAGAGGAGGAGGGGGATGAAGGCACCAAATCTGGGCATGGCTGATGTGATGGGTTTTCCCACCCAGGAGGGGCCGTCGGCCTCTGAACTCTCCTAGAGGGAGCGAGACAGAGAGATCCAGAATTAGTGACAATCCAGTGGCAGGCAGTTCCATTGGTTAACTCTGTTGTAGCAACAGAGACATCCACTTACCATCCATGACATCAGCCATGTTCTATAGCACACCTACAAAAAGTCTGGGCTCGAGGAACTCTGCTGGCATTACACAAATGACCTGGTGCCTCATTTGCATGTTTGACTACAGATTACCTAATATTCATCAATTCCCTCCAGTCCCTGTTTCCCAGATGTTGTAATACCAGCACTAACTATGAAGAGGAGGTGTAATTTCACATGCCCACTCTACAACGTGCAATATAATAATGGGTCATTGCATTTCCTCAATGGGGCCATTAAAGGAGGGTGCAATGGGGACAGATTCTGTGGCTTACAATTAGTGAGCCGAGGTAGTGGCTGGTGTGACGTTGTGCACTCTATATGGTTTTATAAAAATATGCTAATGAGTGAATATAATGTAACTGGGATATGCTTCATGCAAAAGGTCTCTTGTAAGGTAGCACTACAAAGCTTATAATCTACTGAGTGTGATCATCCTATCTGTATAAATGTAACACTCTTGTATCTGAAACTAGAAATGTGAAATATAACTCTGAGGGCCTATTGTAATTATGTGGGCCATTAAGCGTGGACCATTAATGGTGGTCTGGAATCTTGATGACTCCCATTAACCAGGACAATTGTCTGCAGATGGATGTGTTTTACCTGTAAGTCTTTCTGTATACATGTGTGCTGGCAAGTGGGCAATAAAGTCTTGCAATGACATGTTATCATGTCACCTGAACTGGAATCCATCTTTAACCTTGTGTCTTTCCATTGAGAAGGAGGGGGTGGGAACCCAGAGAGGGACAAAGGATTCCCGCCTTATGCAAAAGATATATAAAGGGGTGGAAGAGAACAAAAGGGAGGAGCCATCATGAAGAATCCCCTAGCTACCACCTGAGCTGGAACAAGAGCTGTACCAGGGGAAAGACTTGTGCCCAGGCCTGGAAGGGGTCCAGTCTAAGGAAAAAACTTACTGAAGCATCTCTGAGGGTGAGATTATCTGTATTCAGTTTGATTAGACATAGATTTGCTCATTTTATTTTATTTTGCTTGGTGACTTACTTTGTTCTGTCTGTTACTACTTGGAACCACTTAAATCCTACTTTTTATACTTAATAAAATCACTTTTTACTTATTAATTAACTCAGAGTATGTATTATATCTGGGGGAGCAAACAACTGTGCATATCTCTCTATCAGTGTTATAGAGGGCGAACAATTTATGAGTTTACCCTGCATACGCTTTATACAGGGTAAAACAGATTTATTTGGGTTTAGACCCCATTGGAAGTTGGGCATCTGAGTGTTAAAGACAGGAACACTTCTGCAGCTTTGGGGCAAGTAATTCATACCCTGGGTCTTTGTTGGAGCAGATGGGAGTGTCTGGCTCAGCAAGACAGGGTGCTGGGGCCCCGAGCTGGCAGGGAAGGCAGGGGTAGAAGTGATCTTGGCACATCGGGTGGCAGCTCCCAGGGGGTTTCTGTGATCCAACCCGTCACAGCTGGATATGGCCACTAGGGGGCAGTGCACTGTGAACAAAATCCGTGGCTTGCAATTAGTGGGCTGATGCAGTGGCTGGGTCTGGCCATTAGGAGGCAGTGCAAAGCCACACACAACCTGTGGCTTGCGACTGGGGGCTTTTATAGCCAGCGAGAGCAGCGGGAGCTTGAGCCATGCTAGGCATGACTGGCTTTGCTGTAGCAACTGCTGGGGCCCCCTTGTGGCCATGCTGAGTGGTGGATTTGGTTATGTTTAACTACTGACGGAGAGTCATTTTCTTGGGTTTCTCATGGTCAGCATCAGCCCCAGTGTTTGGCGCTGCCACTTTTACATTGCAGCTGCTGGGGAAAGATGGCAGGAAACCCTACTGCCCCGGAACATACCCTGGGCCCATCTCACCTAGTATCCTGCCCCCTCCCTTTTGCCCTGGATCAGGCCCATGGGCCCATCTCCACCAATATCCTGCCCCATCCCTGCCACCCGAGAACAGACCCATGGGCCCATCTACTCTGGTAGCCTGTCCCCTTCCTTCTGCCCCAGATGCTTTGACCACCTCACCCTTCTCTCTGCGTCCCTCCTCGTACTAACCACAAGGGATGCTGTGTTAAATGTAGATTTGAATTGTGTTCAACTTGGGTTGGAGCTGTACAGCAATGCTGGCTGTGGGGCAGGAAAGGGTGAGAGCTCTGCATCCTGTCGGGGTAGCAGGCTCGGACTGGGAGGGGACAGTAAATGTTTGACCTCACCCCAGCAGAGCCAGGCAGGAAAAATGCACTTAAATATTGATGGCTCAGTTCTGCCCAGCCCCCAACCCCCTGCAATCCGAGCCTTGGGGTTCCCTGCCCCCCCCCCCCGCCAGAGCTCCTCAGTCCCGACCTGCTGCCCCACTGCTTTGTTGCCAATAGAAAATTAAACAGCCTGAAATGGCAAGATGCCCCTGATATGAAAGATATCAACTACGTCAATTAATTATCAAAAGCTGAGTGGCAGCATGGTCTAGTGGCTGGAGCACTGGTTTGAGAGTCAGGACTCCTGGGTTCTATTGTCGCTCTGGCAGGGGAGTGGGGTGAAGTGGGTTAGAGGATGGGGGTGTGGGGAGACAGGACTCCTGGGTTCTATTGTCGCTCTGGCAGGGGAGTGGGGTGAAGTGGGTTAGAGGATGGGGGTGTGGGGAGTCAGGACTCCTGGGTTCTATTGTCGCTCTGGCAGGGGAGTGGGGTGAAGTGGGTTAGAGGGTGCGGGGGTGTGTGTGAAGGGGGAGACAGGACTCCTGGGTTCTATTGTCGCTCTGGCAGGGGAGTGGGGTGAAGTGGGTTAGAGGATGGGGGTGTGGGGAGTCAGGACTCCTGGGTTCTATTGTCGCTCTGGCAGGGGAGTGGGGTGAAGTGGGTTAGAGGATGGGGGGCAGGGAGTCAGGACTCCTCGGTTCTATTATCACTCTGGCAGGGGAGTGGGGTGAAGTGGGATAGACAATGGGGGGCAGGGAGTCAGGACTCCTGGGTTCTCTTGTTGCTTTGGCAGGGGAGTGGGATCGAGTGGGTTAGAGCAGGAGGGACTGCGGGGGGAGTCAGGACTGCTGAGTTCTATTGTCGCACTGGATGGGGAGTGGGATCGAGTGAGTTAGAGCAGGAGGGACTGGGGACCACGATCTTGGTTGAGGTCTGTATAGAACGCAGTCTGACAGGGCCCCCAATCACAATAGGGTGGTCTGTGCAGAGCCCAGCATTACGGGGGGCCCTGATCTCAGTTGGGATGGGTTTGTGCAGCACCCAGAGACGGGGTCCTCAATCTCCACCGGGGTTTGTGCAGCACCCGGCGCGATGGGGGCCCTGATCTCGGTCGGGGTCTCTGCCGCGCCCTGCACGATGGGGGCCCTGATCTCAGTCAGGGTCTCTGCAGTGCCCGGAGCGATGGGGTCCCTGATCTCGGTCGGGGTCTCTGCAGCGCCCGGAGCGATGGGGTCCCTGATCTCGGTCGGGGTTTCTGCAGCACCCGGAGCGATGGGGTCCCTGATCTCGGTCGGGGTTTCTGCAGCGCCCGGAGCGATGGGGTCCCTGATCTCGGTCGGGGTCCGTGCAGCACCCGGCGCAATGGGGTCCCTGATCTCGGTCGGGGTCCGTGCAGCGCCCGGCGCGATGGGGTCCCTGATCTCGGTCGGGGTCTCTGCAGCGCCCGGCGTGATGGGGTCCCTGATCTCGGTCGGGGTCTCTGCAGCGCCCGGCGCGATCGGGTCCCTGATCTCGGTCGGGGTCTATGCTGCACCTGGCGCGATGGGGTCCCTGAACTCAGTTGGGGTCCATGCAGCACCTAGCACGATGGGGTCCCTGATCTCAGTCAGGGACTGTACAGCACCCGGCGTGATGGGGTCCCTGATCTCGGTCGAGGTCCGTGCAGCGCCCGGCGCGATGGGGTCCCTGATCTCAGTCGGGGTCCGTGCAGCGCCCGGAATGAAGGGGACCCTGATCTTGGTAGGGGTCTATGCTGCACCTGGTGCTATGAGTTTCCCGATCTCAGCTGGGGTTGAGGAGACCCACCCATCACTCACCTGCCTCAGGAATCGAGCTGAGGTATATTTCGGCTCCGGGGCCCGTCGGCAGCTGGGGTTCGGCTGTGCCTCTGCTGGGAGAGAAGCGCATTGAAGGTGACCAAGGCACTGCACAAGGTCTCCTGCGTTCTGAGTGTCTCAGCCGTCATCACGCTTCCCCCTGCGCTGAGCTCCTGCCCCTCTTTGCACCCCCAGCCACAGCCATTGGGCAGGAAGCTGTGGCCAGCAATTGTTCCACCCCTGTGTTGGCTCAAATGCACCTCCTGTGGGTCTCCGCCCAGGGTATGAGGAGCTAGAGAGGTTGCAAAGGAAAAGAGAGTGAGACAAACCCTGCACCGAGTCATTGGGGCCAGCACTGCCTGCCTGGGGAGAGCACCCGCTGCTGAGCCCCCCAACCTGCAGCACAGCGCCCCCAATGCCACACTGGGGCCACCACCTCGTTTCTCAGGGACCCCACTATAAATACAGAGAAACCCCACTGATGCCAATGGAATCAGGCCAGGGTTCTGATCCCTGGGTAAATCCGGAGCAAGCCCAATGCCCTGGCCCTGTGGGGCAGGCTCAGGTGGAGGTGGGGAAATTGGGCATGGGTGGGGGGAAGGGGGAGCGACGACCCTGGGTTGCTGTAGAGCAGGTTTGAGGTTTCCTTCTCTCTCTCTGTTGCCCCACGTTGTATTCTATCCACCCTTTCCTGCCCTGGGACTCCAACCCCAGGCTCCCACAGCCCCCAGAGCAGCCCCTGTGCTGACACCATCAGGGGACTCTGCTCACTCTTGCACCCCCTGCTGGTAGGACCCTACCCCCCTGCATCCATATTATTTTTTCCAGGGGTCACTCCCACTCCCTGCACCCCTCATTATTCTGCCGGGGTCACCCCCACACCCTGAATGCCCATTTATTCTACCAGGGGCCCCCCTCACTCCATACCAATGTGCCCCCCCATCCACTTTTCTATCTCCTACAAACTGGGGGCGGGGGTGTGACACTCTATACCTCAAAATAACACTCAAGAACCAACATATTCAACACTGTGATACGACAATGAAATGTTTTGTACAATACATGCCTTGTGCGGTATCATTTAAGAAGTCTTGATCTGTTGAATATTAATATCCTGTTGAATGGTGAGTGCTATTATTGTAGGTGAAGTTATCAAGTATTGAAATATGTTTGCTTCTGAAATATGTGGTAAGTGGGAAATGCTCACAGCCAGTCTTTCAGTGACAACAAAGGTGCAAGAAACAAGACACATTTACATCAGGATGGGCCAGACCCCTGTTGATGGCCGAACAAAAAGAATCCAGAATCCCAGTGACATCACTACTTGGCCTCTTTCCTCCTGTATCCCAACATCATTGGGAAGACAAAGACTTTGAACTGGAGAGCTTGGTCCCAGGCTGAGAGGGGAATCCAGCCTGTGTATAGAGAACTGTCAACTGCCTGGAACACCCAGTGGGGTGAGAAAAGTTCTTGGATTCAAATCTTCTAAGTTTAACAGATTAAGCCATTTAGACTGCGATTCTATTTTTATTTCTTGTGTAACCAACTTTGACCTCTGGGTTTATCACTTGTAATCAACTAAAATCTATCTTTCTGCAGTTAATAAACTGACTTTAACATTTTATCCTTACCTGTGAGTTTGCCTAGAGGGCTTGGGGAATCGGCTCAGGTTACAGAGGCTGGTGCATGTCCACTTTCCTTTGACAAAGTGGCAAACTAATTAATGAACTTGCACTGTTCAAGAGAAGGTCTTGAACCATGTAAAACGGGGCATTTCTGGGGTGCCAGGCTGGGGAGATTTGCTGGTGTCCGTCTCTGTATAATTAGAGCATTCATGCAATTTAGCTGTGTGTCTCCCTGCCTGTTCTTGGTAGAATTACCTCAGCCGCTGGAGGGGTTGACTGCTTGAATGCTGAATGCCCGCAGAGTGCAGCAGTTCCAGGAGGTCCTGATCCAAATACAAATGATCAAAGATGATGCATCCTAGGATGGTGTAGGTCTGGTCAGATGGACCACATCCGCCAGCATGGACCCGAGCCGCAGCAAGATGGCCTTCACTACGACTTTGTAGTCCATGCTGAGGAGCGAGACGGGATGCCAATTCCGAAGGTCGCAGAGGGTTCCCCTTCTTCAATAGCAAAGCGAGCACGGCTCCCCTGCCTGACAAAGGGAGGACTCCGCTCCCAAAGGACTAGCCCCAGACGGTGACAAGGTCCAAGCTGAAGACATCCCAGAACACACAGTAGAACTCTACGGTCAGCTCATCCATGCCCAGAGATTTATTGGTAGGCATGAGACGGAGGGCTTCCGAGAACTCGGCCACAGCGAGAGGTAGCTCAAGCCAGTCCCAGTCACCCACGCTGACCATTGGGAGTTCATTCCAGAGCACTCATAAAGGCTCATAAACTTTGCCCCCTCCCTCAATGTGGAGAGGAATATGCAACAGCCTTTGCCCCCATACACTTCACTCCAGCTCACCGGTTTAGATCAAACAAAAACAAGTTGATTAATTACAAAAGATTTTAAGTGATTGTAAGTGATGGCAAAGACATCAAAGCAGATTACCTCGCAAATAAACAAAAATGCAAACTAAGCTTAATATACTAGATAGATTGGATTTGAATGAGCAGATTCTCACCCTGGGAGATGGTACAAGCAGGCTGCAGGTTCTTAAGGGTCAAGCTGCATTTGCTCTACATCTTGGAAGCCCCAGGCCTTTCATACACAGGCTAAAAATCCCTTTAGCCTGGGTCCAGCACTTCCCCCAGTTTAGTCTTTGTTTCTCAGGTGTTTCCAGGAGTCTTCTTGTGTGGAGAATTTAGAGCCAGATGATGTCACTCTCTGCCTGATATAGCTTTAGCATAGGGTGGGAACACTTTGTTTCAAAGCTTGGTTCCCAGACCAGTTTGTGGAAAAATACTGACATCCCAAGATAGAGTCCAGAGACATGTGGTCTGATCGCATGCCCTTGCAGTGTTATAGCAGCCACTGCTTACTGGCTGGCCAAAATGCCCACAGGAAGGTTAAGTTATTCCACAGTCCATTATCTTTGCTGATGGGCCACCAGCACTGTCCGGCTTCTTCATTGTTGTACCAGAAAGTCTAGTTGTGGGTGTCACCCAGAATAAGCACGATTGAAATACAGAGATATAGTCAATATTCCTAAATTTAGATACAAAAACGATACATACATACACATAGGATAATCGTATTCAGAAAATCATAACTTTTCCAATGACACCTCACATGACTTATCTTGTACAAAATGCATCATAATTATGCCATAATCATATCATCATACTATTACAATGTGAAATATGGGGTGCAGTGTCACACCCGTGGGTCCAGCTAGCCTGGTATTCTACCCCAACCCCCCCACCTCTGATCAGACCGATGATCCCATTTGGCCCGGTATCCTTCCCCCTCCATGCCACTCTGGATTACACCCATGGGCCCTTTAAGCCTGGTATCCTGCCCCCGATCAGATCGACAGGCCGATATAGCCTGGTATTTTGCCCCTCCATGTACTCTGATTCGGGGGGCAGGACTATGCCCCTGACATGTTGTTTGTGGGTCTCAGGGGATGACATGAAGATGTGAAAATCTCTTTGACCAAGCGCTGTTCACACTGGCTCTTTTTGTTGGCAAAACTTTTGTCATTGCGGGGAGTGTGTTTTTTCACACCCCTGAATGACAAAAGTTTTACCCTCAAAAGTGCTGTGTAGACAAAGCCAGAGTCATATAAGATGAGTGTGTATGGGGATAGATAGATAGATAGATAGATAGATAGATAGATAGATAGATAGATAGATAGATAGATGGGGGTGTATGGGGACGGATAGATAAATAGAGGGGAGATGTATGGGGATGGATAGATAGATAGATTAGATTGATCTGTAAATATGTTATAGGGAGAGACAGATAGAAATTAACACATTAAACATTTCATATCTCTGGGGTCTAGATCTGGGAGGAAGAAACAATTCTCCCGATAAGAAAGGCACAGACTTGGATGGAGACGCAGCTCTGACTGGCCCAACAGCGGGCGTGGCATGGAGCTCTGGGGTCTCCCACCACTCCCCCATCACTGACATCGGAGGTGCTCTCTCCCTGCCCCAGCGCCGAGCAGCTGCAGCTGGGGGCGGGGGGAAGCCTGTGGTCAGAACATCTCTTTCTGCCTCTAGAAACTGAGACGTGCATCTCTAGCGGTCCCCGACGCTACAGCTTGAGTCATAGGGGCTACATGTGCGAGGCAGGGGGGCCATGACTCTAGGGGAGGGGCTACGGGAATCCCGTCCCCTTTGTGTCACATCCCCCAGGCCCCCTTTTCTCCTGGCCTCTGCTCCATCATTCCACCCGACTGCTTCCCAGCAGGAGCGTTCTGCTCTGGGATGGGCTACGTCCCAGCTCCGTACTGGTCTGGGTCATGTGACTCCCAGTTTCCCGACCTGGGCTCTGTGACCTTAGAGTTCGGCCCCAGTTTGCACCTCCCCCGGAGCAGAGGTAGCTTGGAGGCAGGACCATGTTGCACTGGGATCTCCTGCCTCCCAGCCCCATCCTGCTCCAACCCCTCAGCTCCTCATTTCCTGATCTGGGCTCTTCGATGAATTTTTGCACATGCACACACCGCAGCACCACATCTGGCCCGTATTTCTATGAGGAGAGCTACATTACGAGACACCTGTGTTCACCCCTGTGTCTCATCGGCCTCACTATGTCCTTATCTCCCCACCCCTTCATCTCGGCTCCACCCCCTGCCATGGGGCTCCCACTTCTGCCCATCCCGCTGTCCCTGCCAGGGCGCTGCAGCAAGTAGATGATTCATGCTCTGCCTCTCCTAGCCCCAGGGCACTGGGGAATGGGGAAGGGCTAGGCCCAGGGGACAGTGAGATGGAAGTGGGTCGTGCCAGCTATGGCCATGTTCTCTGCAGGGGCTTGCTCTGAAACCACTGGGTTTGTAGTGGGGTGGGAGGAGGTTATTGAAAGATCCTCTCAAGTCCACCATGCTGTGACATTATTGACATGAACTGTGACCATATAGATCATTGTTGCAACCAGGGTCCTGTGGTTGCCCCAGCTCTTGAATAGAGGAGGTCAAGTCGGGTGTGTATAGAAAGGATGTAGTTTGCTGGTTATGATTATGCTGTCTGCATGTGTGTATCATTTTTGTATTTGAAGTTATGAATATTGGCTATGTACTTGTATCTCAATGTGTTTGATTTTAAGTAGCCTCAGTGAAGCATTTGGTCAGCTTCTTGAGAAAGGATTATTCTCAGGAAATGGCCAATCAAGAAACACTTAACTGACAATGGCCTTTAGGAGACACCGATCCACATCGGAACTTTCCTGGGAATGTTCAAATTAACATGTTAACAATGGTGTCGGCCTGCAAAAAGCTGAATCATGCATGGACATGTGACTTGCCCAGGTGGCTACAAACTCCATCTTGTTGCTGTGATTTTGCGCAGGAGAACAAGGGGTTTCTGGCCACAAATGAAAGAATATAAAAGGACCTGGAAACCCCTCCATTTTGTCTTCAGCTGGCTCAAGAGATGGACTCTCCACTCCCAAGAGATGCCTGAAAGAAACTGGAACAAAGGACAGTAACTACGAAGGTGTGAGTGGTCGCTGGACCAAGACTAGGAAGGAGTCCAGTCTGTGAAAGAAGCTTATTGGAACATCTCTGGAGGTGAGATTTCATCTGTAATCAGTTTCTTAATGTATTAGACTTAGACTTGTGTGTTTTGTTTTATTTTGCTTGGTAACTTACTTTGTTCTGTCTGTTATTACTCGGAACCACTTAAATCCTACTTTTTATACTTAATAAAATCACTTTTGCTTATTAATTAACCCAGAGTAAGTGATTAATACCTGGGGAGCAAACAGCTGTGCATATCTCTCTTTCAGTGTTATAGAGAGTGGACAATTTATGAGTTTACCATCTATAAGTTTTATACAGAGTAAAACGGATTTATTTGGGGTTTGGAGCCCACTGGGAGCTGTCCGTCTGGGTTCTAGAGACAGGAGCACTGGCTAAGCCATTTTCATTTAAGTCTGTAGTTTTGGGGCACATGGTTCAGACCTTGGGTCTGCGTTGGAGCAGATTAGCGTATCTGGTTCAACAAGACAGCGTTCTGAAGTCTCAAGCTGGCAGAGAAATCAGGCTCAGAGGTAGTCTCAGCACATCAGGTGACAGTCCCAAGGGGGTCTCTGTGACCGAACCTGTCACACATGCATCACAACCACATTCCCACCTGCTCTCCGGAGGCTCCCCATCTCTCAGCCTCTGCACCAGAATCCCAGCCTTCATTCCAGGGGCAGGTCAGGAGCTCAGCCACCCACCCCCCAGAAAACACCTTCCATGCTCTGTCAGAACTGACCTGCAAGATGCATTTTAGCTGATCAAGTAGTTGGGGGCTGCACGAGTCCAGGCTGCCACCTGCTGGATGGAATCGGAGCTCCCCCATTAGAGGAGAGCTATTACTCTTATTCCCCAGCCCCTGGAGTCAGTCATGTCGTGGGGCCAGGTCAGAACTAGCACCCCCTAGAGAGGATAGGCCCCATGTCCCATTCCCCAGTCGCCTGAGCCAGCCAATCCCCCTGCTCTAGGGCCAGATCAGAGCTGAAGCCCCTTAAAGGGAAAATTCCTCCTATCCCCTACTGGATCCCTTGGCAATAGCAGTGTCTTGTAAATATCAGCTGGGGAATATTAATACCCCCTAATAACACTGCCCATCTCCCTGTATCTCTTTTCCACTGTGATGTTCCCCTCTGGTGTCATCCGGACCGGTGATCTGCTAGGTTCCTCCAATGCTTGACTCTGGGATCCAGCCTTACCCTGCTCTGCTGTGAGAACCCCCACTCCTGGGCTGTTCACGCACAGCCTCTGGCATGTAAGCTGCTCCTTGGATTATTCAACCATAAGAACATAAGAACATAAGAATGGCCGTACTGGGTCAGACCAAAGGTCCATCCAGCCCAGTATCCTGTCTACCGACAGTGTCCAATGCCAGGTGTCCCAGAGGGAGTGAACCTAACAGGCAATGATCAAGTGATCTCTCTCCTGCCATCCATCTCCACCCTCTGACAAACAGAGGCTAGGGACACCATTCCTTACCCGACCTGTCTAATAGCCATTAATGGACTTAACTTCCATGAATTTATGTAGTTCTCTTTTAAACCCTGTTATAGTCCTACCCTTCACAACCTTCTCAGGCAAAGAGTTCCACAGGCTGACTGTGCGCTGTGTGAAGAAGAACTTCCTTTTATTTGTTTTAAACCTGCTGCCCATTAATTTCATTTGATGGTCCCTAGTTCTTATATTATGGGAACAAGTAAATAACTTTTCCTTATTCACTTTCTCCACACCACTCATGATTTTATATACCTCTATCATATCCCCCCTTAGTCTCCTCTTTTCCAAGCTGAAAAGTCCTAGCCTCTTTAATCTCTCCTCATATGGGACCCGTTCCAAACCCCTAATCATTTTAGTTGCCCTTTTCTGAACCTTTTCTAATGCCAGTATTTCTTTTTTGAGATGAGGAGACCACATCTGTACGCAGTATTCAAGATGTGGGCGTACCATGGATTTATATAAGGGCAATAAGATATTCTCCGTCTTATTCTCTATCCCGAATGACACTAGCCAATATCTCCGGTCCCAGACTCAACCCTCGGAACCTCCGTCTTGCAATGTCCAGTTATCCCTGCTGGACTCTGCAAGCTTATATTAGTTTGTCAATTTAACAAAGAAATTGATATGCACCAGGCTTGTTATCCCAAGGGGAGTCTCTGACATGCTTCAAACCAAATGCACTGCTTCAGGTAGAATAAACAAACAGATGTATTAACTACAAAAGATAGATTTTAACTGATTATAAGTCAAAGCATAACAAGTCAGTATCAGTCAAATGAAATAAAAGCAAAACGCATTCTAAGCTGATCTTAACACTTTCGGTGCCCTTACAAACTTAGATGCTTCTCACCACAGACTGGCTGGTTGCTCTTCAGCCAGGCTCTCCCCTTTGATCAGCGCTTCAGTTGCTTGGTGTAGTGTCCGTAGATGTAGGTGGAAGAGCGAGCGAGCGAGCATGGCAAATGTCTCTCCCTTTTATCATGTCCTTTCTTCCCTTTTGGCTTTGCTCCCCCCCTCTTTCAGAGTCAGGTGAGTATTACCTCATCGCAGTCCCAAACTGACCAAAGGAAAGGCAGTGATTCCCTCAAGAGTCTAACAGACTTTTTTGTTGTTGCCTAGGCCAGTGTCCTTTGTTCCTGTGAGGCTGGGCTGGGTTTCTCCCATACACGCCCTGATGAGGTGTGACCTGACTCTCTGCTCTTGGAGAGTTTTGCCTGGGCCTGTTTTACGCCATGAGGACACATTTTCAGCCTCATAACTTTATACATGAAATTATAACCTATAACCTCACTATAACATCACTGTAACAACCATGCTCAGTGCATCATGAGCCTTCCGAAGACACCCAACATGACAAACGTTGCATTGGATACCACACATTTTATAAAGACGAACATGGGGGTGCTGGGTGTTCCCTCCGACAGAAGCCAGTCCTTTTGACTGGCATTAGCCACATCACACCAAATTCCCCATTGCAGCAAATTCATGCAGCTATCTAGATCCCCTGTCTTGCCATGCCTCATTCCCATCCAGCCCAGAGCAACCCATAGTGTTCTCAAGTGTGTATAGGAGCCACTCATTTCTACTCTAGATCTAGGTCCAGCCACTGAGGTTAGAAGAATATAGGGGTGGCGGGTTTGTCTAAATATTGGTGGTGCCCAAAACATGTCCATGTCCTGCTTCCCTCCCCCCGCCCACCACACACTCACCTGCCTAAGGCTCTGGGACGAAGTTTGGGTGTGGGACCCTGATCAGACCGATGGTCCCATTTATCTCGGTATCCTTCCCCCTCCATTCCACCCTGGATTAGATCCATGGGCCCCTCAAGCCTGCTCTCCTGCCCCCGATCAGATCAACGGGCTGATTTAGCCTGGTATTTTGCCCCTCCATGTACTCTGATTCAGGGGGCAGGACTATGTCCCTGACATGCTATTTGTGGGTTGCAGGGGCTGACATTGAAGATGTGAAAATCTCTTTGATCAAGCGCTGTTTACGCCAATGCTTTTTGTCGGTAAAACTTCTTGTTCAGGGTGTTGTTTTTTCACACCCTGGAACGACAAAGGTTTTACTCACAAAAGTGCTGTTTAGACAAAGCCAGAGTCATATAAGATTATAGAGAGATACGAGGGTGTATGGGGGTAGATAGATAGATAGATAGATTTGATAGATCTGTAAATATGTTATGTGGACAGAGAGCTAGAACTTCTTAACACATTAAACATTTCAGATCTCTGGTGTCTAGATCTGGGAGAAAGAAACAATTTAATGGATCTCACAGGAAAGCTTTCTACCTCTCCAGTGAGTGCTAATGAAAAAGGTTTAATGTTTGGGGTGAGGCGGTGGATGGGAGGCAGGACCCCTGGGTTCTCTCCCGATGAGAAAGGCCCAGGCTTGGATGGGGACGCAGCTCTGACTGGCCCGACAGCGGGCGTGGCATGGAGCTCTGGGGTCTCCTGCCACAATCCAATCACTGACGTCGCAGGCACTTTCTCCCTCCCCCAGCGCCAAGCAGCTGCAGCGCGGGGCGGGGGGAAGCCTGTGGTCAGAACCGCTCTTCCTGCCACTAGAAACTCAGACGTGTGGCTCTAGCGCTGCTCGATGTTACAGCTTGAGTCACAGGGGCTACATGTGCCAGGCAGGGGGGCCATGACTCTAGGGGAGGAGGCTACGGGATTCCCGTCCCCTTTCTGCCACATCCCCCAGGCCCCCTTTTCTCCTGGCCTCTGCTCCATGATTCCACCCGACTGCTTCCCAGCAGGAGTGTTCTGCTCTGGGATGGGCTATGTCCCAGCTCCATAATGGTCTGGGCCGCGTAGCTCCCAGTTTCCCGACCTAGGCTCCGTGATCTTAGCGTTCAGCCCCTCGGAGCAGCGGTATATTGCAGGTGGGACAATGCTGCACTGGGATCTCCTGCCTCCCAGCCCCATCCTGACCCGGCCTTTGTAGATCCCCATTTCCCGATCTGGGCTCTGGGATGAATATTTACACACGTAATCCCCCTCCCCCCCCCGACTGGCCCGTGGTTCTATGAGGCGAGCAACACTATGAGACGCCTGTGTTGGCCCCTGTGTCTCATCGGCGTCACCATGTCCTTATCTCCCCCCCACCTTCATCTCGGCTCCACCCCCTGCCATGGGGCTCCCAATTCTGCCCATCCCGCTGTCCGGGGCAGCTTATAGTCTTGCCCAGGGTGCTGCAGCATCTAGCGGATTCATGCTCTGCCAATGTCCCGGGCACTGGGGTACGGAGAAGCTCTAGGGCCCAGGTGGCAGCAGGATGGAGGTGGGCCGTGCCAGCTAGGGCCTTGTACTCTGCAGGGGCTTGTTCTGAAGCCACTGGCTGTGTGGTGGGGCAGAAGGAGGCGATGGAAAGATCCTCTTCTCTCCACTGTGCATCACAACCGCACTCCCACCGGCTCTCTCTCTCTCTACCTCTGCCCCAGGATCCCAGCCTTCCTTCCAGGGGCAGGGCAGGAGCTCAGAGCCTCCCCCCATCCCCAACACCTGCCACGCAATGTCAGAACTGACATGTCAGATGGATTTAGCTGATCAACCAGTTCGGGGCTGCACAAGTCCAGGCTGCCACCTGCTGCAGGGAATCGGAGCTGCATCGTTAGAGGAGAAATATTATTCTAATTCCCCAGCCCACGTAGCCAGCCATGTCGTGGGGCCAGATCAGAACCAGCGCCCCCTAGAGAGGAAACGCTGTGTCCCCCATTCCCCAGCCTCCTGAGGCAGCCAATTGCCCTGCCCTAGAGCCAGATCGGAGCTAAATCTCCTTAGAGGGAAAATTCCTCTTATCCCCTCCTCGATCGCTTGGCAATAGCAGTGTCTTGCAACTATCAGCTGTGGCTATTAATGCCCCCTAATAACACTGCCCATCTCTTCCCCACCCACCCCACTCTCTCCCCGACAGAAGCCCATCCCTTTGCCTGGCATTAGCCACATTACACTAGATTCACCACTGCAGCAAATTCATCCAGTTATTTAGCTCCCTTGTCCTGCCATGCCTCGCTCCTGCCCAGCCTAAAGCTCCCCCTAGTGTTCCCAAGCATGTATTGCAGCCGCTCATTTCTACTCTACAGCTAGGTCCAGCCCCCTGAGGTTAGAAGAATGACAAGGCTTCCTGCTTATAAATTTGCTTTCACAAACTTTTATTGAAGCAAGGAGATACATTTGCAAAGATCCAGAGAGCTGGAATCCTCCCAGAAGCAAATCATTTTGTGGTGGAGATGCAAAGCTGCATGGCACTTTAACAGGCTGGATATATTTAACTTGCAGTCAGTAGGGTTCAGAGTCAACAACCCTGATTACCAGTTAACAGCACCATGGAACTATTAGTCTAGGCTCTCACAGATGCAGAGAGGGGTGAGCCAGGAAGATGCTTTAATCCCAGAATCAGGGGGAATTTTCCCTCTCCAGTGTGACCCCAATGCAGTGCCATCTCCCTGAGCCTGCTGACACCCTGAACTGATAGCCCTGTTGCATGTCCTCGTTGGTGTTAACTCTGAATCCTACCAATGGCAAGTGACAAAGCATCATCACTGTTGATCATCTGAGCATGGAACATCCAGCTGGATGGTGGGTGGGGCCTGCACTTTCAGGATGAGATAATGTACCCCAAAGCTGCTGGATAATTGTGGAAAGCACCAGAAATGACAGCTAGGAAACAGCCCCCTAATGAATCCTCCCTCCAGGAGCCCAGCCCATCCACTGCGGGTTTAGAACTTGCCCATCGCTGGAGTATCTTCAGGTTTCTGCAGAGGGTTAATCCCTGATGCCACAATAGGACAGGGGCTGAGCTTTGCTCCTGATGATCTCTTTTCAGCTGGATGCACTAGACAGGTAATTACAGTGGGTGGATGGATACGTGGGGTGGTGGACTAGTTGCACTGCCAGCACATATGGGTTGACTGGACGTACTTGATATTCATTGGTTGGTTGGTTGCACTGGCTACACATGTTGGTTGGATGTACCTAAGACGTTAGTTGGGTGGATACACCAGATGCACTAGGTACATACACTGGTTGGTTGGCTGGATGGATGCATTGGATGCATTGGAGACACTGGTTGGCAGGTTGGCTGGATACACTAAATGCATTTGTTGGTTGGCTGGTTACACTGGGCATCCTAATCACATTCATTGGTTGGCTGGCTGGCTGGCTTTTTACATTGGATGCTCTAGATAAATTCATTGGTCATTTGGATACACTGGATACATTCATTGGTTGGTTTGTTGCACACGTTGGATGCACTAGATATATTCATTGGTTGGTTGGAGGGATGGATACGGTAGATGCACTGCACACGTTCTTTCATAGGTTGGTTGGATACATTGGATACACTAAATCCAGTTGGCGGTTTACTGGTTGAATACGTTGAATAAACTAAATGCAACAATTGATTGGTTGGTTGGTTGGGTGGCAGTTGGCTGGATGAGGGGGACAGATAGGTTGGATGCAGTAGGTACATGTTGTGGTTTGTTGGTTAGATGGATACATTGGATGGCTGGAATCATTGGACACACTGGTCTGATGGTTCCGGAACAGATGGTTCATGGTGGAATGTTTTCCCAGAGGGAGCTGTGAGGATATCGGGCCACAGGAGCAGACAGTCTCTTAGGGGCATAGGAGACACCGATTCCCGAGCAGGAGTGACAGCATGAAGCTCAGTAGCGTCAGCAGAGCAGGAACTAGGAAATGGTCTGGGGGACAGGGAGCGCTAGTGACCAATGCACATCCATGCCCCTCTCCAATCAAGGGCTCACCAGAAGGCCTCCACCTCCTTCCCCTTGGCTGTTCCCAGCTGGGGTGACTGGGAGACATAGTCGAAGCAGCTCCGACCACCAAGGTGGGGCCCGCAGCGCAGGCTGTACTGGAACCAGATGCGGCCATGGTTCAGGTAGCAATCCTTCTGGTGGGGCCCCCCAGACTCCAGCGGGATGTCGCAGCCTCCGAGGAGGTCATCGTCCCACTTGTTGTCCTCGTCCCAGACCTCTATGCGGATCTTGCTGGTGCTGGTGAGGTGGACGTTACCGAAGTCCAAGGTGACGTTCCAGATGGGATTGTTGTTGTTCCAGATGGTGCCGGTCCGGATCTCCCTTTTCTCAAAGAAGACCTTGACAAAGGCATCCGTAGCGGTAAAGTAATCCCCCCACAGGCCACTGGCCTTCTGCACTGTGACCATCAGCTTCCCCAGGCCGCGCTCCCGCGAGCAGCACATGGTATTGGTCATGGCATCCCCGGGGCAGACGCAGGAGCAGGGGTCGTGGGCGCTGCGTTGAGTCCCCCGAGGGCAGCTTTGGGTGCAATTCCTCATCAGGGCCCTCTCACGGATGTACTCACTGACTGCCTGCCTCAGCGCCTCCTGCTTGGGGTCGTCCTGCTCCAGCAAGTTGTGGATGGGGTGCAGCGAATAGGACACCAGGCCGGGGTTCCCTTTGAGACTCTCAATCCAGGCCGAGAAGACCTTGGCATCACTGCCAGAGAAGAGCACGTCAGTCGTGCTGTTTCCTCCGTCCACCTCCACGTGGCGCTCCCGATACGTCTCATGGAAGCTCCCCTGGACCTTCCCCTTCTTCTTCTCCTCCTCGCACTTGCTGTTCCCACTCTTGACCGAGCCCATTCCGATACTCACGGGCGCCTCCATGCTCAAGCAGTCCTTGATCTCATCGTCAGTCAAGCTGCTCAATGCTGCTTCGCAGACCCGCACGGCCGTCACGTCCCGCGCCCGGCCCCCCAGCTGCAGCTGGGACATGTAGTGGGTGCCGTAGTTGCTGATTAGCTGCTGGTACTCCACCTTCGATTTGCTGTTGTACTGGTCCGGGAGGTTCTCCAGCGCCAGAGTGAAATGGCTGGTGAGTGGGGGCGTCTCGCTGACCCGGAACCTGGTGAGGGACACAAGGTGAGGAGTGTGTTCAGCCCGGTGAGTCAGCTGAGATCATTAGCTCTGCGTCCTAAGGCTCCAGACAAGCCAGAAGCAAGGGTCTAAGCAGGTGGCTCCTACTCAAAGCAACCACCCTGTCTGCTGAACCTCACGACCTTCTGGGAATACTGCCAGCTGCTTGATAGTTCTGACAGACGTCCCCTGCTCTGGCCACGGCAGGTCGCCGGGCTGTCCTGACACACAGGACAAGGAAATCCCCCATAGCTGGCCAGCCCAGATGTCAGCTGGTGCCCCCTAGAGGGGAAAGGCCCCGTGTCCCATTCCCCACTTCCCGAAACCATCTAGTCTCCTGTCCTGGGGCTGGATGGGAACCAGGGCCCACTAGAGGGAAAGGCCCTGTGTCACTGTGTGGTATTGCTGTGATCCTACTGACCCAGGCTGGCTCTCACCTGTAATAGCCGCAGGACACCTCGTGGCTCATGAAGCTGTATTTGTCCATCCGCGTGTGGTCTAGCAGGAAACTGGCCAGTTTGGAATGTGATCCGGCCAGCGCCACCTGGACATTGACCTCGGGCTTCACAGGCACGTCCAGCCCCACCTTCCAGTCGTTCTGCACCGGGGATGCCGCAGACTCCAACATGCCAATCGCCGACTGCTGCACCGAGCTGCTCAGCTTCCGGTGGCACGAGACGTGGACCCTCCAGTCCACCAAGGCCAGCGGCAGCCTCTGCCACTGCTCTCCCTGCAGTGGGTTCCGACACAGGGTGCAGGTGCCGTCGTCGTGCTGCCAGAGGCTGCTGTCGACCAGATCGGCCCCCTTCCTACCCATCGTGGTCACATCGATGCCCCTTCCTACCAAGCTGTGCCCGGGCACGAAGGCCACGTGCTTCTTGCATTCATTTTCCGTGCCTGTGTGACAATGGGAGGAGGCCCCGGGGAGGATGAAGAGGAGGAGGGGGATGAAGGCACCAAATCTGGGCATGGCTGATGCAATGGTTTCCCCCACCCAGGAGGGGCCGTCGGCCTCTGAACTCTCCTAGAGGGAGAGAGATCCAGAATTAGTGACAATCCAGTGGCAGGCAGTTCCATTGGTTAACTCTGTTGTAGCAACAGAGACATCCACTTACCATCCATGACATCAGCCATGTTCTATAGCACACCTACAGAAAGTCTGGGCTCTAGGAACTCTGGAGGCATTACACAAATGACCTGGTGCCTCATTTGCATGTTTGATTACAGATTATCTAATATTCATCAATTCCCTCCAGTCCCTGTTTCCCAGATGTTGTAATACCAGCACTAACTACGAAGAGGAGGTATAGTTTCACATGCCCACTCTACAACGTGCAATATAATAATGGGTCACTGCAATTCCTAAATGGGGCCATTAAAGGGCGGTGCAATGTGGACATGTGGCTTAGAATTAGTGAGCCAAGGTAGTGGCTGGGGGTGGCCACTAGGGGGCACTGTGAACAGAATCCATAGCTTGCAATTAGTGGGCTGATGCAGTGGCTGGGTCTGGCCACTAGTAGGCAGTGCGAAGCCACACACAACCTGTGGCTTGCGACTGGGGGCTTTTATAGCCAACGAGAGTAGCAGGAGCTTGGGCCATGCTTGGCGTGGCCGGCTTTGCTGTAGCAACTGCTGGGGCCCCCTTGTTGCCATGCCGAGTGGTGGATTTGGTTATGTTTAACCACTGATGGAGAGTCATTTTCTTGAGTTTCTCATGGTCAGAATCAGCCCCAGCGTCTGGCGCTGCCACCTTTACACTGCGGCTGTTGGGAGAAAACAGCAGGAAACCCTACCCTGCCTCGGAACAGACCCTGGGCCCATCTCACCTGGTTCCTGCCCCCTCCCTTTTGCCCTGGATCAGGCCCATAGGTCCATCAAGCCCGGTATCCTGCCCCCTCCCTGCCACCCGAGAACAGACCCATGGGCCCATCTACTCTGGTAGCCTGTCCCCTTCCTTCTGCCCCAGATGCTTTGACCACCTCACCCTTCTCTCTGCGTCCCTCCCCTTACTAACCACAAGGGATGCTGTGTTAAATGTAGATTTGAATTGTGTTCAACTTGGGTTGGAACTGTACAGCAATGCTGGCTGTGGGGCAGGAAAGGGTGAGAGCTCTGCATCCTGTCGGGGTAGCAGGCTCAGACTGGGAGGGGACAGTAAATGTTTGAACTCACCCCAGCAGAACCAGGCAGGAAAAACGCACTTGAATACCCAGCTCCCAACCCCTTGAAATCCGAGCCTTGGGGTTCCCTGCCTCCCCCTCCATCTGG
Source organism: Emys orbicularis (assembly GCF_028017835.1). NCBI lineage: Eukaryota > Metazoa > Chordata > Testudines > Emydidae > Emys > Emys orbicularis. The sequence goes on along the minus strand of NC_088686.1, from coordinate 157,112,174 downwards.
CAGTGCTCCTGAGTCCCGACCTGCTGCCCCACTGCTTTGTTGCCAATAGGAACTCAAACAGCCTGAAATGGCAAGATGCCCCTCATATGAAAGGTATTAAATACGTCAATTAATTATCAAAAGCTGAGTGGCAGCGTGGTCTAGTGGCTGGAGCACTGGAGCGAGAGTCAGGACTCCTGGGTTCTATTGTTGCTCTGGCAGGGGAGTGGGGTGAAGGGGGTTAGAGGATGCGGGGGGGGTGAAGGGGGAGACAGGACTCCTGGGTTCTATTGTTGCACTGGCAGGGGAGTGGGGTGAAGTGGGTTAGAGGATGGGGGGCAGGGAGTCAGGACGGCTGAGTTCTATTGTCGCACTGGGAGGGGAGTGGGGTGAAGGGCGTTAGAAGATGTGGGGTGGAGGGAGAGACAGGACTCCTGGGTTCTATTGTCGCTCTGGCAGGGGAGTGGGGTGAAGTGGGTTAGAGGATGGGGGGCAGGGAGTCAGGACGGCTGAGTTCTATTGTCGCACTGGGAGGGGAGTGGGATCGAGTGGGTTAGAGCAGGAGGGACTGGGGACCACGTTCTTGGGTCAGGTCTGTGCAGCATCCGGTGTGACAGGGCCCCCAGTCTCGATGGGGGGGGGGGGAATCTGTGCAGTGCCCAGCATTAGGGGGCCCTGATCTCAGTTGGGATGAGTCTGTGCAGCACCCAGAGTGATGGGGTCCTCAATCCCGGCCAGGGTTTGTTCTACACCCGGCGCGATGGGGGCCCTGGTCTCGGTCGGGGTCCGTGCAGGGCCCGGCGCGATGGGGGCCCTGGTCTCGGTCGGGGTCCGTGTGGTGCCCGGCGTGATGGGGGCCCTGATCTCGCTCGGGGTCCGTGCAGGGCCCGGTGCGATGGGGGCCCTGGTCTCGGTCAGGGTCCGTGCGGCGCCCGGCGCGATGGGGGCCCTGGTCTCGGTCCGTGCGGCGCCCGGCGCGATGGGGGCCCTGATCTCAGCTGGGGTTGAGCAGACCTACCCATCACTCACCTGCCTCAGGAACTGAGTTGAGGAATATTTCGGCTCTGGGGCCTGTCAGCAGCCAGGGTTGGTCTGTGTCTCTGCTGGGAGAGAAGCGCTTTGAAGGTGACCAAGGCACCGCACGAGGTCTCCTGCGTTCTGAGTGTCTCAGCCGTCATCACGCTCCTCCCAGCGCTGAGCTCCTGCCCCCGTTTACACCCCCCGCCACAGTCAGCTAGGTAGGAAGCTGTGGTCAGCAATTGTTCCACCCCTGTGGTGGATGAAACGCGTCTCCCATGGGTCTCGACCCAGGGTATGAGGAGCTAGAGAGGCTGCAAAGTAAACCACAGTGAGACAAACCCAGCACTGCCTGCCCGGGGAGTGTCCTCTGCTGAGCCCTGAGCCTGCAGCACAGCGCCCCCTAGCGCCACACTGGGGCATTGGGGCCAGCACTGCCTGCCCGGGGAGAGCGCCCCCTGCTAAGCCCCCCACCCTGCAGCACAGCGCCCCCTAGCGCTGCACTGGGGCATTGGGGCCAGCACTGCCTGCCCGGGGAGAGCGCCCCCTGCTGAGCCCCCCACCCTGCAGCACACCGCCCCCTAGCGCCGCACTGGGGCCAGCACCTAACGCCTCCGGGACCCCACTGTAAATAAAGGGCAAGCCCACCGATGCCAATGGAATCAGGCCAGGGTTCTGATCACTGGATAAATCCGCAGTAAGCCCAATGCCCTGGCCCTGTGGGGCAGGCTGGGGGAGGTGGGGAAATTGGGCACGGGGGGGGCGGGGGAGATGACCCTGGGCTGCTGTAGAGCAGGTTTGACGTGTCCTTCTCTCTTTCTGTTCTCCCCTGTTTTGTCCTATCCACCCTTTCATGCCCTGGAACTCCAACCTCAGAGTCCCACAGCCCCCCATGCTCCACCCCCCCATCAGGGGACTCTGCTCACTCCTTCACCCCACGCTGGTAGGACCCTACCCCCCGGCATCCCCATTATTTTTCCAGAGGTCACCCCCACTTCCTGCATCCTCATATATTCTACCAGGTGCCCCCATCTGCTTTTCTGTCTCCCGCCCACCCCAGGTCCAGCCCCCAGCACAGGACTCCTGGATTCTGGCCCCTGATTTGAGAGGGGAGTGGGGTCTAGTGGGTTAAAGCAGGGGGGCTTGGAGCCCGGACTCCTGGGTTCTATCCCGGGCCCTGGGAGGGGAGGAATCACAGCAAGTCCCCAGGCTACAAAAAGAGGGGTTTATTTCATTGTCTTTTCACAGCATCGGCAGGACGCCGATTTACAAAGAAGCTTTTGCCAGCGGTTACCACGAGCTTCCCTGAACCGCAGTTCAACCCTCTCGGCCCGACAAACCCTTCCAGCTCCCAGGGCCGGCTCTGGCTTTTTTGCCGCCCCAGGCAAAAAAGCCTCCGCCTCCCCCCCCCCCCCCCCGTGGGGGGGTCGGAGCCCGGTGGGGGGGCGGCGAGCCCCGGCGGGGGCTCCGCTCTCCCGCTGGGGGGAGGGCGGCCGGAGCCCCGGGGCGAGGGTGGCGAGCCCCGGCGGGGGCTCCGCTCTCCCCCCGGCGGCCGGGGGCAGGGCACCGGGGGGGAGGGCGGCCGGAGCCCTGGGAGGAGGGCGGCGAGCCCCGGCGGGGGCTCGGCTCTCCCCCCGGCGGCCAGAGCGCCGGGGGCAGGGCGGCGAGAGGGCGGCGAGCCCCGGCTGGGGCTGGGCTCTCCCCCCCCGGCGGCCAGAGCGCAGGGTGGCGAGCCCCGGCGGGGGCAGGGCGGCGAGCCCCGGCGGGGGCTCGGCTCTCCCCCCGGCGGCCAGAGCGCCGGGGGCAGGGCGGCGAGCCCCGGCTGGGGCTCGGCTCTCCCCCCGGCGGCCAGAGCGCCGGGGGCAGGGCGGCGAGAGGGCGGCGAGCCCCGGCGGGGGCTCGGCTCTCCCCCCGGCGGCCAGAGCGCAGGGCGGCGAGCCCCGGCTGCCGGGGGGAGAGCGGCCAGAGCGCCGGGGGGTGGGCGGCGAGCCCGGCTGTGGCCCCGCTCTCCCCGCGGCCCGAGCGCCGCGCCGCCCCCCTCCAGGTGCCGCCCCAAGCACCAGCTTGGTTGCCTGGTGCCTGGAGCCGGCCCTGCCAGCTCCCCTGCGCCCGCACGCCATGCCCAGCAGCGAATCAACCCATTGCTCTCACGGATTGCTCCAATTCTCTCCAGCAGAGGGCAGTGCACCCCCTCTCCCCCAGATTTATACCCATGCGGACAGTGTATCACCAGTCAGCCATGCCTGATGGGGCGGGGCCTGGGAGCAGAGAGCCACGCCCCCTGGGAAGGGGCCAGTACAGCCACGCCCCCTGGAGAGGGAGGGGCATTTAACCATGTGCTGTTCTCCTTTCATAATCTCCCCAGACTTCTACCCCTCCCTAAAGGGAGCGGAGGGACAAAAGAAGGAGGCGGCCCACCTCCCTTGGGGAACAATAAGCAACCCTCCATGGGGGCTCAGGAGAGGGCGACGCCCGGGGGATGAGACAGTCACACCGCCTGGAGGAAGTGTCAGATAGCCACGCCCTTAGAGTGAAGGGGAGGAGCCTGTCAGCACAAAGCCACGCCCTCATGGGCCCAGAAGAAGGAGGGGCTCTAGGGGAGCAGACAGCTATGTTCCAGAGAGAGGGGCTTAGGGGCTCAGAGCCATATCCTCTAGCGACTTAGGAGGGGGGGCATATAGCGATACTCTTCCAGAAGGGGGATACCTGGGAGCACAGACCACACCCCCATGATGGCTGAGGAGGGCAAAGAGCCCAAGGGGGATCAGAGGGCTATGCCCACCTGCAGGGGGGTTACCAAAGAGCCACGCGCCCCAGAGGGGCCCGCAGTGGTGGACAGAGCCACGCCTCCCTAAGGGGGGAGGGGCTCAGGAGGACTGGCTCAGTCCTTCTGGCAGGCAGCCGCCGGGCCCGTTGGGGGGGTGGGTGGCCTCGTCGAGGGGTGGGCCGGGGGCGGGGCCGTGGGTGCGCAGGTGCTTGCGGAGGTCGGCGGCGCCGAGGAAGGCCTTGCCGCAGAGGGAGCAGGCGTGGGGCCGCACCCCGGAGTGGATGCGCTCGTGCTTGCGCAGGCCGGCGCGGTCGGAGAAGCCCTTGCCGCACTCGGGGCAGGGGAAGGGGCGCAGGCCGGGGTGGAGCCGCTCGTGCTTGCGCAGGTCGTAGGGCGAGGAGAAGGCCTCCCCGCACTCGGCGCAGGTGGGCGCCCCGGGGGCCGCCTCCGGGTGCTCCCCCCGCTGGTGGCGCCGCAGCGCCGCAGCCTCGCCGAAGGCGGCCCCGCAGAGCCGGCAGACGTGCCGGGCCGCGGCTCCCGCTTCTTCCTCCTCCTCCTCCTCCTCCCCGCCCCGCCGCTCGCCGTGGGTCCGCTCGTGCTTGCGGAGGCTGGAGGAGACCACGAAGGTCTTGCCGCAGCGGCCGCACTTGAAGGGCCGCTCGCCCGAGTGCACCCGGTAGTGCTTGGTGAGGCTGGCCCGCTCGGCGAAGCTCTTCCCGCACTCCCCGCACTGGAACGGCCGCTCGCCCGAGTGCACCAGCTGGTGCCGCTTGAGATCCCAGGAGGCCACGAAGGTCTTGTCGCACTGCAGGCACTTGTAGGGGCGCTCGCCGGTGTGGATCCGCTGGTGCATGGCCAGGTCGGCCGGCTGGCGGAAAGCCTTGCTGCACTTGTCGCACTGGTACGGCTTGACGCCCTGGTGGGCCCGCTGGTGGCGCCGGAAGCTGGAGGGATCCGAGAACATGCGGCCGCACTGCGGGCAGAGGAACGGCTTCTCCCCGGAGTGGGTGCGCTGGTGGCTCTGGTAGGACGAGAGCTGGGTGAAGCCTTTGCCGCACTGGCCGCAGCAGTAGGGTTTCTGCTCCGCGTGGATGCGCTGGTGGCAGGTGAGCGAGGAGGAGCGGGAGAAGGCTTTGCCGCAGTCGGAGCAGAGGAAGGGCTTCTCCCCGGTGTGGCTGCGCTCGTGGTTCTTCAGGTCCTTCAGCTCGGCGTAGGTCTTCTGGCAGGCGCTGCACTGGTAGGGGCGCAGGCCGGCGTGGATGCGCCGGTGCTTGCGGAAGACTGAGGGGTCGGCGAAGGCTTTGCCGCACTCGCCGCAGATGTAGGGCTTCTCGCCCGTGTGGGCCCGCTGGTGGATCTTCAGCTTGGAGAGCGTGCCGTAGCCCTTGGCGCAGTGGGAGCAGCGGAAGGGCAGGTCGCCGGTGTGCCGGGCCATGTGGACGCGCAGGCACACTGGCTGCATGAAGGCCTTGCCGCACTCCTGGCAGATGAAGGGCTTCTCGCCCGTGTGGCTGCGCCCGTGGCTGCGCAGCTCCGGCGCCGTCTTGTAGGCCTTGGAGCACTGCAGGCACTGGAAGGGGCGCTCGGCCGAGTGGCTCAGCTGGTGCTTGTGCAGCTGCGAGCGGTCGGGGAACTCCTTGGCGCAGCTGGGGCAGGCGTGCTTGCCCGTGGCGCTGCCCCCCCCAGCGTGGCACTTGGCGTGGCGGAGCACCCGGGGCACGCTGGGGAAGGTCTTGCCGCACGCCAGGCACTTGTAGCGCCGGCCGCACTTGGCATAGCTGCCAGCCTCTTCTTTCTCCTCCTCTTCCTCCGAGTCACCCTCCAGCTTCACCACAATGCTCACCTCGGGCTCCTCCATCTTTGCGGGGGAGGGACAGGGGGCTGCTCTCTGAAAGAGAAGGCAGGGCAGGGTTACAAAGAGGGGTCCGTAGCGAGATCAGCCCCCCTCAGGATATGGTACGATGGCTAGGATGTGCATTAGGGAAAAATCCCACTTCATCCACCAATGTGTCCATTGGGCTGCCTATAGACTGAACCAGCACTGTATAATGCTGCTCTTGCTATGAGTGCAGCTATTGGGCTGCCTGTAGACTAAACTGGAAAGGTATAATCCCACCTCTAGCTGCTCTAGGGCTGCCTGTAGACTAAACTAGCAAAATATAATCCCACTGTTGCCACCAGTGGAGCCATACAGGAGGGGAAGGATGGACCAGCCATTAGGGCACTAACTGAAGGCTCAGGAGATCTGGATTCGTGACCCTGCTCTGCCACAGATTCCTTGTGTGACCTTGGCTACATCACTTGTACTCTCTGGCTCTCAGTTTTCCCATTTGTAAAATGAGGTTAATAGCAGTTCCTATGTCCCAGCGGGGTTGTGAGCATAAATATCTAAAAGACTGTGAGGTGCTGAGATATTACGGCAATGGGAGCCAAATAAATAACTAAAAGAGGTAGACACTAAACCAGGAAAGTATAATTCCACCATTGGCCTGCACGGAACGTAGATTGATACACTTATAATCCCATGAGCCCCTGCATGTAGACTAGGTCAACAGTTTATCATCCCACTACTGACACCAACAGGTCAACTGGGAGCACTCAAATGCTGCAGACAAAGGGGACATTGTTACACAGAGGGCTGACCAGGTATTTATACACTCCCGTGGCTGCGAGTCTACTGTGAGGCACTTGTGGGTGCTGAACAAGGGCACGTGTTCACATGGAGAGGCAGACATTTGTTTTACCACTCCAAGCAGCAATGTCCTTAAAATCCAAGAAACATCATAGATCTGGTTTTCAAGGTCATCTATTTGCCTTTTCTTTTGTGGTCAAGCACTGTAATGAGGCCACAAAAGGTCTCATTATTTTTGTAGGACCTACAATATTTCCAGATTTAGCCAGCCAGCAGAGGATGCCCACATTGACAGGGCACGGTAATAGACAGAGGCGTCTCCTCTCAGCATCTTGGATTCTTTAACTGATGTCCTCTGCAGTTAAACTGTGTTTTAAAGACACTCTGTACTGAAGATAAAGCCCCAAGGTTTCCTGGGCATAAATCAATTCCCCAAAGGGCTCAGGGGCATTAAAATTCAGAGCTCAGGTCTATTTACGCTTCGTAGCTTTTTGCCTCTCATCAGCCAGCCCTGCTATTTCCTGCTAATCTCAATGGACCCAGCCTTTCCTCTGATATCAGCGCTGATATCTAGATTCCAAAGCCAGAAGGAACTATTGTGATCATCTAGTCTGACCTTCTAAATAACAAAGGCCAGAGAACATCCCCCAGAATAATTCATCCATCCATCTTACTTTAAAAACTGGCAGTGATGGAGAATCCACCACAACCCTTGGTAAATTGTTCCCATGGCGAATTATCCTCACTGTTAAAAATGTCCAACTTTTTTCCAGTCTGAATTTGGCTTCAGCTTCCAGCCATTGGATCACCTTACACCTCCCTCTGCTAGATTGAAGACCCTGTTCTTAAATATTTGTTCCCCATGTAGATACTTGTAGACTGGGATCAAGTCACCCCTGAACCTTCTCTTTGTTAAGACGAAGAGATCGAGCTCTTTGAGTCTATCCCTAATAAAGCAGGTTTGCTAATCCTTTAATCGTTCTCACGGCTCTTTTCTGACCCCCTCTCCAATTTATCAACATCCTTCTTGAATTGGGGGCCCCAGAGCTGGACACAGGAGTCCAGCAGCAGTCACACCAGGCCAAATAGAGGTAGAATAACCTCCCTCTTCCTATTCGAGATTCCCCTATCTATGCATCCCAGAATTGCATTAACTCTCTTGGCTACAGCGTCACACACTCCTGTTCCAATGAACATGAAAGCAACATTTTTTCCAGAGTCACTGCTTTCCAGGATGGAGTCCCCCAACTCGGTAAGTAAGGCCTGCATTCTCTGTTCCTAGATAGATCCATTTACACTGAGCCATATCAAAACACAGATTGTTTGCCTGAGCCCAGATTACCAAGTGAGCCAGATCACTCTGTATCAGTGACCTGGCCTCTTCATGATTTACCACTCCTCTAATGTTGGTGCTAGCTGCAAACTTGATCAGTGATGATTGTATGTCTTCTTCCGGGTCGTTGATAAAAATGTTAAATAGCCTAGGGCCAAGAACCGACCCCTGCAAGACCACGTTGGGAACACAACCGCTCAACGATGATTCCCCGTTTACAGTTACATTTGGAGATGCATCAGTTAGCCAGTTTTTAATCCACTTAATGTGGGCCGTGTAAATTGTATAGCATTCTAGTTTTTTTAATCCAAGGTCGGATGGTACCATGTCAAATGCCTTACAGAAGTCTAAGGATATTACATCAACACCATTACCGTTATCAACCAAATTTGTACTCTTATAAAAAAAATCAAGTTAGTTTGACGGGATCTATTTTCCGTAAATCCCTGGTGATTTGCATTAATTATACTACACTCCTTTAATTCTTTATTAATCCAGCCACTAGCTCGCCCAGGATAATGTCAGGATTACCCGGATCATCCAGGTTACCCTTTTAAAAAAATTGGCAGTACATTAGCAGTGTTCTAGTCTTCTGGCACTTCCCCAGTGCTCCAAAGACTTGCTGAAAAATCAACATTTTGAGACTGCAGAGGAAATGCAGACACCACAGCCCCTTTGGTTTAGTCGCCCTGACCACGAGGAGCAAACAGGGAGTCAGGTGCACAGAGTTCTTTGTTGCCATGAGCACGCAGACATGCAGCAGACATGGGGTCCGGGGCATGGATTGTTTAGTTGCACCGATGAGCAAAGCTAACCGGGTCTCTTTAGGACCAGGAATGGCAAGGGTTAGGGGGCCAGAGACCTAGGGCAGCCCCAGAGAGCAGCAGTTTGCAGGTATTTGCCATTCTGGAGAGTAGCCTCCCCTCTCCCTCCGAGGAATTTTGTGCATTATTTCTTGTTTAGCATTGGACCGGCCGGGAGGCAGAAAGCAATTGCAAAGTGACTGTCTTTAGGACCGGGGGAGGCGAGACCGGTGCAGAGGGGGGTGTCATCCTGCAGACAGGGAAGGAACAGCGCAAGGAGGCAGAGATGGGCCGCATTTCTGCGTCGGTTTGCACGGCTCAAACCGCAAAGCAAAATGGCTGTAGCTAGGACCAGGGGAAGGTGGGAAATGCAACCCACGGGGGGCTGGCTAGTAGGTAGGACGGGACTGCCAAGGGGAACTTGCCTCTCTTTGTGCATTCGAGCTTGGAGAAAAATACCGAGCGGGGCTTGAGTCGCGTATATTGCCACACAAGCCAAGCAACGTGGCTCGGGGGGGAGACGAGAGATTTGCAAGGCGAGGCCTTTTACAAAAGGCAGGCCCCCTTCCCAAGCAATCATTGCATGGCTCCGCGCTTGCAAAATGGCTGGTTTTAGGACCAAGGGAGGAGACGCCGCCCCAAAGAGGCAATGCAAAGGAGAGAGATGCTGGAAAAGAATATGCAAAAAAAAAAAAAAAAGGGAGGGGGGGGAGTTTATTGTCTCCTTCTCCGCACTGGAGTATCGAGATTTTGCAACAGAAAATCGCCTCATGAGCCGTGCAAAGGCAGCGAGGGCTCGCGGCAGGGCGCTGGCTCTTGTCGCGTGCAAAATGGCTCTCTCTAGGACCCCGGGAGGAGACGCCACCCCGCCTGCTGGGGAAGGGTTTTGCAGAAAGGCTGCACCAGTGTGCACCCGAGGCGGACAAGCCGCCTGGTGACCCAGGCAGCCTGCCGAGGTTGGGCCCGGCAAGCTGCCGCCTGGCCGGCTCCCGGAGCTGGTTTGCACCAGGCTGGCAAGGAGCAAGGCTGGTTGCAAAATGGCTGGGTCTAGGACCGGGGGAAGAGGCTCTCCCCTAGGAAGGGGGGCAGTTTGCAAAGGCGATTTGCCCCCCCCCGGAGCTGGCGTGAATGCACGGGTTAGGAGGGCTTGCAATGGGTTAATCTCTGCCTTACCTGGCTCCTGCCTCTCTTTTTCCGCTGGAGCTGCTGTTCCCCACTCCCTGCTGGAGCGTAATGAGTCAGCCCCTAGGACCCTGAGGGAGGAGAAGACAACAGTAGAGGAGGGGGGGCGTGGGGGGGGGGAGAAATGCAAAGTCAAGGAGTCGCTTAAAGGGATATTAAACCCCCCTCCATAGCCCAGCAGGCTTCCAGCCCTGGGGGATTTATTGCCACCAGGCTGGGGGGGTTGCTACACCCCAGGACCTGGGGGGTGGGGTGGAGGAGGGCAATTGATTGCAAAGGTAGGAACCTTGCTTCCCGGTGGGCTGTTGGGGGGCGGGAAGAGGTTGGGGGGAGCAGCGCAGGAAGTGTGGCACGCCATGCACAGCACGGTGGAAGCGGGGTGCGGCCATAACCGGAAGTGTGGCACGCAGATCACCCAATGGGAGGGGGGGGGTCGGTACAAACTATCTTATAGGGGACACACCCCCAGGAAGGGGGGCGGGGTTTGAAGGGGGCTGATGCACAGGGAGGGAATGGGAGAGAACCTAGGAGTCCTGGCTCCCAGTCCCCCCTGCTCTAACCCACTAGACCCCTCTCCCCTCCCAGAGCCAGGGAGAGAACCCAGGAGTCCTGGCTCCCAGCCCCCCCTGCTCTAACCCACTAGACCCCTCTTCCCTCCCAGAGCCAGGGAGAGAACCCAGGAGTCCTGGCTCCCAGCCCCCCCTGCTCTAACCCACTAGACCCCACTCCCCTCCCAGAGCCAGGAGAGAACCCAGGAGTCCTGGCTCCCAGCCCCCCCTGCTCTAACCACCAGCCCCCACTCCCCTCGCAGAGCCGGGGAGAGAACCCAGGAGTCCTGGCTCCCAGCCCCCCCTGCTCTAACCACCAGCCCCCACTCCCCTCCCAGAGCTGGGGAGAGAACCCAGGAGTCCTGAAACATTGAAGGGGAAGGATTTGTCTGTAACATAACGATGTTGGGGGGGTGTCAGTTTTTCTCTGTGACCCCCCCAGCCCCTTGGAGGGAAGTTGCAGGGATTTGGCTTGGAATGGGGGGCGGGGAGGGGGTAACTTGGCTCCAGGAGGAGCGTGTGGGGGACCCCTTTGAAAGGGACACCCCCGGAAGTGCAGCCCCATGCCCAGGGAGGGGGGCGGGCCTCCCGGGAAGCCTTTCTCCGCTGCACATTTCCTGTTTCCTAGCAACAAAAGGAAGTATTTGTTGTGCCCTAGCCTGGGTGACTCTTGCAGCCCCGGCCCCCTGGCGGAGGGGGCAGCAGGGCCTGGGGGGGTTGCAGACGGCCCCCGCCCCCCAGCAGCAGGGCAGAGCGGGGGGCTACAGGGGCTGGACCCTGCTCTCCACGAGGGACGGACCAGAGCCACCCCCACGGGCTGGGGGGCGAGATTCCCACCCCCACGGGGGGGCTGTGGACTTGTCTTGCCCGCCTGGAGACCCCCCAGCTGGGAAATCAGCCCCCCAGTGGGCCGGTGCCTCTTCTCTTCCAGGGGGCGGCAGGAGGCGGTGGAGCGGGGAGCCCCCCACCTGGACTGGACGCCCTGCGCTGGACGCCCTGGGGGTTCGCCCGGCCTGGGCTCTCCTGCCACCACGGACCTGGGGTTCGCACCTCTGCGATCTGCCTCCAACATCACAGACCCCTGGGAGCTCCGGTCTCCAGCAGCTTGGGGTTCACACCCCTGGGATGTGTCGCCCGCCTCTCGGACACCCCTGGATCCAGACCCGCCGGGCTCAAGCCCCTGTGAGCTTCTGTAGCCAGCAACTCGGGGTACAGCAGCCTTGTCCCCTGCGATCTGGGGCTCAGTTCCCTCAGCCGTGAGCGCCTGTCTCCAGTCGCTGTCTGGACCCATTACGTCCTGTATCCGGACCCCGCTAGGATCCAGAATTGAAGACTGAACTCCACCAAAAGTCTGTGCCGGTCCCTCCCCTGGGGGATAAGGCACCCCGGGGAGACCTGTATTTTTGGGGCTCGTCCCTACAAATTTCCTCCTTGTACCCTGAAGATCCTGTGTTTGCCTCCGCGCGTCTGGCTGTCACTTGGGTTGTGACTCCCTCCCTGGAAACTGCTTCAACTCTCCTGCCCTGGGCCTGTGTGTCACCTCTGGGATGCTTTATTGGACCCTGGAGGTAAGAGGCTGGCTTTTGGGGGTGCTGGGTTGTACTGGGGTTGGTTAGGGCCCCATCTGTGTTCTAAAGCCATATGTAGTCTTTTAAAACACTTTTTCCTGTTCTGCTTATCAAGTGGGTGGAGATTGTTATTCTCGTTTTATGAATGGATAAACTGTGGCGCAGAGATGGGGACTTGCCTGAGGCTGTAAATGGAGTGTGTATCAGAACTGGGAACCCAGGAGTCCTGGCTCCCAGCCCCCTCTGCTTTAACCCACTAGACCCCAATCCCCCTCCCCCCACCCCGAGCCGGGGAGAGAACCCAGGAGTCCTGGCTCATTCCATCCCCCCCTCCCTGCAATTTTAAATTAGATGCAATTGTTTCTCGCCCTTCCTTAGCTAAAAATTGTGTGGCATGGCTGTGTGTCCTAGGTGCTGTGTCCCGCCCTAGAAGGAGCTGCATTGTAATGCAGGATGAGTAGTCCCCAGGCAGCATCGTTATGTGGCTGTTACCGAGCTGACCCTCCCCAGAGTGGCAGCATCTCAGCACCAGGCGAATCATCCCCGTGCTGTGTCACTGTGCGGCTGTTCCCCAGAGGCAGCCGCATCTCAGCGCTGAGTGAAATGTATTGTCCCCCAAAACAGGTCTTAGCTGTCTTTTTCTCTACCAAGGTTGTGGAGTGGCCTAATTTACCTGTCTTGCTATGAGCATGATCAAGTCATGTTGGAGGCTAGAAACTTTGAAAGCATCTTTTTTTTAAAAGGCTCCCAATTTTAAAGAGCGACTGAATGGAAAACAGCCACCCACCCACACCTGCCCTGAGAGATTGGTGTTCCTTTTGCCTTCAATGGGCCAGAGATTGCTAATGAGTTACCCCAGTCACAAATCTTAAAGTTCCCCAACAGATTGCGTGTCATGCTGCCACAAATTCTTCTCCAGGGTTTCCACTTCTTATGCTTCATCTCAAGCCAGCGGTGATCTTTGCTTGTGGGGGCAGAAAACATCCATTGTTAATTTTGCCTTGTCACATAAATCTGTGTGTTTGGTGCTGACCCCTGCTAGAGGGAATCGGGGGGGCCCCCAACGTGTGTGTGTTTTCCCATCCTGTTTTGTCGATCTTTAAAATAAATAAAAAAATACCTGCTACGGGTATTCAGAACCTGAAATATAATATATGGGGATATACCTATCTCATAGGACTGGAAGGGACCCTGAAAGGTCATCGAGTCCAGCCCCCTGCCTTCACTAGCAGGACCAAGTACTGATTTTGCCCCAGATCCCTAAGTGGCCCCTTCAAGTATTGAACTCATAACTCTGGGTTTAGGAGGCCAATGCTCAAACCACTGAGCTATCCCCCCCCCCCCCCCCCCCCCGGCTTCATGGTGCTGAGAAATGTGTCTGGGTGATGTTATATTTTTTAGGGGCAAAGGTTATAAATTAATGAGTGTTTTTTCTCTGGTGCATCCAAGTTATATTTAGCACTTTACCTCATTACAGGTGGCAATATGGAGTCATGCACTTTTCTAATTATTATAATTAAACCAGTGTGCGTTAAGTTAGCCTTGCCCTAATCAAGGAGAAGACACTTATTGCAGGTGTTAATGATAGCCTTACTAAACATGAGTTGGTAGCTGTTTTCCCCATTTAGAGATGGGGAAACTGAGGCACAGAGAAGGAAAATGACTTATCCTGTTTGGTCATAGACTACGAGGGTTGGAAGGGACCTCAGGAGGTCATCTAGTCCAACCCCCTGCTCAAAGTAGGACCAATCCCCAGACAGATTTTTGCCCCAGATCCCTAAATGGCCCCCTCAAGAATTGAACTCACAACCCTGGGTTTAGTAGGCCAATGCTCAAACCACTGAGCTATCCCTTCCCTGCTCAGTGGTTTGAGTGACTCAGTGGTCAAAGACACAGAGTATAGAACTCAGGCGTCCTGACTCCCAGCCTCCACTAACCACTAGAGCAGCAGTTCTCAACCAGGATTCCGAGGTCCCCTGGGGGGGGCCGCGAGCAGGTTTCAGGGGATCCGCCAAGCAGGGCCAGCATTAGACTCACTGGGGCCCAGGGCAGAAAGCCGAAGCCCCACCACCCAGGGCTGAAGCTGGAGCCTGAGCAACTTTGCTTCATGGGGCCCTCTGTGGTGTGGGGCCCCGGGCAATTACCCTATTTGCTACCCCCTAACGCCAGCCCTGGCTTTTATATGCAGAAAACCAGTTGTTGTGACACAGGTGGGCTGTGGAGTTTTTATAGCGTGTTGGGGGTAGGGGGGGGGCTCAGAGAGAGAGAGAAAGGTTGAGAACCCCTGCACTAGAGTCCCATCCCCTCTCCGAGCCAGCGATGGAACCCAGGAGTCCTGACTCCCAGCCCAGCCCCGCCACACACTCTAACCCACTAGACCCCACTCCTCTCCCAGAGCTGGGGATAGAACCCAGGAGTCCTGGCTCCTTTTGTGAGAGAACTGAGTGTTCATGACTTGGGGGGGGGGGGGGGGGGGGGTGTTGTAGATCCCTGACCTGGGCGCGCACAGTTCTGCCAGTGCCCCATAATCTCATTCCGCAGACCCCTGTGATGCCAGCCCTGGGCTCCCCTGCCCCCCTGCTCTGCTAGTGCCCCTCAGTCCTGACCCGCAGCCCCAGGCTTTTCTTAAACCCAGTACTCATCCAAAACACGACACAAGCGAGGAAGCCGGGGAAGGAGGCCTGCTGACTGTTGCATTGGTAACCTGTGCTCGGCTTGGAGCTAGTCCGCGGAGGGGACAACTTAGTTCCTTTGCGTCCCAGGGAGAGCTGTCCATGACTGGTGTTCTGCCAGGCCGGCTGGCCAGCTTCGTTTTCCCTTCTCCGACACCCTGAGACATCCGATGTTTGTCTTCAGTTTCTTACATGCCGTTTTATTTAGAACGGCACTCCTGGGTTCTGTCCCCAGCCCTGGGAGGGGAGTGGGGTTGAGTAGGTTAGAGCGGGGTGGGGGCTGGGAGTCAGGACTCCTGGGTTCTATCCATGGCTCTGCTGTGTGGCATTTGCTGTCCGATATCCTTCCACCCACCAGGGTAGCAAACCGCATAGCCCAGGGTAACCCCGTCTGGTCCTCATTTTTGGGCTTCTTTGGGCTTAGCTCCCCTGGTCTGGAGAGGATGAAGCCATGGATCCCGTAGCAGCCGGGCGTGAGGCTTGTATGTGGGGCACTCATTTGGCGGCGTTTTAACCCCTCTTCCCTTGCGTGTGTCCCCACAGCTGCCGCCTTGGGATGCCGTAAGGAGCCAGAGAAGGAGGAGGAGGAAGAAGCAGCAGGAGGGGATGCAGGCTCATTGTGCCGGAAGCGGAACTTTCCGGGCCGCCGGCCCGGCCCTGTGAAGCCGGCGGAGACAGTGCCCTCCCGCCGTCCGATGTGAGCGATGGAAGAGCCCGGCTGCGAGCCGAGCCAGCCGCAGCGGGAGGAGCGGCCGTTCAAATGCGGGCAGTGCCAGCGGAGCTACCGCCACGCCGGCAGCCTGGTCAACCACCGGCGCACCCACGAGGTGGGACTCTTCACCTGCCTGCTGTGCCACAAGGAGTTCTCCAACCCCATGGCCCTGAAGAATCACCTCCGCATCCACACCGAGGAGAGGCGCCACCGGTGCCCGGACTGTGGCCGCAGCTTCCGCGTCGCCTCCCAGCTGGCCAGCCATCGCCATTCGGCCCACGCCGGCCGTGACCAGAAGGGGGAGGAGGACGGGGAGAACAACTTCCAGCAAGGGCAGGACTCCTCGTCGTCGGATGCCGACGTTTTCCCCGCGCTAGAGGGCGGCGGCGCCGGGACGTTGCTGAGCAACCTGGAGAAATACATCGCCGAATCGGTGGTGCCGGCTGATTTCTCCCAGCTGGAGTTCCCCGGCAAAGCGGAGGAAGGCCAGGAGGCCCCTGGCGTGCCGGCAGAGGAGCGGCGCTATAAATGCAACCAGTGCGATAAGGCCTACAAGCACGCGGGCAGCCTCACCAACCACAAGCAGAGCCACACGCTGGGCGTCTACCAGTGCGCCGTCTGCTTCAAGGAGTTCTCCAACCTCATGGCCCTCAAGAACCACTCCCGGCTGCACTCGGAGTACCGCCCCTACAAGTGCCCGTTGTGCTGCAAGGCTTTCCGCCTGCCCAGCGAGCTGCTGAGCCACCAGAAGGCCCACGAGAAAGCCCGGTGGGCCGGGAGAGCCCCCTCGGAGGGCTCGGAACATAGCGTCTCGGAGGAGGACTCCATTGAGACTTCGGCCAAGCTGGATATCTACCAGCCGCCGCCGGCCGCCTTCGGAGAGGGCGCCCCCTGCAGTTTGAAGGACGGGGCGAAGGCTGGGGGCGGGGACCGGGGCAATCCGGATGGGGAGCTGTGCGTGAGGTGCGGGGGAAACTTCGCCGATGAGGAGGAGCTGAGGCACCACAGCTGCCTCTACCCGGAGGAGGAGGAGGAGGAGGAAGAGGAGAAAGAGGATGGGGGTGGCTTGGCCCAACCCACGATGGATTCGGAGGGAGCCTGGGAAGCCAGCAGTAAGGACGGAGACCAAGCGCGGCCCTACCGGTGCGGGGAGTGCGGCCGGACCTACCGCCACGCCGGCAGCCTCATTAACCACAAGAAAAGTCACCAGACGGGCGTCTACAGCTGCAACTTCTGCTGCAAGCAGCTCTTCAACCTGGCGGCCCTCAAGAACCACCTGCGGATACACCTCAAATCCAAGCCGGCCTCCCGGCCCGGCCTCCAGTACTCCTGCCCCCCGGCGCCCGAAGAGGCCGCTTGCCACCTCGACCAGAGCCCCGCAGAGCCAGCTGGCGGGGAGAGGGCCACGGAGCCGCCGGGCCGCGGGGAAGCAGGTGGAGGAGGTGCTCTCAAAGAGGAGGAGACTGGTTGCGTGGAGGAGGAAGAGGACGGGGCATCAGAAGAGCGGCCTTACCGCTGCGGGGAGTGCGGCCGGACCTACCGGCACCGGGGCAGCCTGGTCAACCATCGGCACACCCACCGGACGGGCGTCTACCAGTGCTCCCTGTGCCCCAAGCAGTACTCCAACCTGATGGCCCTACGCAACCACGTCCGCATGCATTTCCGAGCGGCGCGGGGCAAGGAGCGAGGGAGCTACGCCTGCACCAGCTGCGGAGAGAGCTTTGAGGATGCGGCAGAGTTCCAGTGGCACCAGCTGCGCCATGCGCCCGGGGAGGCCGTCCCCTGCCCCCAGGAGGGGAAGGAGGAGGAGGAACCGGGCAGCGTCCACACGCGGGAGGTGGCGCTGCTGCAGGCCATCAAGCGAGATGTGGAGGAATTGGAGGCGGCGGGGCCGGCACCGGGGATGTCTCACATCTGTGGCTGCTGCGGGATGATCTTTCACGACCTGGGCAGTTTGCAGAGCCACGCCCTGGCGCACGGCGACGGGGAGCCTGGCACGGGAGAGGGCGAGGCGGAGCTGCCGGGCAGACGGCTGTACAGCTGCGAGCTCTGTGGCAAGTCCTACCGCCACTCGGGCAGCCTGATCAACCACAAACAGACGCACCAGACGGGGGATTTTGAGTGCTCGCTCTGTGCCAAACGCTTCTCCAACGTGGCTGCCTTCAAGAGCCACTTACGGGGCCACCAGAAGCCGAGGAAGGGCCGAGCGGGGGCGGAGGAGGAAGAGGAAGGGGGCGTGGCGGAGGCGGAGCCCAGAGATGCCCCTGACGGCACGATGCAGCTGGAGGGAAGTGGAGATGTTGGGCGTGGTGGCCCGGAGTGTACCCGGGTTGGAGAGGAGGGGACGTTAGACGAGGAGGAGCCCCAGCGGAGCTACAATCTGCGGGGAGGCAGCGCGGTGAACGGTTGGCAACACCCGAAAGAGGAGGAGGAGGCCGAAGCGTCACCACCCAGCAGCCCCAACTCTCAGCCCTACCCGTGCGAAATCCTCGACCACAAGCACAGCCAGCAGCTGGGCATATACCAGTGTTCCCTGTGCCCGAAGGAGTACTCAAACCTGGAGGCGCTGAAGAGCCACTTCCGTGGCCATGCCACGGCCCAGCAGCCGGGCGCCAGCACCGAGGAACGTCCCTTCCTTTGCAGCCTCTGCGGCAGGATCTTCCCAAGCGAGACGGACCTGCAGCACCACCACGGCCTGGCTCACAGCGGGGAGGGGGAGCCACGGGACGGCAGCTTGGAGGCCGGCGAGGATGCAGCTTTCCCCGGGCTCCAGCAGGAGGCAGAGGGGCGGCCAGATGAGCGCGACGGGGAGGAAGAGATGCTCCTTTCCCATATCTGTGGCTACTGCGGGCAGACGTTCGACGACATGGCAAGCCTCGAAGAGCACAGCCTGGGCCACCGGGAGGAGAAGGAAGCGGCGTTGGCTGACACCACCATCCAGCTGCGGCTGGGACCGCGTCCGGAGCTGCCGGAGGAGCAGAAATCTGGCCTGACGCCCCCAGACAGCCGTCCCTATGCCTGTGGGCAGTGTGGGAAAACCTACCGGCACGGCGGCAGCCTGGTCAACCACAAGAAGACCCACCAGGTGGGAGATTACCAGTGCAGCGTCTGCTCTCGGCAGTACCCCAATCTGTCCGCCTACCGCAACCATCTCCGTAATCACCCCAAGTGTAAACTGAATGACAGCCGGCCAGCCGGCAACGGGGACAGTGTAGAGAAGGAGCCGGCGCTCCCGCACGGCAGGGAGGGAGGAGAGGCAGCCGCGGCCCCAGCTCCCGGAAAACAGGACCCAGGGGGCAGCGATGGCGAGGAGTGCAAGCTGCACGTGTGTGAGGTTTGTGGGGAGCTGTGCCAGGGGGCAGCGGGGCTGGAGGCACACTGTGCCGCCCAGCACCCGGAGGAGGAGGAAGAGCTGGTCAGCGTTGCCAAGGAGGAAGAGGAGGAGGAGGAGGGCGGCAGCGGGGAGGAAGGTGCCGTGTCGGAGCGCCCCTTCTGCTGCGAGCAGTGCGGCCGGAGCTACAAGCACGCGGGCAGCCTGATCAACCACAAGCAGACCCACAAGACGGGCCTCTTCCGCTGCGCCATCTGCCAGAAGCTGTTCTACAACCTCATGGCCTTGAAGAACCACAACCGCATCCACTTCGAGACCAAGCGCTACAAGTGCGCCCAGTGCCCCAAGGCCTTCCGCCTCCAGAAGCAACTGGCCAGCCACCAGCGTGTCCACCGCGAGAGGAGACCGCCACTGCCCTCCTCGTCCTCCAGAAAGTTGGCTCACGCCAAGAGAGCAGGCAAAGCCCACACTGACGGTGGCGGGGTCTCGGAGCCACCCGCTGCCTCCAAGAAGGACCCCGAGGAGCGGCCATACCGGTGTGAGCAGTGTGGGCGGACCTACCGCCATGCCGGCAGCCTTCTCAACCACCGCAAGAGCCACAAGACAGGCCATTACTGCTGCCCCGTCTGCCCCCGGGCCTACCCTAACCTCATGGCCCTCAAGAACCACCAGCGCATCCACTTCGAGGTCAAGCGCCACCGGTGCCCTGACTGCGGCAAAGCCTTCAAATGGCAGAGGCAGCTGGTGAGGCACCAGCTGATCCATGCCCAGCGCCGGCCTCGTCCCGGCAGCAGGAGCTCCCCCGGCCGCCCCTTACTGGAGGCCAGTAGCCTTGTCCGGAGCAAGACGGCTCGAGAATGGCGGGCCGCCCGGAGGGAGCAGGGCGGCAGCCACGTTGACGCCTCAGGTGGCCACGGTGACGGTGGCCATCTTGGCACTACCTCAGGTGGCAATGTTGATGGTACCTCAGGCCCTCATGTTGACAGCAGCCATGTTGGCAGTGCATCAGTTGGTGCCTCAGGCAGCCAGGTTGATAGCAGCTATGTTGGCGGTACCTCAGGCAGCCATGTGGGCAGTGCATCAGTTGGTGCCTCAGGTGGCCATGTTGACACTGGCACCCAAACCCCAGTGGGCGTCACTCCGGCGCCCCTTGGCCCTTTCCAGTGCCCGGTCTGCCCCAAGCAATTTCCCACCCCATCAGCCCTCAAGAACCATGGCCGGGTCCACACTAAGAAGCGTTTTGAGTGCTCGGAGTGCGGCAAGGCCTACCGGGCCTCTCGGGACTTGGTCCAGCACCTGTGGCGGCACCAGGCCGAGGCAGAGGCTGGGGCCACTCCTGGCACCAACGGCCTGGTGGACCAGCGCCCCTACAAGTGCGACCGTTGCGAGCGGACGTACCGCCACGCTGGCAGCCTCCTCCACCACAAGAAGGTCCACACCACCGGTCTCTACCGCTGCCCAGCCTGCCTCAAGGAATTCCACAACCTCTTGGCCCTCACCTACCACCTCCGCACCCACTCGGACAAGAAAGGCCGCCGCTGTCCGGACTGCGGCCAGGCCTTCCGGACTTCCAGCCGCCTGGCCAGCCATGCCAAGGCCTGCCATGGCCAGGCCGGCTGCGCCAAAGCCAGCCACGCTGCCACAGGAGGGGCCCAGGGGCCTGAGGCGGGCTCCTGCCAGGACGCGGGGGTGGATGGCAGTGCCACTGCCGCCATGGGGCAAGTTAGCTGAGGGTCGTGCGAATGACTGTGCGAATGTGTGGGTGGTGGTGGTGGTGGGGGGGGACGAGAGGGGATGGAGAGATGGAGGGGGGGGAGTCAATGTTGATCGTTGTCCTAGTACCAAATCATTAGGAAGGGGAGGAATTTTCAACGGCACAAATGGGGGTGGGTGGGAGAGGTGCCCAGTCTGCCAGTGGGAGGGAGGCAGTTTGTGGGTGCCATGGAACAATCAGTGAGGGAGGTTTTGGGGTGGACCCCAGTTCTCCAATGGGTGGGTGAGGGGAAGCGGTGTTCATTTGATTCTCTGCTGCCTTTTTGTGCCTCTGAGAACTTTCCCCTTAACCCTATGTTACCTTGTTTCGGCCCCCAATTCAGGAGAGATCTTAAGCACCCGCTTTACTCTAAGCATGTGCTTAAATCCAATTGATTACAATCCAGTTTTGAATCCGCTTGGCTGTAATTCTCAATGGATTCCACTGAAATTGGTTCAGATGACGCTCCAGTGATCTCCTGCACAGGAGCCTGAACGTTGTGGTTTTAAAAAAAAAAAACCACACACAACATTGGTGCCATGTTTTTAGTTTGGTTTGGTTTGGTTTTTCGACGTTTGTAGAATTTAATTTGCTGGTTTGTTTTGACCAATTCCCAGCTCCTTTTTAAATGGTGTCTGTTATTGGAGAAGAAGGAGGACATTTTAAAAATTGCTTTCAATAGAAAAAATAATAATTTTGCCCCTAAAAATTGACACACGTGGAAAAAAATAGTCTCCTTTTTACCTCCCCCCTCCCCAAAATTGGCTAAGATGCCCCCTGCAAAAAGTCTAAATATATTTAATTTCAAATATCTGTAATTTTAAAAAACCTTTTAAAAATAGACACATTTTGTCTGAGACTTTTTTGTTGTGTTTTTTTGGAAGAGGGAGAGAATTATAGATATATTTTTTTAAATTTCCTCCTCAATCAGCAAAAGCTGGTCTTAAAACAAAACTTTTTTTAAAAAAAAGAAACTAATAAAAAGACACACTTTTTGTATTGAGAACAAATTGCCTTAATTATAATAATTTTCCTCCCAAAACAAAAACAAACTTTTTTTTTTTTTTTTTTTAAAAGAGAACTAAATTTCTGTATAAGGAGAAAAGGAAAATACAAATTTTAAACCTTTTTTTTTTTTTTTTCCTGAAAAGAATCAAATCTCAATTTTAAACCAACTTTTCCCTTGTGAACAACACACATTTGTCTTCAAAATTCCTTTGAAACAATTTGCTTAAAGACTCCTTTTATGGGGGGGGAGGAAAAAAAACCCCAAAAAACATGACCAGTCTTTCAAGAGAGAAAAATGTTGGGGTGTTTTCAACTGAGGTATTGAATTGCGATCGTAGAAAAAATTTCCTTCTTCATGGGTTGGGATAAAATATAGTTATACCTCCCAGAAATAGTTATCATTGTGCTACTGATCCAAGATGTATGAATATTTTTTATTGTCCTATGGTGCAGAATATGTAAGTGTATTGCAGAAATCCTGACGGTACTCAGAGCTCTCACACAAAGCAGTCTTCTCTTTTAGAAACGCCAACACATAATTTTTTCCTGTATTTGTCTCGGTACGTGGAACGGTTTTAAAAGAAGATTCTATCCCCCCCAACTCCAACCACAAAACCAAACTCTCAGCCCCCTCCAATCTAACCCATTAGACTCCCCTCCCAGAACTGGAGATAGAACCCAGGAGTCCTGACTCCCAGCCCCTGTCCATCCCCTGGTCTAACCATTAGTCCTTGCTCCCCTCCTGAAACCGTGTTAATATTTAAGTGACTCCCTTGTTCGTCCCTCAGCTGTAATTTGGTGGCTCTTCAGTGTGGAATAAAAACCAATAAATCTGGGGGTTTCCTGCCCCCTTACATTCAGCTCTGTTATTTGTAAGTGACTTTAGCTTTGGAGCTAAGTTTGAGCTCCCTGCAGCGCTGATCTCTGGGTTCTATCCTGGCTTCGCCATGAACTAACCTTAGACCCAGACTGGAGAATGCCCTGACTCAGTTTCCCCAGCTCTTTAGCTACCTCCCTCCTGGTGGAGTAAAGCTTTTTAAGTAGCTCGCTTGATTGATCTGTGTCTGTACAGCACCTTGCACAGTGATCCTGGTGCACATCTGGGCTTCTCGGTGCTATAGTGATAGAAATAATGGAAAGGCAGCATGCGGTAGACTCACTTCTGCCCCCTCGTGTGCTGCTGGTGGTGGTGCGCCAAAAGCAGTTTCCACCGATCTGATGAGACACAGATTGTTTTGTGATGATTATTTTAAAATGTCGTTGCTGCCTAGGAGAACCGAGCCTGGATTTGGGCCTCTGAATCTCAAAACTCCTGCCGTCAATGATAAAACGGGTTTTATCTAATGAGCCTCTAAGGAGAAGTGGAGACCAAGTACTGCCCCCCGATAGCCCTTTATTGAGCCTTTCCATCCACTCACCAGCTGGCCCTGGGATTCTCATTCATTTTTCCACCCAACCATCCGCCTCGAGAGAGGGCTGGTTTGATACCCCCGTGCATCTGTGTGATCTGTGATACGCTTATAAATTCGGCAAAGCCCCGGTGCTTGTTTTATAAACAAGCATCTCGGCTTCCTGTTCTCTGTCTCTCTCTCTTCCGTTTTTCGTTTTGAAATACAGCCCAGCCCACACGATAGCAACGATATTTGCTCTCCGGACCCCAGCCGAGATTTCTCATTGCAAGGCAGGTCTTAGAAAGGTGGCTTTAAGTTTCTTAGGGTCTTGTCTAAACACACACAAAAATTTTTATATTCCATCCCTGTTGGAAAATTTTAGAAGGAAGCTAAATTAGTCTGTTTTTCATTTTTCGGGAGGGCTGAGGGGGTTAACTTTCTGTTGAAAATTCAATTTTTTTTTTGGCAAAAGTTCTATTTTTTAAAAGCTGAAAACTGAATAGTTTTGATTTAGAAATGCTTCCGCAGTGCCTGCTGGGAGGTGTAGTTCAGGTGTCTCATCTTCCTCTTCTCTCTTATAGGCTGGGCTTCCTGGTCAGCCTATATTTCCCATGATGCACCATGGTCGTTCCTCTTGAGTTGCTGCAGTGTATCATGGGAATTGTAGTTTGATTACTTCATGCTCTCCATTCTCCTGGCAGGATGCACTCCCTGGTTGAATTATATCTCCCATGATGGAACACCTCTGCAAGACGGGAGAACATGGTGCATCATGGGAGATGTAGGCCACTCATGGAACATGGCTTCCGGAAGCAAATGAGAGCATGAGATGCCTGAGCTATACCTGCCATTATGCACACAGTCTCCAGTCTGGGAGAGGGGAAGCAGTGCATCATGGGAAAGGTAGTCCGGTTGAGCAGCCTGATCCATAGAAGAGAACAGGGACATGAGGTAATGGACCTATGCATCCCATGAGGCAGCGCCGGGCTCTCTCCAGATAGCAATATTTCAATTTCCAGCCTTTTTTTTTGGACAACAAATTGAAAATTTCTGGGGAAAACTGATCCTTTTTTCTAAAAACCCAATTTTCCACCAAAAAAACCCATGCATAGTAATACCAGGACAAAATTTGTAGCTGGACAAACAGCCCCTCTTAACCGGAACCCTCATCATTCTTTGATTGTTGCTTGTCTCAGAGCGGCTACTAGAAATATTTCTGTAGCGGGGATGAGAGGTATAGGACCACTGGCCTCAGCGTAGTTAGCTCTCCTTAGCTAAGTTTATCTGATCTAGCGGGGAAGGGGAATTTTCCCTTTAAAAAGTCTTCTGGCCTCCGAGCGCAGAGGTGGGTCCAGTGCTCAAGTTGCTATCGAGTGCGCTGGACTTTTATTTCCAGCCGATCGTTAGTGAAATTCGGGGACAAAGTTTGTATAAGAAGAAAATGTTGGTTAGACTTTTGTGTGCGGGCGGGGGCGGCGTAGGGAAATGCGTTGTATTTAAGATGTTTTGTTTTTTATTAATTAACTAAAAATCTCACCGAGAAAAAAATCGACCCCGCTCAGGCCGGATCATTTTGTTGTTGTTATGTACTCGGTCAGAGTCCGAACCCGGGGGCTCCCGAAAGCACGGAGACAAAGGTCCTGCAGCTGTGTTGGAAGCGTTTTGGTTTAGTTCTATGGGCGACCTTTGTACCGGTATCATAATACCGAGCGTTTTCCAGCAGCGGTTCCCAACTCACTTTGCGGAGGAGGTCGGTGGTGTTATCCCCATTTTGCAGAAGGGTAAACTGAGGCTGACGTGTCACAGCAGGCCACTGGCGGAGCTGGGAATAGAATCCAAGTCTGTCAGTAGACTGCTCCAACCACTAGACGCCCCCCCCGCGATACCTATATATACACACCTGTAGCAATCGCTACCTGTTTAAAAATCATTAGTTTTTATTTAAAAAGAAAAAACAGTGAAGGGGGGGGGATCCTCTTTATGTGGCTTGGGGGGGGCTCATTGTTTTGCCTCAAGGTTGAGAGCCAGCACCAGACTTTGTTATCGCTCAGGTTCTTGTGCATTAATCCCATGGACTCCTGGAGCTGGGGCTCCGTGCAGACCTCATGATTTAAACCTGCCCTGGGCCATGTTTCCCTTTCTACAATGTGCTCGAGTGGCATTCAAGGGGAGCTTAACGTTAAGTAGAGGCTTGATCGTTTGTGGGATCCCTGCCTGAAAGCATCGGTGGCCTTGACTTCCTAAACTAGAACCTTTTTATCCTGTGTTTGTAATGGGGCAGGTCGACACAGCCCCCCTCAAGCACCCCTGGTTGTGCCAGATGCTGCATGGACCCCCCCGGCTAAGGTCTAGACCCCCATCATGCCAACTGCTCCACAGACCCCTCCACCCCAACCGAGATCCTGGCTTCTGCTGTGCCAGGTCTTGCACAGAGACAGCGCGTGGAGTCTAGAAAACAGGTCATTCTCTGTTCTACAATGGGGGAAACTGACGCCCAGCAATTTGGAAGGATTTGCCCAACATCACAGGCAGTGGGGTATGGAACCCAGGAGCCCTGACTCCCAGGCCCCCTCTTCTAACCCACCAGACCCCACCCTGTCCCAGAGTCAGGAATAGAATCCAGAACGCCTGGTGCCCAGCCCCCTGCCTTAATAACAAGGCCCATCCTTCCCCTCTTGGATATCTCTTCCATTCAGCCCTGACTTCACAGCCCTCCCCTTTGCTTCCCAAAAGTCCAGCATTGGGGCTTCCACTGCTTTGGGGGACGCTTCCGGCCAAGCCCTGATGGGACCGTTGTTAGCAGCTAGTCTGACCTGTATGGCACAAGCCAGAGACCCTCACTCCTGAGTCATTGCTTTTGGCTGAGGTAGGGCATCTCTGCCCCCTTTTCTCTCATTACCCTCTTGCTGTCCATGGGTCTCACTAGCCCCTTCCCTGGAGCTGGAACGTGGATTTGCTTGGGTCCCTGCTGCCCCCCAGTGGCTGGGATTGTGTGTCTTGTCTCTTTCCCCGCTGACAATTCTGCTCTCCTGCGGCGAGGACGCCCGTGGAAGGGCTAGTAGAGGAATACGAACCCGATCAACTTCCGCTGAGTCTGTGGGAGTGACTGGAGTAGAGGTCACGGGGAACTAGTAATTGATTCCCTGGCAAGGTCTTTATTTGCAAAGCCAGGACCTCACTGAATGCAAAGGCCATCAGACAGCTCAGGGGGGTCTGCTGGGGGCTGCCTTGGAAAAGGGTGGAGGAGTGATTCTGAAGGCCAGATCCCCAGCAGGTGTCACTCGGCCATAGCTCCATTGGGGTCAATGGGGCCCGATCCCCAGCAGGGGTCATAGAATCATAGAATATCAGGGTTGGAAGGGACCGCAGGAGGTCATCTAGTCCAACCCCCTGCTCAAAGCAGGACCAATCGCCAACTAAATCATCCCAGCCAGGGCTTTGTCAAGCCTGACCTTAAAAACCTCTAAGGAAGGAGATTCCACCACCTCCCTAGGTAACCCATTCCAGTGCTTCACCACCCTCCTAGTGAAATAGTGTTTCCTAATATCCAACCTAAACCTCCCCCACTGCAACTTGAGACCATTGCTCCTTGTTCTGTCATCTGCCACTACTGAGAAGAGCCGAGATCCATCCTCTTTGGAACCCCCCTTCAGGTAGTTGAAAGCAGCTATCAAATCCCCCCTCACTCTTCTCTTCTGCAGACTAAACAAGCCCAGTTCCCTCAGCCTCTCCTCATAAGTCATGTGCTCCAGCCCCTTAATCATTTTTGTTGCCGTCCACTGGACTCTTTCCAACGGAGGCCCAGCAATTTGGAAGGATTTGCCCAACATCACAGGCAGTGGGGTATGGAACCCAGGAGCCCTGACTCCCAGCCCCCCTCTTCTAACCCACCAGACCCCACCCGTCCCAGAGCCAGGATAGGACTCAGGAGTCACTCGGGTCACTCGGCCATAGCTCCATTGGGGTCAACGGGGCCAGATCCCAGCTGGGCTCAGTGTGGCCAGATCCCCAGCTGGAGATCTACCCCTGACTCTTGGCTTCTGCTGCCCCATGCACAAATCTTTCTGGTTCCAAAGGGCGCTCTGGCTATGATTCACTTGAAACAGCAGAATCCCAACCCCCACATCAACCCCCTGGCACCCTATCTCCTCTGGCTTGCCCCCATCCCCACCCCCAGCTCTCCTTTGAACTGCATGCCCAGGTGCTGTGGAGTTAAGAAATTGGAGGGTCCCCTCCCCTCTTTACAGAGCCCCGATGCTAAGGGTGATCCCTGGGTGACAAGGGTTTGGGCTTCATGCTTCAGGGTTTCTGCTAGTCACCTGTAGGGGTCAGGAAGGAATTCACCCCCTACCTGCCCCATTGCACAGTTGGCCGGCAGTATCTGGGATTGTCTCCCCCCGCCCCTCTGAAGCAGCAGAGATCAGCCACCGCTGGAGACAGGACACTGATGGGATGGCCTGTGCCCTGAGCTGTCCAGGGGTGCTAGGATACTGCATGGGAAGCAGGGAGAATTGGGGTGTTTGTGTGTGTGTCCCCGCTACCTATCAGTAGCTGGGATAGAGAGAGAGAGAGAGAGAGAGAGTGTGTGTGTGTGATATAAAGATTTCTCTATCAGTGATCAAACCATAGTAATGGTGAGGTGGACAAAATTGACTTCATCCCAAGAAGACGGGCCTGTGATTAATGCACTAGTCTAGGAATCAGGACTCCTGGGTTCTGTCCCTGACTCGGGTCTAGTGGGCCAGAAGTTGGGGGGTGGGCCTAGGAGTCAGGACTCCATCTTCCGAGCCTGATCTAAATTTCTAAATGTTCTCTAGCCCAAGCCTTAAAGGCTGTAGGTTACTTCCAAACCAAACCGCTCCTGAACATCTGTCCATGGCAAACCCTCTTCCCCTCGACACAAGGGCTTTAGACTTCAACTCACTTGCCTGAAAAAACATCTCTGCAACTGGTTTAAGTTGGATTCGGCTGATGGAGAACATTGCGTGTCTATAGGTAGTTAGAATTAGTGACATAACTAGTTTGTTGAAGGGAATCCTGGGAATGAAATTAGATCACCCCCCGGACACATACACACCCCAGGAGGACCCTGGTCTGATTCTAGCCTGGGACTTCTCTGTTCTATCTCTGGGAGGGGAGTGGGGTCTAGTGGGTTAGAGCAGGAGGGGCTGGGAATCAGGACTCCTGGGTTCTATCCCAGGGTCCGAGTAGGGGAGGGGAGTCAGTGGGGTAGGGCAGGGCTTGGAGCCAGGACTCCTGGGTTCTATCCCCAGTTCTCTGAGGGGAGTTGGGCAAAAATTTCCCTCTCTCCCTTTGAGACTTGCAAATGCCATCCTACAAGAAGCATTAGTGCCATTGGGCAAGGCACTGAGAAGACCACACCTGCGATACGGTGTCCAACTCTGGTTGCCCAGGTTCGAGAAAGAGGAATTCAGGTGCAGAGAGGGGCTGCCAGGACGAACAGGGCAACAGAGAGCTGATCTTATGAGGAGGCTGACAGACCTGGGCTTAGCCTAAAACGCAGGCCAGGAGAACGGATCTGATTGCTCTCTATAAATACATCTGGGGGGCAGACACCTGGGACGCGGGGAGAGCAGAGCTGTGGAAGCTAAAGGACAACAGTGGCACGAGAACAACTGGGTCTGGATAAACAGAGGCTGGAAATGAGCTTTCTAACCGTCTGAGGAGGGAGGTTCTGGAGCTGCATCCCGAGAGCAAACACGGGAACTGGTTGGCAAGTGGATGATACTATGGGGCGGATGTGACAGAGTGGCTTGGAATAGCAGGGCCTGCCCCAGCGGCTCTTCTCGACTGACGAAACTCACAAGAGCTCAGTGAGAGGGACAAAATGTGAAATCAGAGAGATGAGAGAGACAAGGTGGGTGAGGTAATATCTTTTATTGGCCCAGCTTCTAACAGAGACAAGCTTTGGAAGCAGAGCTCTGTGTAAGCTCCAAAGCTTGTCTCTGTCACTAACAGAAGTTGGTCCAATAAAAGGTATTACCTCACCCACCTTGTCTCTCTCATATCCTGGGCCCAACCGGGCTACAACGACGGCAAAGAAATACAGATGGGACCATCACGGTGCTGTTACACTGACTGAATAAACCTTCCTGTTTGTTACACACATTTCCTACAGCCCCCCGTGGATTTGGTGGTGACCAACTGAGATCTGCTTGGCTCTGTATTGAATTTTCTTTTATAGCATCTTGCTTAGCAGAGCGGAGAGAGACCTTTTGTTTTCTACTTAGGATAATGGGACAATTACACTGATGGTGCACTTCCCCTGTTTTCTGGCTGATACTTACGTTATTTTTAAAGTCTCTATTTTGTAATATTTTATTTAAGTTGGAACGATTGCCTTTTTTTAATCTTTGAAAAGAAAAATGAGGGTTTGGGTTTGTTATTCTTTAGGTCAGACTGTGCTGGACTTTCAGATTGAAGAAAATAAATTTCAAAGAAAAAGCAGTGGCTGTTGTTTTTTTTAAATGTGGGAGATGGCTTATAGGGTGGGAAAATATAGGGCTGGATCCTGATCTCAGTGCCCCGGGAGTAAATCTGGAGTGACCTGAATTCAAGTCACTAGAAGCTGGCCCATGAATTCTACGATGGAGTGTTTTAGCTAAAAGTTACTATCCAAAATGGTTTTGGGATGTGTGGGGGAGGGGACATGGGGCCTTTCCCCTCTAGGGGGCGCTGGCTCCTTTGTAGTTAGAATCTCTTCCCCCCCCCCCCCCTCCTCCACATCCAAGACTTCCAGCATTTCCAGACAATTGGCAGGGAGCTACCCTACCCACAATGCTTTGCAGCCAGCCTACAGTGTGAGTAGTTTGGTCAAGGTGCCCAGGCCCTGCATGTCAAAGCGATGACCGGCCAGGGGGGCGCGGTGACTGCAGTAGAAAAAGGCCTGCGTAAGATCCTTTGCTCCCCTGCAGGGCCAATTACCCAGGTGCTGAGGATGTGAATGGCTGGTGGAGGCTGGGAGCCAGGACTCCTGGGTTCTCTCCTGGGCTTTGTTAGGGGAGTGGGGTCTGGTGGTTAGAGCGGGGGGCTGGGAATCAGGAATCCGGGGTTCTATCCCTGGCTCCGGCACAGATGCCTCGTGTGATCAGAGAGGGCATTGCAGCTCTCTGGGCCTCAGTTTCCCCATGTATAAAAGGGAGAGGATAGAACTCTGTCTGTTTAGGCTGTGAGCTGGTTGGGGCAGGGACTCTGCAGCACTTGGCACAACTGGGACCCTAATCTCCCCTCCCCTCCGGGCCACCCGCTCCCCTCAGTCAATCCTCCTTAGGCAGAGCCCACCCCAGTGCTGAAGACAGGGGGAGCCCTGGCCATCTGTGGGGGGTCTCTTCACCCCATGGGGATCCCTCTGAGTTGCCCCCAGGCTGCCTGATGCACCCCCCTTTACAGAGTCCCTGCACCCCAAGGTGCGAGGCAGGGCGTGTTGGGGGGCTGAGATCTCGGCTAGGGGACACCTGCTCCAGGGCATGTCGGCCAAGCCCAGCGCACCCCCCGGGGGCCCCTTGCATCCTTCCACCCCCCCCATCTGGATGTCCCTCTCCCATCCTCAAGTCAGTTTGCAAACCCAAACCCCGCCCCCCATGTCAGGGGCTCTTTGTGCACCCCCTTTACACCTCCCCCCATGCCAGGGGCTCTGTGTGCCCCCCATTTCCCCTTACCCCCCATGCCAGGGGCTCACTGTGCCCCCATTCCCCCCACCACCACCATTCTATTTCTCTCTCTCTGGAAGATCAGGCATTCAGGTGTCAACAGTTTCAAGGTATTTGGGGCAGGAGCAGAGCCCTGGTTTCAGAGGAAAAAAACACCAAAAACCAAACACCAATGATGCAATCTCTCAACCTGATGAAAAACTGTCTTTTGTGTGAGGCTGTATCTCGGGACCCCCTTGGTCAAAGTTGGACCATGAATCCTATCCCATTCCCCCATGAGGCACAGCACATTTCAGAACAATCTGAGTAAACATGAAGATTTTAGAGCACTTTGAAGTGGGGCCCTTCAAACAGAAAGCTGTTCTCCAACTTAACCATCCCAGAGCTGGCACTGCACTATAATATTTGAGGGACTGAGCAGAGCTGAGATGGGGGTGTTTTTAAGCTGGATGGGGTTAATTTCTGCCATCAACTGGTTCTTTGATCTACAGTTTCAGAGCTGGTTGAAGTTAATGGCTTTGCTGGCCAGAAGCCAGGGGTTCTCTGTGCGTCTCCCATTTCTCCCTTCCGGATTTTCCAATTTGACCCAAGATCAGTAGGGTTCTGCCAGCCGATGTCTAGAACGTTCCCCAAAATGTAGGAATTGATCGGCTGGGGCATTCAAAAGATATTGCATTACCTCCCAACAAACGGATGTGACAGTGAGTATCGAACCTAACATTGCTCAGCTAACAATGTTACCTCCTACTGGAGACAGAGGCCCTGGTTCTCCACACACCCAGAGCTGAATATGCCGAGGAAACCTTTATTAACACTCTCCACTGTTCTAGCTTGGTCCCTTCACCCCCAGCCAATGACCCACCCAGTGCAACTCAGTAGAGATCTATCAGCTATCAGGAGAAGCAAACTGGATGCCGCAGCCCAGATCCACCAATGGCTCACCGCCATTTGCCGATTTCCCTGTCCCCGGGTGTGGCTGGAGGATCCGGATTCCAGCTGGAGGTGGTTCATGGACCACCAGGGGGCAGAGTGGCAGGGGCTCTACAGTTATCCCAGAAGGCATCTGGGAAATGTTATAAACCACCCACCTGCCATCAGGGAAATGACCCTGCCATATTTCTACCTCTCGATGGGAAGAAACCCACGGTAGAGATATACTATAAGCGTGGCTGGTAGTGCCCCCTGTAGCAAAGGTTGCCTGATATGTTCCATTATGATGCCCTGTTTTCAGTTGGGGACTGGAATGTGTAGCGAAGAAGCTGGGACTGGGGAGACTGGTACTGGTACAGGGACATATTAGAAGGGATGGGTCAGAAGGGGTCAAGCTGGGAGGGTGGGGATGGACAGATGGATCTATGACATGACCAATAGAGCACTCTCCCCTCAGAATCAGGGACAGAACCCAGAAGTCCTGAGTTTTACCTGTCCTCTGCTGTCAGCAAATATCTATGAAACCCACTGGCAAAGTATGTCCCTCACTCGCTTGTGATGGCCAGTCCCCATGGAGGATGACAACCTACTACTGCTATCAGTTACTCGGTTAGCTTAACTGGCAGAGATGTGTGCAGGCATCTAAAGGTTCAAGCCCTGCTGAGGAGCTATGGAGGTGTCAATATGATGTCACACGATGGAACTGCTTTGTTTTTCCATTTATTTTTTTTAAGCCTAGGCAATTACACACAAAAAACTACATTAAAGGAACCTTCAGGTGGCAAAATCAAGCCCTGGGAAGTAACAAAATGCCAGGATTAAGACTGACGGCGCCTTGTTATGGAATTAGACTGTATCATAATGCAGAGTGCCAGCCTCTATTCCATGTTAAAGGCCTCTCGGATGCTGTCCAGAGCCTGCTCCTTGGTTATTTTCTTCCACTCCGGGGGCAGATCGGCAGGCTCTGCATTGTACTCTCTGGCAAACTGTCGATTGAACTTTCTGAATATGAACTTCCAATAATCGGAGGCGCTGATGCTGGGGTCCGGTTGGATGCACCAGGTGGGGTAGAATTGGCGATAATCTTTGTAGGGATGCCATTGGAAGGCTGTACGCAGATTTCTAAATGAATTACTAGAAACTACATCAGAGGAGCACAAAGAATACACAAGCCTGCCAGTTGTCTCATAAATGCAGCCCCCCAGCCCTTGAGGCCGATGCACTGATGCAAAATGCTGCTTGTGATCGCTGCCTCCTGCTTCACAGGGGACTTTACAGAACGGACACTGCTTCCCACAGCCGAACACGCGCTGGAAGATCTCATCCTGAGGCTTGAACTGGAGCTGTGTGAAGACCATCTCCACACCCAGCTCTTCCCATCCCAAGAGGATGCCTTCTTCCACCTGGGGGAGGAAGGTCTGGATGTCGGCTGAGAACTGCCCGACACTGGCTGTGTTTTTGAAGAGGATCACCTCCAAACTGTCCTTGGAGATGACCAGCTCCTTGCACATCGCTTGGCAAAATTGCTCCAAGAACTCAGAGATAGTGAGGGCGTCTTGGCACTCAGAGCTCTCCAGAGCGTCCCGGATTTTCTTCATTATTGTGGCTAGAATTGCTCTCTTCAGCTCCCGCAAACTCCCAATCTCTCTGTAGTGGCTGATCAGGCATGTCTCGATCCAAGCCTTTACAAACTCTTCATAGTTTCTGACGTATTTCACGTAGTTATCGAAGTCCATTTCTTCCAGCAGTTTCTTCTGCACGGTGAACTGGAAGAAGCTCCGGCTGCCGTATTCGATGGACTCTCCGCTGCTGAGAAAGTCATCCACTATCTCAATCCCGAGTCTCTTTTTCATATATTCCCATAAAGCAGGTGTCAAACACTGGTTGCTGAAATCAAAAGCTCTCTTCCGGCAGGCATCCTTCTCATAGTAAAGGTCTCTGAAGGTGGAGAAATACTGAGGTCTCAGCTCCTCCAGGCGACACTGAGGATCGTTCTTCTTGAGAAAGTCTTCATGCATCTTCTGGAAAGTGCTGGCTGCCTCCCCCAGGATGTGAAGTTTTAAATCGACTTCGAAGGAAGCACTGGTGCACATCTTCCCAGCAATCTTCTCCTGGAGCCTCTCGTTGATCATCCACAGCAATTCCCTGCAGTAGGTCTGGTCATAATCCCCTTGGGAGTGGACCTTCTGCCCAATGTACCTCCTACACTCCTCCACCAGGGACTTTGTGAACTCTTCCAACTCACGCCAACATTGCTGTGTTATAAACTCCACAGGCACTTTGTACCAAGCCAAGTCCAGATACTCTTTCTTCATGCGGAAGGGTTTGCTTTGATAGGTGAGCAAGTTCTGGGCTTTATGGAGCATCTGCTTGACCAAACTCCCTCTGTTCTCCAGGTCCTTGCACAGCTGGTAGTGGACGTCTTTATGAATTTGGCGTAGGGGTAAGCGCTCCAGCGGCAGCTCTGCTAAGGTTTCCTTCCACATCTTGGCAAACTCCCTTTCCAGTTCCTTGGGCATTAGCTCCATCTCCCTCTCCCTGCAGTCCCGCAAGAGCCTGTCCACCTTCCCTTCAATGACTTTCATGTACCCGGCCTGCAGATGGTCTATCTTGCTCCGACCTTTCTGGATACAAATGGCCTCTTCGGACTTGCAGAGCAGATAGCTCTCCAGTTCGTGCCGGAGAAATGTCGTGCTCCGGAGAAAATCTTCTCTGTATTTCTCTACCAGGTGCAGATTGCCTGCTCCACTCTCAAAGTAGTTCTGAAGGCTCTGCAGCATCTTCTGCTCCCCACTGTGCAGCATCTGGTGAACTTCCAGCCTTAGTTTCTCAAAGGTGCCTGGACCCAGATCGTCTGCGGATTGGTTCTGGATGGTGGTTTCTGTTTTGGACATCCAGAGATGCATCTCCTTGCGGAATTCCCACTCCCACTCCGCGTACTTCACAGACAGCTGCGTGTAGGCCTCAGCCACCAGGCTGTTCCTGAAACTGAAGATGAAGTTCTCGTGTTTCACGGCGTTCCAGAGACTTCTCACCCATTCAATGAACTGGGAAATGTCCTTGGGGGCTCTGCGAGGTGATCGATTCTTCATGAATTCAAACAGGTATTTCTTCAGTTCACACACGCTCTCGCTGTATCCCATATTCACTGGAGCCATGGGAGGGACTCCGTGCCACAGCCCAGGGATGTACCAACTGTGCTTCTCCGGATCATAGTCCATGATGTCAGAAAATTTCATCTCCCTGCTTTGTTTTTCCAACCTCGCTGCAGCTTTGGTCATTTCATCCAGCTGCTCCAGGAGGTGCTTCCTGTCCCTCATGTTTTGTTCATGCGCAGACACATCACTGACGTTCTGATGCACAAACTGGCAGTTGGGTTTGTGTCCAATTTCCTCCATTCTGAGAAAGGCATGGACCACGATTTGCAGAACATCCTTCATTTCGGTGGCGTTCTCCATGGCCATGTTAACGATAGTTATGTCACTCAGTCCAATCACCAGTGTGGCAAGCTCATTGTCATGTTCATAACTATCCTCCAGCTTGGCCAGTTCCGGGGCTTTCAAGCCTTCTGTGTCTAACACCAGGATGAAATCACAGCCCACCTCCTGCCGAAAGTTCTCTGCCACTTTAATGAGTGACATGAAGGCTCCTCGCGTACATCGGCCACTGCTCACTGCAAACTGCAGGCCAAACATGGTGTTGAGGAGGGTGGATTTCCCAGTGCTCTGCACTCCCAGCACCGTTAGAACCACCATTCTGGACTTTCCCCCCACCTTGGCATGGAGCTCTGTCAGAACATCTGTCACCCACTGCAGTGGGATGTTGGAGGCATCTCCATCGATCAGCTCCATGGGAAACCCTTCCAGCATCAGGTCAGCTGCTATGCCTGGGAGATGGATGAATTGTCTTTGGATGTTCCCCATGTTCCCTTCTTTCACCATTGAGCATTCGGCCTCGTAAAATTGCCCCAACTCGCGCATGAAATGCTCCACCCCTAAGGAGCTGGCAGAGATTAGTTTGTCCAATTCCGCCAGCTGTTGTGCGTCATCCCCTAGTGCATGACATTTCTCTTTGTACTCAGCCCGGAGCCTAGAGAGGTTCCCCCTGGCGATGTGATCCAGGTGGAATTTCATCCATTTCAGGAAGTGATGTTTCTCGGCTGGACGCAGTTGTCCTATCCCGCTAATAAATTTAACCATCCCGCTGGTGAGGTCACACTGATTCTGCTGCCTGCGTAGCTCCAACCACCTTTCTCTCAGCTGGGATCTATAGTCTTCCGGAGAGACGTCCTGTTGGCCTTTCATCCGGCACATCTCTTTCTCCACTTTAGCCAAGTTCTTCCACAGATCCCCTTGGAGCCTCAGCATGTCCCTCTTGTACTTTGCCACGTCTTGTATTTCTGCAGTGATTTCTTCTATGTGCTCCAATGCAGTCCGACATTCTCCACCGTCCTCCTCCACGTGGATCCCTAGCTCCCGCGCCGTCACAGCCATGTCTCGGACGCTCGCGCTCTTGGGAGAGGAGCTCATGACGCCCCGTAGGGTGGATCGCAGCTTTTTCACCAGCTCTGCGCTGTTGTTGCTCTTCTCTTTCACTAGAAGTTGTGATTTTTTCATATCAAGCAGTGGGGCTAATATATTGAGGAGTCCCACCGTTTCCTTGGCTTTCCCAGCCTGATTATTAAGGATGAAGTAGTATTTAGTGGCTGATCCCTGCAGAGATGATAACAGCGCGTATTCTCTCTCACTGATACTCTCAGTTAATATGAACACTGCTGAGGAGACCTCTGTTAAAAAACTGAACTGCAGCCAGTGGGACTCAATGTTTCCACGCAGGTTTGTAACCGCGATGGGCTCTGGGAAAAGATCCAAATTCTCCTTCCCACCGGGGAAATACCAGGAAATCTCAACCAGCCCATCTGCGATTTCCCGAGGGATGTTCCCAGACTCCATGTCCTGATGGATGAAGAAATCGTGGTGCTGCTGGGAGGGGCTGAGAACCTCATTGAGGAGTTTGGACTTGGAGAAGCCGCAGCTCCCCAGCCGCACAAAGGAAATGGTTGGCATTGCTGTGAGCACCAGGCTCTCCTCTCTGAACCCTCTGCTCTCTGCCACGGAGTGCGGCCTCCACTTCCTCACAATGTCCCTCATGGCCCACAGCATTAGGGTGCACTTGGGGGTGTCGAGGGCAGGTAGCAGCAGAGGGAGGGCAAACTGGCACATGGACATTTTGGACAGGATCTCCTGCTGCAGGAAACTGTCTGAGCAAAGCAGCACGGCACAGAGAACATCGAGGGGGTTCAGAGAAACCCTAGAGTCGTCTTCCCTTAGAGAAAACACATGTCCAATCATCCCACCCTCCTCATCCTCACTTGTGTCCTCATCAGATGCCCCTTGCCCAAGGCTTGTGCTTCTGGCTGTCCCGTTCAGAGCCATGAGCTTTCTCAGGAAGTGCCAAGGCAAGTCTCCCAAGATGTGAGGAGTCCAGTCCTTCAGGCTGTCTGGGCTGATTTGCAGGAGATCCCTCAGTCTGAGCTTCCGGTTTCTGAACTTCTTGAGTTTCAGCTTGGACAAGAAGGTCTTCAGGGCCCCTCTTCTCCCTGCAGTTATAATCGAAGGTGTCACCACCCGGCATGATGTCACAGCTCAGGGCCAGCTGCACCATGGCCTCCTCTCAGTCTCACTTTTCCCAAGATTTAGGCCTCAAGCCTTCACCTCCCTGGGGTGGAATCTCCCCACGCTCCCACTCACACACCAGGGAAATAGCTACAGACCCCAGCTGTGATTTCTCTGGGTCTTGAACTGGGCCTGAGCCTTGTGAGACTCAGCTACAGGTGCTGAGATCAGTGTGTGAATACAGGGACAGACGCCAGCCTTTTCCAAACGCCAGCTCCATTCATCTCAACGGAGGGGACCAAAGTCTAAGGACTGGACAGGAAACAGGAAGCAGGACTGACTCAGCTGTGGGTGTGGAATACACTGAGCAGCCACTGTGGTGCTGTTGCTACCGGGCTTAAATAGGGACCTGTGAGCCCTTTGTCCAATTAGGGAGCACAGTCACTTAGTGTGGGTTTATTGGGCCCAGCCGAGCTCACTGGGTTGCTAGGTGACCGTGCCCAGAGCCAGCTGGATTCCTGACACTAGAGAGCTGCCTGTGTTTCCATTGGCCCAGAAACAATTAATTTCCCCCCGGAATTTTCTTTCATGGAGGATTTTGCAATTTGGGGGATTTGTTCCAAATTGGGGAAGAAAATCTCAAATTTAGAATCTTAGAAACCTCCACAAAATGTACTTTCAATTCCCTGCCCAGCTCTACATATAGTATTTGTAACACAATCCTGGCATCTTCCGCATGCTTCACAGATGGACAATACACTGAGGGCAGGCTGTAGCTCGGGTTCAGGTGTACAGAGATGGAGACATTGGATGGAACAATCACAGGAATGTGGGGGGGCCTAATTGACTTCCTCATTGACCAACTAGCAAGTGGCCAAGGATGGAATGGGCCATGGAGACCCAGCTCTTGTTTCACCACCAGGGCAGGGGGACCTGGGTTGGGAGAGGGGCCGTGGGGATGTTGTTTGGGCTCTACCTGTATGAACTTTGTTGGGAGAGGTCTCTGGAACCTCAGTTCCACTCCTGGCCACTGACACAGAATCTCCTGGTGTCTCGGCTCTGCTCCTCTCCACCGACGCGGCAGCTCCTGGTGTCTCAGCTCCATTCCTCTCCACTGATGAGGCAATTCCTGGTGTCGCGGCTCGGCTCTCTGGCATGGAGACATCCGAGTCTGGGGTCACTCCATCTAAGGATCCAGAAGAGAAGCCTGTTCAGATACCTTAGACCTTCCCACTGGCCCGTGTCCCACAGTCCCACGTTAGGCGGGGTGAGGGTGCAGGACTGACAGACAGAGCATGAACGAAGGCTAAGCCATGGAATAGGGGTTGTGTCTGCAGCCCAGACACCATGGTGATGGAGCCCTGAACTGAAGCAGTGGCATGGGAGCCAGCAAACAGAGCTGAAAACATGGGAGTTTGTGTGGAAATTTGTAAGGGGAGTTTGGGGGAGAGGTGGGGTGTTCTGTTATTGTTTTGGTGTTTGTTTAGTTGGGTTTTTTCTTTTGTTTTTGTTTTCCTTGACAGGAGCTTAGGCAGGAAGGCTATGACAGATACAGAGGCAGCAGTGGTAGTGACCCAAGAAGTGGAAGAAACAATGAAGATGACTGGATGTGGATGTTGTGGGATGTACGTTATCCTGGAGCGGGTACCCGAAGAGAGCTTCATTTGGATGAAGTGCTGCCTAACAGAGCTGATGGAAGAGAAGATCTGAGGTTTGGAGATGCAGATGGATGCTGTGGTGGAGTTTCAAAGGGGATTTGAGCAGATGATGGAGAGAAGGCAAGAGGAGGCTGAAGGGAAAAGTCAAGACTGGCAGATGGAAGCACAACTGGAGGATATGCTGCTGGATGAGGAAAGTGGCCAATGGAAGCATGTGACTACAAGAACTAGGCAGAGGAAAAGACCAGCTAGTGAAGGAGAAATAGAGCTCAGGACCAGGTTTCCTGAGTTGGAATATGAGACGGGGCACAGCAGGCAGTAACAGAAGGTGGTAGAACAAGGAAGAAGAGAAGAGCAGCTAGTCCTACATGAAGAGGGGAAGAGTCAATGGAGATAGCCAGAGTTTGGAGCCCCAGGAGGATAGAGGATGACTCTCAAAAGATTGCAAGAGCAAAGAAGAGACAAGAGGACTTGCAGCCAGAAAGAACAGGAGGAAGGCCAGAGCATCACACCAACACAAGGAAGAGGCAGGTCTATGTGATTGGTGACTCCCTACTAAGAAGAACAGACAGGCCTATCAGCTGAGCTGATCCTGAGAGCAGAGGGGTGTGCGCTCTGGCGGGAGCTAAGATGCAGGATGCAGACCTGAGGCTGAAGAGTATCCTAATGGGTGCAGGAAAGAATCCACTGATTGTCCTTCACGTGGGAACAAATGATACTGCAAGATTCTCACTGGAATGCATCAAGGGTGACTATGCCAGGCTGGGGAAGACGTGTAAAGAAATGGAGGCTCAGGTGATCATCAGTGGGATTCTACCTGTCCCTAGAGGAGGAGACCAAAGGCGAGACAAGTCATGATGAGCAACAGATGGCTCAAGCAGTGGGATGTTTGCCCTCTGGGAGGCATTCACGGACAGAGGACTGTTCTCATGGCATGGACTCCATCTGAGTAGGGAGGGAAATAGACTTCTGGGATGGAGGTTGGCACATCTGATTAAAAGCGCTCTGAACTAGGAACTCGGGGGAGTTGCTAATGTAACCTCCATGTCTGATCCTAATATTGACTAGAAGGAAAATCAAGAAAGGGGAATACAGCAATGGATGAGGGAACAGCAGTGGGTAGGAGAACGGACATGAAGAGGAAAGCCAGTGCCAATATCAATGACGCTAACAGTCAGGTAGGTGATACAGCAATAGAATTGGGTGAGGAATCTGGGCAAAGCCAAGGAGTAACAACTAAGATGTCTGTACACCAGTGCAAGGAGTCTGGGTAACAAAATGGAGGAACTAGAACGACTGGTGAAGGAAGTGAAACCAGCTATTATAGGGATAACAGAAACATGGTAGACTAGTAGTCATGACTGGATTACAGGTATTAAAGGGTAGGTGCTATCTGACAGATTTCTTCACCAAACCATCGCTGAGCCTGCAAGAGATGATGCCATTTTAGATATGGCATTCGTGAGTAGTCAGGAAACTCATAGAACAGCTGGTTCTATCTTGGTTCGAGTTTAAACTAAATGGAAGGATAAGCAAAAATAGGTCAGCAACTAGGGTCCTTGATTTCCAAAGGGCAAACATTACGAAATAAAGGGAATTAGTTAGGGAAGTGGACTGAACCAAAGAACTCAAGGATCTGAATGTGAAGGAGGCTTGGAATTACTTTAAGTCAAAGTTGCAGAAACTATCTGGAGCCTGCATCCCAAGAAAAGGGGGGAAAATCGTAGGGAAGGATTGGAGACCTAGCTAGGTGAGAAAGCATCTGACACATGTGATTAAGAGAAAGCAGAAAGCCTACAAGGAATAGAAGAGGGGATGGATCAGCAAGGGAACAGCTTAATTGGACTAAATTGGGATGGGTTTGGATAATCACCATCCAAGAATCTTAAAGGAACTGGCACATGAAATTGCAAGCACAATTGCAAGGATTTTCAATGAATCTGTAAACTCAGGAGTCGTACCCTATGACTGGGGGATTGCTAAGGTCGTACCTAAGGGAAAAAAACGTGATCTAGGAAACTGTTAGTTAGACAAAACTTGTATGCAAGGTCTTGAACAAATTTTGAAAGAGAAAGCAGTTAAGGACATAGACGTAAATGGTAATTGGGATAAAATATACCATGGTTTTACAAAAGGTAGCACGTGCCAAGCCAACCTGATCTCTCTATTTCAGATAACTGATTATCTAGACAAAGGAAATGCACTAGATCTAATCTACCTGGATTTCAGTAAGGCATTTGATACAATTCCATGTGGGAAATTATTAGTTAAATTAGAGAAGATGGGGATTGATTTGAGAATTTAAAGTTGGCGAGGAACTGGTTAAAGGGGAGACTACAATAGGTGGTACTGAAAGGTGAATTATCGGGCTGGAGCGAGGTTACTAGTGGAGTTCCTCAAGGATTGGTCTTGGGACCAATCCTATTAAACATTTTTATTAATGACCTTGGCAAAAAAGTGCTAATAAAATTTGGGCATGACACAAAGTTGCGAGGTATCGCCAATCTGGGGGAGTACCAGAATATCATATAAGAAGATCTGGATAACTGGAAGCAAGGAATTTTTTCCCAGACTAGGACCCAGGAACCCAGACTGTCAGTGCCCCCCTCCCCTAACACTATAGAGTCCCCTCCCCTAGGTGGGAATAGAACCCTGGAGTCCTGATTCCCAGTCCCTGACTGCTCTATCCTACTAGACCATAGTCTTTCACTTCCAGCCTTGAAGAGCTTCCAAAGTTGACCTTGAGGTCTCAGTGGGACCTGAGGCTAGACCCTACCTTCAATATTCCCTTTTCCTGCAGCGTTTTTTCTTTCTTCTCCATGGCAGGGGATATTTCCAGACCCTACAAAGCAAAACAAGTGAAAGTCTCTTAGCCTCACGTAGGAGCCTATAGATCTGGGCCATAGACTTTGTCTAGCCTAGGGGGGCTTCAAGGGGCAGCCTTAGATTCTCGCTCCATCTCAGGAACCCCTTCGAGAACGGCAGACTCCCTGGAGTTCCAGCTTAGACCCTGCTGGAATGATAGAGGAGGAACCAAGCTTGTAGCTGGAGCCACTGCAATTGAGCTCCAGGTTCTAAACAATGTGAAGTGGTTTCTGGTTGAGTTGACCTGGTTCAATTGAGCTAATTAGCAAAAGCACCTTTTTCCCTCCCAGGATGTTCATAGGTAATCGTTTCCGTTTGGGTTCATGCAGCCAGAATCACCTTCTGCTCTTGCAAGGGGTCCAAACACACAGGAATTAGACCCTTCCTACATCTGAAATCTAGCACAGCTTTCCCTCTGTCCCTCTCCATACAGCCCCGAGGAGAACCCTCCTGAGATTCTGTGCCCAGTGCAGGACAGCCATAAACACTTCTTAAGCATTGCCCTACAGAGCAAGTCTAGAGACCTGTCCTGTACCTTCGAAATCTGCTCTCTCTGAGGACACAGCAGCTGCATCCTTCTCTGAGGATCTGGCACCTCCTGGACTCTCTGGATCATTCTTTGAGGGTAAAGCAGTTTCTGGATTTTCAGGTTCATCCTTTATTGGGGTTGTTGCAGAATTTGGTGTCACCACTCCCTTCCCTGAGGACAACACGGTTTCTGGCTTCTCAGGTTCTTCCAGCTTCTCTGGATCATTCTTCTCTGAGGACGTGGCATCTTCTGAGTTCTGTGGATCAATCTTCCCTGACGATGGGCTACCATCTGGATTTCCTAGATCATTCTCCTCATGCGGTAGAGTGGTTTCTGGATTTTCTAGATCATTCTTCTCTAGGGATGTGGCACCTCCTGGGTTCTCTAGCTCATTTTTGCCAAAGGTTACAGCAGCTTGTGGGTTTTCTGCTTCGTTCTTCTCGGAGAATGCGCCACCTTCCGGATTCTCTGCATCATTCGTCTGAGTTACGCACCCTGCAAAGGGACAACAAATAGACCCCTCCTAAGTGCCTTACAGATTTCTTTGCAATTACAGGAACTTCCTTGGACAAGAGAGAAGGGAGATGTGTCTCCACGGCCCATTCAGCCCTTGGCCGCTCCTCTGAGGCTGCTGGCTGCTGCCCTGCGTTTTAGTTGGATCAGCAGTGAAGGAAAAGGTTAAAAATAGTGAGAGAAATCCTGTGGTCTACGGCAAAAGGGCATTACATTGGAGGCTGTTCGTGGGACTGTGACAAGTTTTTTAGGGCAGAGATCAAAACAAAAATTTGGGGCTAAATCCTCAGGTTTCAAGTAGGGCTGTCAATTAATTGCAGTTAACTCACGCGATTAACTCAAAAAATTAATTGCGGTTAATCGCACTTAACAATAGAAAACCAATTGATATTTATTAAATATTTTTAGATGTTTTTCTACATTTTCAATATTGATTTCAATTACAACACAGAATACAAGTGCAAAGTGCTCACTTTATATTATTATTTTTATTACAAATATATGCACTTTAAAAATGATAAATAAAAGAAACAGTATTTTTCAATTCACCTCATACAAGTACTGAAGTGCAATCTCTTTATTGTGAAAGTGTAACTAACAAATGCAGATTTTTTTGGTTACATAACTGCACTCAAAAACAAAACAGTGTAAAACTTTAGAGCCTACAAGTCCACTCAGTCCTACTTCTCATTCAGCCAATCGCTAAAACAAACACGTTTGTTTACATTGACGGGAGATAATGCTGCCTGCTTCTTATTTACAATGTCACCTGAAAGTGAGAACAGGCGTTTACATGGCACTTTTGTAGCTGGCGCTGCAAGGTATTTACATGCCAGATATGCGAAACATTCATATGCCCCTTCGTGCTTCGACCACCATTCCAGAGGACATGCTTCCATGCTGTGGTTAAAGGGGAGACTACAACGGGTCGTACTGAAAGGTGAACTGTCAGGCTGGAGGGAGGTTACTAGTGGAGTTCCTCAGGGATCGGTTTTGGGACCAATCTTATTTAATCTTTTTATTACTGACCTTGGCACAAAAAGTGGGAATGTGCTAATAAAGTTTGTGGATGACACAAAGCTGGGAGGTATTGCCAATACAGAGTAGGACCGGGATATCATACAGGAAGATCTGGATGACCTTGTGAACTGGAGTAATAGTAATAG
Organism: Emys orbicularis; assembly: GCF_028017835.1. Taxonomy (NCBI): domain Eukaryota; kingdom Metazoa; phylum Chordata; order Testudines; family Emydidae; genus Emys; species Emys orbicularis. Next base: position 157,068,532 of record NC_088686.1, on the reverse strand, counting down.
GATGAAATTTAATAGTGAAAAGTGTAAGGTCATGCATTTAGGGATTAATAACAAGAATTTTTGTTATAAATTGGGGACGCATCAGTTAGAAGTAACAGAGGAGGAGAAGGACCTCGGAGTATTGGTTGATCACAGGATGACTATGAACCGCCAATGTGATATGGCCGTGAAAAAAGCTAATGCGGTCTTGGGATGAATCAGGCGAGGTATTTCCAGTAGAAATAAGGAGGTGTTAGTACCGTTATACAAGGCACTGGTGAGACCTCATCTGGAATACTGTGTGCAGTTCTGGTCTCCCATGTTTAAGAAGGATGAATTCAAACTGGAACAGGTACAGAGAAGGGCCACTAGGATGATCCGAGGAATGGAAAATCTGTCTTATGAAAGGAGACTCAAAGAGCTTGGCTTGTTTAGCCTAACGAAAAGAAGGCTGAGGGGAGATATGATCGCTCTCTATAAATACATCCGAGGGATAAATACCAGGGAGGGAGAGGAATTATTTAAGCTCAGTACCAATGTGGACACAAGAACAAATGGATATAAACTGGCCATCAGGAAGTTTAGACTTGAAATTAGATGAAGGTTTCTAACCATCAGAGGAGTGACGTTCTGGAACAGCCTTCCAAGGGGAGCAGTGGGGGCAAAAGACATATCTGGTTTTAAGACTAAGCTTGATAAGTTTATGGAGGGGATAGTATGATGGGATAGCCTAATTTTGGCAATTAATTGATCTTTGACTATTAGCGGTAAATATGCCCAATGGCCTGTGATGGGATGTTAGATGGGGTGGGATCTGAGTTACTACAGAGAATTCTTTCCTGAGTGTTTGTCTGGTGAGTCTTGCCCACATGCTCAGGGTTTAGCTGATCACCATATTTGGGGTCGGGAAGGAATTTTTCTCCAGGGCAGATTGGCAGAGGCCCTGGAGGTTTTTCGCCTTCCTCTGTAGCGTGGGGCACGGGTCACTTGCTGGAGGATTCACTGCATCTTGAGGTCTTTAAACCACGATTTGAAGACTTCAGTAGCTCAGACATAGGTCAGGGATTTGTTACAGGAGTGGGTGGGTGAGATTCTGTGGCCTGCGTCGTGCAGGAGGTCAGACTAGATGATCATAATGGTCCCTTCTGACCTTAAAGTCTATGATTTTTGAGTGCAGGTTTTTTTGTACATAATTCTACATTTGTAAGTTTAACTTTCATGATAAAGAGATTGCACTACAGTACTTGTATGAGGTGAATTGAAAAATACAATTTTTTTGTTTTTTACAGTGCAAATATTTGTAATAAAAATAGATATAAAGTGAGCACTGTACACTTTGTATTCTGTGTTGTAATTGAAATTAATATATTTGAAAATGTAGTAAACATCCAAATATATTTAAAATAAATGGTATTCTATTGTTGTTTAACAGCACGATTAATCGCGCGATTAATTACGACTAATTTTTTTAATCGCGATTAATTTTTGTAATTGCTTGACAGCCCTTGTTTCAAGGAATGCTACAGACATGCTGGGGTCGATCTGTTAGGAAAGCCCTACTGAGAGCCTGGGACACAACCCAGGAGTCCTGACTCCTAGCCCTCACGCCCCGCTCTAACCATTGGTCCAACCCGTCACCAATACGCAGCCACGTCGCAATATCTCCTAGCTACATTTTATGTCTCTTCTACAGAATCCCGCTAAAAACTGAACTGACTCAGAAAGCCCCAACTCACGGCGTCCCGGGGGCTGTAAATCCGGCGGGAAGTCTGGGAAGAGGCTCTGCAGACACTCCAGGAACTGCTCACAGCCGCGCTCCCCCTTTCTCTGGATCTTTATCAGCAGCCTTCGGATCCTCTCTCTGGGCTCCGAGAGCTTCTCCAAGGCTTCGTACTCCTCCTCGGTGACTATCCCCAGCGAGGCCACTTCGTCCAAGACGGGGTCGGGGGTGGTTAGAAGGAGGGCGATGAGTCGCTCCCGTCCCCAGCGGATCGTCTCAAAGGCCATTGGGCCCAACTCCCCGGGTCTGGGCAAGGGATTTGGAGAGAAACAACTTCAGATTGTGTTTGTAACTCCTGAAAAACCACACACAACTCATCCACTGCAGCACAGCACCCCCTAGCACCGCACAGGGGTATTGGGGCCAGCCCTGACTGCCAGGGGAGAGCGCCCCCTACCGACCCCCTGCCCTGCTCCCTGCAGCACAGCGCCCCCTAGTGCTGCACTGGGGCCAGCCCTGACTGCCAGGGGAGAGCGCCCCCTACTGAGCCCCTGCCCTGCTCCCTGCAGCACAGCGCCCCCTAGTGCCGCACTGGGGCCAGCCCTGACTGCCAGGGGAGAGCGCCCCCTACTGAGCCCCTGCCCTGCTCCCTGCAGCACAGCGCCCCCTAGCGCCGCACTGGGGCATTGGATCTAGCACTGACTGCCAGGGGAGAGCGCCCCCTACTGAGCCCCTGCAGCACAGCGCCCCCTAGCGCCGCACTGGGGCATTGGGACCATTCCTGACTGCCAGGGGACAGCGCCCCTGTCCATAGGGTTACATGGGGGTCAGGCTGGGGAGGGTCCTAGGCAGGAGGAGGCTGGTTTTCCAGATGCTCCCGGCTGGGCACCCCTCCCCCGCCCACTCCCCGATCCCACAACCCCCTCCCTGGCTCCGCTCCAGCCCCAGAGCCCCGCAGCCCAGCGGGCACTGCTAGAAGGAACTCACAGCTCAGGGGAAGAAGTGGCCCCTTCTCTCCCGCAGCCGGCTTCTGTCGGGCTCCGTTTAGACGGCCGGGTACCAAGGAAACGAAACTGAAACAGGAGCTGGGCGCAGGCTGGGGCGGCTGATCGGTCCTGCCCTTCCCTCTCGGCTTCCCTCCCTCCAGCCACTGCCAGCCTCCTCCCCCATGGGCTGAGCCCTCCCGCCTCCTGCAGGAGGGGATCCCCTCTCTGGATGGCCATGCCCCCCTCCAGCCTGGGTGTCCTGGTGGAAACGCTGCTTCAGCCAGACGCAGTTCTCCAGCTCAGGGCAGGGGGACCCGTGGGAATTCTCTGCCCTGGGCTACACAGGTCGGGGGGCCGAGCAGGTGGGCTAGGGCAGAGGTTCTCAAACTTCTGTTGTTGTTGGCGGGCTCCTTTTCCAGTGCAGTGTCAATCAGGGCCCCCCCAGCCGAGAAACTGATTGACAAAAGTAGATGTGTACTTCATAGAAACACTGACCCGTAGTAACGCTTTAAGAAACAGAATAGAACAGCACTTCCAGATGTCAGGGATATGGAGGTGCCAGCCTGCTTCTTACCGCAGAGCGTCTCTACCCTTGGTGTGATGGGTGACAAGCAAACTTGTAAATCATTCTCCACCAAAATGATCAGCAATACAATTTACACTGATGCGCCTGGTGACATTCTTAGTTTCAGGTGTGAACAATCCAATGGCGACAAATGCAGTCAGTTCTCTCTGCTCAGAGCTATTTTGTCAGGCTCTCTGCAGACTCAGGCACCCATCATACTGGTTGGATGGTTTTCTTTGCAGTCCCGCCCCCCCCCCCCACCTTCCAGTGGGGGCTAGAGAATTAATTTGTGAAACAAAGGCTGAGAAGCTGCAGAATCTAATTATGCCACACCGGCCTCAGAGACACATCAGCCAGGCTGGGTGTCGGAGAGCAGGGGAGTGCTCTTGTGCTTATGGCCCAGGGAGGGATCCCAGGACTCCTAGGTTCAACTCCCAACACCCTATGTGACCATGAGCAAGTCATTGAATCGTACTGTGCCTCAGTTTCCCCTCCCTAACCTGGATCTGTCTTGTCTGTTTAGACTGGGAGCTATGAGGGCTGGGGACTGGCTCCTACAGAGCTCAGCGCCCCCATTGTGTGTGCGCTAATCTCAGTGACCCTGGAGAAAATCTGCAGTGACCCCACGGACGCCAGTGGCGTCAGGGCTGGGTTCTGATCTCAGTGACCCCAACAAACTCTGTCTTTCTTGCCAGCAGCAACTGAGGAATTTGCCCCCCATGCGCCACGTGCAATCACTGAGCTGTGAGTCAGAAATCCTGCCTTTGCCCTTCTGCCTGCTTCTCCGCTGTCTGGCATCGCGATGTCCCGTCCCCTCCCGACGTCACAGGTGGGAGCGCTTTGTAGGGAAACCAAAGTGTGAATTGGAAATGTGTTGTCCTCCCTTCACCCGCTGGCCCTCTCATGCTGAGCTGGCTCATTACAGCACCTCAAGTCACAGGTGCCAACTTTCCCCGGCGCCGGTGGGTGCTCGCGCCCCCCCGCCCTGGCCCCGCTCCTGCCACGCCCCTATTCCAAACCCTTTCCCAAATCCCCGCCTCGGCCCCTCCTCCCAGCACTTGCCACGTGAAACAGCTGTTTTGCGGCGCAAGCGCTGGGCGCTAGGGGGAAAAAGTGGGCACGTGGCACACTCAGCGGAGTATGTGGAGGCAGAGCGGAGGTGGAGGTGAGCTGGGGCGGAGGGGTGGGGAGCTGCCGGTGGGTGCTAAGCACCCACCAATTTTTCCCCGTGGGTGCTCCAGCCCCGGAGCACCTATGCCTCAAGTGGCAAGTGATTGACTGGTTTGGTGGCTTTCCATGCCCTAAGCTGCACGTGCGCTCACACACACACAGACAGACACACGGACTCTGCCAATTGGTACGGCTCATTTATGATGTATAATGAAAGCCTGAATGGAGCTCTCTGCATTCAAATCTGCTCTAACCACCAGACCTCACTCCCCTCCGAGGGCTGGGGACAGAACCCAGGAGCCCTGGCTCCCCACCCACCCTGCTCTAACCACCAGGCCCCACTGCCCTCCGAGGGCTGGGGACAGAACCCAGGAGGGGAGTGCACAGTCCGTCCTCCCCCTCTCAGATAACTCTTCCAATCAGCCCTGACGTCACCGCCCTCCCCTTTGCTTCCCACCGAGCTCTGAAAGGTCCAGCGTTGGGCTCCCATGGCTTTGGGGGATGCTCCCCCAGCCCTCATGCTCGATCAGTCGATTCCAACGCCAGGTGGAACCGCTGTGAGCGGCTAGGCTGACCTCTGTGGCACAGGACGGAGATCCTCACCCCTGAGCCACAACCCCTGCTTGTGGCTGGGCTAGAGCATCTCTGCCCCCTTTTCTCCCCCCACCCTCTTGCTATCCATGGGTCTTGCTAGCCTCTTCCCCTGAAGCTTGCCCCTCTTCCTGGCATGGTGTGTTAGATGGACTCTCTGCATGGCCAGATGTGCGCATGGGTTTGTTTGGGTCTCTCCTGCCCCCCAGTGGCTGGGATTGGGTGTCTGTCTCTTTCCCCGCTGCAAAATTCTGCTCAGCTGGGGTGAGGCCAACTCCCCTGGAGGAGGGCGGACAGGGCCTGCTCTGCCTTTGCAGTCAGGTCCATGTCTTCTTCCTCCAGGCCCTGCAGGCAGTCCGGCGTGAAGCACGCTGGCACATGCCTTCCTCCGCCACCTCCGAGGGCTCTGATACAATCGGCCGCTCTTTTATCTCCATCCGAGGGGGCTTTCACAAGACCTCTCTGAGCTGCCGGTCTTCTACCAGGACCTCCTCCAGATCAGGAGGCTGGTTTTGGCGACCAGATCTGTGGTGGCTGCCGAGGGGGCAGAAGTGAGGGCACTTCACTCCAGGAAGTGAGGGCACTTCACTCCAGGAAGTGAGGGCAGCCTTATGGCGTCTTGAGTTTTCCTTGAGTGGGTCCTGTGGGAGGGTGCTCCCCGCTCACCCCTGGGCCTCTGGGCCTAGTTATTGGGCGCCTGCCCGGCGAGAACCCCCTGTAATGCGATCTGGCTTTGCAACCTGCAACCGGTTTGTTTCCGAACCGCGTCTAGGACACACCTATTGACGTGCGTGCTCCATACCTTTCATTTCCTCACACTTGTGCCCCAGCCTGATACCAAGTGGCGTGACCTCCTACCAGCTGGGGAGGGTGAGGAACCCCAGTGCGCCTGTAACGAGAGCCCTGGACTTGACACGACCCATAGCCTTTCTGTGTATGGATTTAGCCCAACCCACAGCCATCTTGTCTTCTCAGCCACCATAAATTGGAAACAAAAACGATAGCGTCGGGAGCATTCGGCTTTGATGTAGGCGGACAGATAGAAAAGCATCAGCTGCAGCATTACTAACAGGGATAGATCCATATTCACCAAGTCGGGAGAACCGTCAAGCTAACCTTGCGCGTCTGCAGCTTCTTCCTGATCATAAAAAGTATGAGGTTTTGGCGCCGCTGTTGCCAGCGTACCCCACTAACGAAGCACAAAGACAAGTGGACCTTGAGAACTTTTCATTAACTTTGAAAAGCTAATGAGTGGGTGGTCCTAGGCATGTGAACCCCTGTAGAGTAAAAATAATTGGTTAGAGTTTCTTGCCGAGTTATGTTTTAAGTAAAATAATTGGTTAAGGCAAAGATAAGAGAGAGCCTCATTTCAACTATATAATGAGTGTCACGGAGTGTGGGGGAGTCAAGGCCCTGCACCCCCCACTTCCTGCGATTCCCCGGGACTCTCAGCCAGCCAGTAAAACAGAAGGTTTATTAGATGACAGGAATACAGTCTAAAACAGAGCTTGTAGGTACAGAAAACAGGACTCCTCAGTCAGGTCCATCTTGGGGGTGGGGAGCCCAGACCCAGGTTCTGGGCCTCCCTCCATCTCCCCAGCCAGCTCCAAACTGAAAACCCCCTTCAGCCCCTCCTCTGGCCTTTGTCTCTTTCCCGGGCCAGGAGGCACCTGATCCCTTTGTTCTCCAACCTTCAGTTGGCACTTCGCAGGGGAGGGGCCCAGGTCATCAGTTGCCAGGAGACAGGTGTCGGCCATTCTCTGTGCAGACAGCATCACCCCTGCCCTCTAGGGCTCTGCAACAGTCATACACCCTTATCCCACCACCTAGATACTTGAGAAATGCATAGGGGAAACTGAGGCACCCACACAGTATTCAGAGAAAACAAGAACATTCCCACTTCCTCACAATAAGGGTCAGAAAACAAACTCATTGGAACTTAACTCCAGGATACGGCTCAAGACCAAAGGTGCTAGAACTTTTTAACCCCTGCCCGACCAGACAGTGTAGAAGCCGGAACCCTAGACCACAGGACCCTGACCGGCCATCGGGAGACAGCTGTCTGTTTTATTGGGAGTGGTGAGCATACGATGCTTTGTGTGAGTATTCTGTTGATTTGTTGCTAATTGTTAATAAATACTTGAACATGTTTAAGGATATTCATGGTGTGAAGGCGCTTCCACTGGGAAAAGACTTCGCAGACCCATAGATCCCTGAGTCCACCAGGAATGGGGGTTTGCCCTGAGCCCATGGAGGGGTAGAGACCAAAGCCCATGGAGGGGTAGAGCCCTGAGTCCGCGGAGGGGTAAAGTTGGGTCCCATGAGGTCGTTTGGACCGAATTGCTCAAGTCTCACACAGTGAAGAATAACAGAATACCCCCGCCCTTCTGCCTGACCAAGGTTAGTGGCAGAGTGACCACCCCAGACAACAAAAAAATGTATTAGGAGGGGTGGGGGCTAGCTGAGGAGCCCACCCTCCTATAGGTCCGGGCCCAGGGGGCAAGATGCCTTCCAGGGAAAGGAGGCACTTGAGTCCACTTGCAAGGGGTTAGAAGTGTATTGTAAAGGTGTGAAGCCAAAACCAGAGAAACAGGCAGCCTATGGACAGCTGCCAGTAATTTCTCAAGTTTGTTGTTACTCCAGGAAATGAAACTGCAGGATTGTCAATTGCAGCTGGGGGTGGTTAAAGATAATTTGGCACTACAGGGCTTGGAGTCCATAGCAGAGTTAACAGACCGCCTTAAGAGACAGGCGCCGGGACTTGGTCGCAAAGGAGTGGAGAAAAAAACATTTCAAAGTGAAAAAGGGAGAGTGAGCGGGTTAAGATCTAGAATTAATGCGTTAACACAGTGAGTTGCCCAGAAACAGTTAACTGCGGCAGAAAACGGCAATCCTGTCATCCACTGGCATACAGACCAAAGCAACAGACACTGGGGGAACAAATTCGGGATTTGCAAGAGCCGGTAACAACCCTCACTTTCTTCCCAGACCTGGATAAAAACTAGGGGTAAGGCTTCCCAACTGTTTTAATCCAGGGGCCCCATTCTTCATTCAGAGCGAAGGATATCTTCTTCTTCTTCTTCCTCTCAGTTTGCAAAACTTGCTGCTGTTAGCCTGTACTTTACAATGACTTTGCAGGGTTAATCGGTTGCTTCCCACCCCTCTCGGGTGGCAGAGTGACCTGAAGTTTTAATGGAGGGTACTTTGGCTACCAATGTGAAAGGTTTGTTTATTTTTTTGTTGGGTTCTTTTGGACAAAGCATGGCAGAGGTCTGCTGTATTCCACTGACATTTTAAAGCAAAAGATGCCTGGATGACCATGGAGACAAATATTTTTCTGCCTTTTTGAACAATCCCAAGGTAAAGAAAGCGCAGACTACGGCAGCTGTGTTGCAGGGATTGGACTTTGTGACGAAGTCTTCACCGGCAAACTGCACCACCGTAAGCCAAAAGCATAAGAATCGAGTCAGTGGTGCTGTAGAAACAGCAGCTGATAAACACAGCACTCTTGAGTGAGAGAATGAAAGGGTTAAGATCACAAAACCATGTTGCCAGTGCAACTTTAAAAACCAGGGCAGTGAAGACTGATCCTGGGTCCAACCGGACTCCAATGACACTGCAAAGAAATGGAGATGGGACCACCACAGTGCTTTTACATGGACCGAATAAACCTTCCTCTGTGTTACACGTGTTTCCTACAGCCCCCCGTGGATTTGGTAGTAACCAACTGAGATCTGCTTGGCTCTGTATTGAATTTTCTTTTATAGCATCTCGCTTAGCAGAGCGGAGAGAGACTTTTTGTTTTTGACTTATGATAATTGGACAATCACAATGATGGTCCATTTCCCCCCGTGGCTGGCTGATACTTGTAAGTTATTTTTTTTTTTTGCGTCTATTTTGTAATATTTTATTGAAGTTGGAACAATTGTCTTTTTTTATCTTTGAAAAGAAAAATGAGGGTTTTGTTTCAGGTTTGTTTTTCTTTAGGTCAGACTGTGCTGGACTTTCAGATTGAAGAAAATAAATGTCAAAGATAAAGCAGTGGCTGGTTTGTTTTTTAAACATAACGATGTGGGAGATGGCTTATAGGGGTGAAGGGAGGGTTGTGGGAAAATATAGGGCTGGATCTTGAGCTCAGTGACCCTGGTGTAAATCTGGAATGACCCGGATTCAAGTCCCTAGAAGCTGGCCAATGAATTGCATCATGGAGTGTTTTAGCTAGAAATTACTATCCAAGATTGTTTGGGGATGTGTGTGAACTGTCTGGGGAAGGGGACATGAGGCCTTTCCCCTCCAGTGGGTGTTGGCTCCAATCTGGTCCCAGGGCAGGGGGCCGGCTGGCTCAGGAGGGGCAGGGAATGGGACAGGGCCCTTTCCCCTCTAGGGGGCGCTGTCTCCTTGTAGTTAGAATCTCTTTTCCCCCCTTGTCCTCCACATCCAAGACTTCCAGCATTTCCAGCCAATTGACAGGGGGCTATCCTACCCACAATGCTTTGCAGCCAGCCTACAGTGTGAATAGTTGGTCAATGTCCCAGGCCCTGCATGTCAAAGCGATGACCATTTGGGGGTGCAGTAGAACGAGGCCAGAGGAGATCCTTTGCTCCCATCAGGGCTAATTGCCCAGGTGCTGAGGATGTGAATGGCTGGAAGGGGCGGTGGGGGGTAGGGGGTTTGAGGCTGGGAATCAGGACTCCTGGGTTCTGTCTCCAGCCCTGGGAGGAGAGTGGGGGCTAATGGGTTAGCGCAGAAGGGGCTGGTTCGGTGCCAGGACTCTGGGATTCTGTGCTTGGCTCTGGGAAGGGAGTTGGGCTAATGCATTAGAGCCGGGGGCTTAGAAACCAGGACTCCTGGGTTCTCTCCCTGGCTCTGGGAGGAGAGTGGGGTCTAGTGGTTAGAGCAGGGGGGGGGGCTGGGAGCCAGGACTGCTGGGTGCTATCTCTGGCTCTGCCACAGATGCCTTGTGTGATCAGAGAGGGCATTGCATCTCTCTGGGCCTCAGTTTCTCCAGGTATAAAATGGAGATGATAGCAGTCTGTCTGTTTAGCCTGTGAGCTGGTTGGGGCAGGGTCTGGTTTCCTGATGCACCTGTGCAGCACCAGGCATAACTGGAGCCCTGATCACCCCTCCCCTCAGTCAATCCTCCTTAGGCAGAGCCCACCCCAGTGCTGAAGACAGGGGGAGCCCTGACCATCTGTGGGGGGGTCTCTTCACCCCATGGGGACCCCTCTGAGTTGCCCCCAGGCTGCCTGATGCACCCCCCTTTACAGAGTCCCTGCACCCCAAGGTGCGAGGCAGGGCGTGTTGGGGGGCTGAGATCCAAGTGCCAGAGCCCAGCTCCCCTCTGGATCTGCCAAGGCAGGGTCTGCTTCTCCATCGGGGTTGTGCCCCTGTGACAACAGTGGGGGGAGAGCTCAGCTGGGGCTGGGATCTCGGCTAGGGGACACCTGCTCCAGGGTGTGTCGGCCAAGCCCAGCGCACCTCCCGGGGGCCCCTTGCATCCTTCCACCCCCTCATCTGGGTGTCCCTCTCCCATCCTCTAGTGCAGGGGTTCTCAACCTTTTTCTTTCTGAGCCCCCCCCCTCCCCCAACATGCTATAAAAACTCCATGACCCACCTGTGCCACAGCATCTGGTTTTCTGCATATAAAAGCCAGGGCCAGCGTTCGGGGGTAGCAAGCAGGGCAATTGCCCAGAGCCCCATGCCACAGGGCGCAATGAGAAGTGAAGTTTCTCAGGCTTCTGCTTCAGCCCCAGGTGACGGGGCTCAGGATTTCAGCCCCATGCGGTGGCGCTTTGTCTTTCTGCCCTGCCCCCCCTGAAACATGCTCGTGGCCCCCCCAGGGGTCCCCGGCCCCTTGGTTGAGAACCCCTGCTCTAGTTGAGGGGCTCATGGCAACCACAAACCCCTCCCCCATGCCAGGGGCTCTGTGTTCCCCCCATGTCTCCTCTCCACCCATGCCAGGACCTCTGTTTGCACCCCCAGTACCAGGGGCTCTGTGTGACCCCCATTCCTCCCCACCATTCTATTTCTTTCTCTCTGGAAGATCAGTCAGTCAGGTGTCAACATTTTCAGAGTATTTGGGGCAGGAGCAGAGCCCTGGTTTCAGGAAAATAACCACCCAAAACCAAATATCAATGGTGCACTCTCTCAACATGACAAAACACTGGTTTTGGAGAGGGTTGTATCTCAAGATCGCTTTGGTCAACTGACCTCACATTTGGACCATGAATCCCACCCCGTTCCCCCATGAGGCACAGCAAATTTCAAAGCAATCCAAGTAAAGGTGAGGATTTTAGAGCTCTTTGAAGAGTGGCCCTTCCAACAGAAAGCTGTTCTCCAACTTAACCCTAGCAGAGCTGGCACCGCCCTATAATATTTGGGGGACTGAGCAGCGCTGAGATGGGGGAGGAGGGTGGTGTTAGGCTGGAAGGGGTTAATTTCTACCATCAACTGGTTCTTTGATCTACAGACAATTCCAGAGCTGGTTGAAGTTGATGGCTCTGCTGACCAGAAGCGAGGGACTCTGTGTGTCTCCCATTTCTCCCTTATGGGTTTTCTAATTTTTCCCAAAATCAATAGGGTTCTGCCCATCAATGCCTGGAACATTATTGGAAATGTAGGAATTGATCGGATGGGGTGTTCAAAAGATATCGCGTTACCTCCCAACCTCCAGCCAGCCAGACCTGAAGGTGAGTTTAGACCCTCACTGCATTCAGCCAACAATGTTACCTCCTACCAGACAGATGCCCTGGTCCACCGTGCACCCAGAGCTGGATACACCGGGGAAACCTCTATTGATACCTGCCACCATTCCAGCTTGGTTGTTCGACCACCAGCCAATGACCCACCCAACGCAACTCAACAGAGAGCCATCAGCCATAAGGAGGAGCACACGGGACGCCACACCTGGATCCACCAACCCAACAGCTCAGGGCCTTGGGGCCACTTGCCGACTTTCCTGTCCCTATGCGCAAGCTGGAGTATCTGGATTTCAGCAGAAAGTGACTCATGGCCCAGCAGGGGGCAACGTGGGTGTGGGATTCTTTAGATTTGTCCCACAAGGCATCTGGGATATATAATAAATGACCCATCTACCATCAGGGAAATGACCCTGCTGTATTTCTACCTCTCGGGGCAAAGAAGCCAAGGATAGAATATAGTACTTTTATCTGATGTAAATGAGACTGGGGCCAGGTTGAATAATCATCTGTAACTTTCACTCTATGCATCCGAAGAAGTGAGGTTTTTACCCACGAAAGCTTATGCCCAAATAAATCTCTTAGGCCAGGTCTACACTACCGCGGTAGTTCGACAGCTGGCAATCGAAGTTCCGGGTTCGATTTATCGCGTCTGGTCTGGACGCGATAAATCGATCCCGGAAGCGCTCGCCGTCGACTGCGGTACTCCAGCTCGGCGAGAGGAGTACCGCAGAGTCGACGGGGAGCCTGCCTGCCGCGTGTGGACCGCGTCTGAACTGCGGTAAGTTCGAACTAAGGTATGTCGACTTCAGCTACGTTATTCACGTAGCTGAAGTTGCGTACCTTAGTTCGAATTTGGGGGTTAGTGTAGACCAGGCCTTAGTTTTTAAGGTGCCACCAGACTCCTTGTTGTTTCAAAAATACAGAGAAACCGGAGAATGGGAAAGTGCAATGCTGCAGTGCCATCTAGTGGCCACAGGAGAGATTGCCCCCTTCTGGACCTGTGTGCACTGGTTCTCCGGTTAACATGGAGAGCCGGATAATGGAGGGTTGGATAAACAGGGTTCTACTGTATAGACAGGGCTGCTAGCACCCCCAGTAGTTAAGGTTGCCTGACACTTCCCATTATAAAGCCCTATTTTCAGTTGGGGACTTGGAGATGTATCAAAGGAGGAGCTGGTAGTAGGGAGACTGGGACTGGTGCGGGGACATGTTGGAAGGGACGGGTCAAAAGGGGTAAAGATGGGGGGGGAATGGACAGATCGGTCTATGACAGGACCGCCAGAGCAAACTCCCCTCAGAACCAAGGACAGAAACCAGCAGTCCTGAGTCTCACCATTCCTCTACTTCAGCAAATCTCTATGAAATCCACCGGCAAAATGTGTCCCTCACTCCCCTCTGCTGGCCGGTCCCCAGGGAGGATGACAACTTACTAGTGCTATCAGTTACTTGGTTAGCTTAAGCGCTGGAGGTGTGTGCGGGGGATCGAAATGTTCAAGCCCTGCTGGGGAGCTATGGAGGTGTCATTATGATGCCACACAATGGAATTGCTTTGTTTTTCCATTTATTTTTTTTAAACCTAGGCAATTACATACAAAGAACTACATTAAAGGAGCCTTCAGGTGGCCAAATTCAAGCCCTGGGAAGTTACAAAATGGCAGGATTAAGGCTGATGGTGCCCTGTTGTGAAGTTAAAGACTGTATCATAATGCAGAGGACCTGCCTCTATTCCATGTTAAAGGCCTCTCGGATGCTCTGCAGAGCCTGCTTCTCGGTTATTTTCTTCCATTCTATCGGGAGATCGGCAGGCTCTGCATTGTACTCTTTGGCAAACTGGTGATTGAACTTTCTGAATATGAACTTCCAATAATCGGAGGCGCTGATGCTGGGGTCCGGTTGAATGCGCCAGCTGGGGTAAAATTGGCGATAATCTTTGTAGGGATGCCATTGGAAGGCTGTGTGCAGATTTCTAAATACCATTGAAGAAACCACGTCAGAGGAGCACAAAGAATATATAAGTCTCTTGCTTGTCTCATCCCTGTATCTCCCCAGCCCTTGAGGCCGATGCACTGATGCAAAATGCTCCTTGTGGTCACTGCCTCCTGCTTCACAGGGGACGTTACAGAATGGACACTGCTTCCCACAGCCAAACACGCGCTTGAAGATCTCATCCTGGGGCTTGAACTGGAGCTGTGTGAAGACCATTTCCCCACTCAGCTCTTCCCACTCTGAGAGGATGCCATCTTCCACCTGGGGAAGGAAGGTCTCGATGTCGACTGAGAACTGCCCGACATTGGCTGTGTTCTTGAAGAGGATCACCTCCAAACTGTCCTTGGAGATGACCAGCTCCTTGCACATCGCTTGGCAAAAATGGTCCAAGAACTCAGAGACGGTGGGGGTGTCTTGGCACTCACAACTCTCCAGAGTGTCCCGGATTTTCTTCATTATTGTGGCTAGAATCATTCTCTCTAGCTCCTTCAAGCCCCCCGTCTCTCTGTAGTGATCAAACAGGCGTGTCTGGATCCAGGATTTGACAAACACTTCATAGTTACTGACGTATTTCACATAGTTATTGAAGTCCATCTCCTCCAGCAGCTTCTTCTGCATGGTGAACTGGAAGAAGCTCCGGCTGCCATACTCGATGGACTCTCCACTGCTGAGAAAGTCATCCACTATCTCAATCCCGAGTCTTTTCTTCATATATTCCCACAGGGCGGGTCTCAGGCACCGGTCACAGAAATCAAAAGCTCTCTTCTGGCAGGCATCCTTCTCATAGTAAAGGTCTCTGAAGGTGGAGAAATACTGAGGTCTCAGCTCCTCCAGGCGACGCTGAGGGTCGATCTTCTTGAGAAAGTCTTCGTGCATTTTCTGGAAAGTGCTGGCTGCCTCCCCCAGGATGTGAAGTTTTAAATCGACTTCAAAGGAAGCACTGGTGCACATCTTCCCAGCAATCTTCTCCTGGAGCCTCTCGTTGATCATCCACAGCAATTCCCTGCAGTAGGTCTGGTCATAATCCCCTTGGGAGTGGACCTTCTGCCCAATGCACCTCCTACACTCCTCCACCAGGGACTTTGTGAACTCTTCCAATTCACGCTTACACTGCTGCGTTATAAACTCCATAGCCGCTTTGTACCAACCCAAGTCCAGATACTCCTTCTTCATGCGGAAGGGTTTGCTTTGATAGGTGAGCAAGTTCTGGGCTTTATGGAGCATCTGCTTGACCAAACTCCCTCTGTTTTCCAGGTCCTTGCACAGCTGGTAGTAGACGTCTTCGTGGATTTGGCGTAGGGGTAAGCGCTCCAGCGGCAGCTCTGCTAAAGTTTCCTTCCACATCTTGGCAAACTCCCTTTCCAGTTCCTTGGGCTTCAGCTCCTTCTCCCTCTCCCTGCAGTCCCGCAAGAGCCCATCCACCTTCCCTTCGATGGTTTTTGTGTACCCCGCCTGCAAATGGTCTATCTTGCTCCGACCTTTCTGGATACGAATGGCCTCTTCGGACTTGCAGAGCAGATAGCTCTCCAGTTCGTGCCGGAGAAATGTCGTGCTTCGGTGAAAGTCTTCTCTGTATTTCTCTACCAGGTGCAGATTTCCAGCTCCACTCTCAAAGTAGTTCTGAAGGCTCTGCAGCATCTTCTGCTCCCCACTGTGCAGCATCTGGTGAACTTCCAGCCTTAGTTTCTCAAAGGTGCCTGGACCCAGATCGTCTGGGGATTGGTTCTGGATGGTGGTTTCTGTTTTGGACATCCAGAGATGCATCTCCTTGCGGAATTCCCACTCCCACTCCGCGTACTTCACAGACAGCTGGGTATAGGCCTCAGCCACCAGGCTGTTTCTGAAACTGAAGATGAAGTTCTCATGTTTCACGGCGTTCCAGAGACTTCTCACCCATTCGATGAACTGGGGAATGTCCTTGGGGGCTCTATTATGTGACCGTTGCTTTATCAAATCAAACAGGTATTTCTTTAGCTCACACACACTCTCACTGTATCCCATGTTCACTGGAGCCATGGGAGGGACTCCGTGCCACAGCCCAGGGATGTACCAATTGTGTTTCTCTACATCATAGTCCATAATACATGAAAAATTCACTTTTTTACATTGCTTTTCCATCCTGGCTGCAGCTATGGTCATTTCATTCAGCTGCTCTAGGAGGTGATTCCTGTCCCTCATGTTTTGGTCATGTGCAGACACATCACTGACATTCTGATGCACAAACTGGCAGTTGGGTTTTTGCCCAATTTCCTCCATTCTGAGGAATGCATGGACCACAATTTGCAGAATATTCTTCATTTCAGTGGCGTTCTCCATGGCCATGTTAACGATAGTTATGTCACTTAACCCAATCACCAGTGTGGCCAGCTCATTGTCGTGTTGATAACTATCCTCCAGCTTGGCCAGTTCAGGGGCTTTCAGGCCTTCTGTGTCTATCACCAGGATGAAATCACAGCCCAGCTCCTGCTGAAAGTTCTCTGCCACTTTAATGAGGGACATGAAGGCTCCTCGCGTACATCGGCCACTGTTCACTGCAAACTGCAGGCCGAACATGGTGTTGAGGAGGGTGGATTTCCCAGTGCTCTGCACTCCCAGCACCGTTAGAACCAGCGTTCTGGACCTTCCCCCCAGCTTGGCATGGAGCTGGGTCAGAACGTCCGTCACCCACTGCAGTGGGATGTTGGAGGCATCTCCGTCGATCAGCTCCATGGGAAACCCTTCCAGCATCAGGTCAGCTGCTATGCCTGGGAGGTGGGTGAATTGTCTTTGGATGTTCCCCATGTTCCTTTCTTTCACCATTGAGCATTCGGCTTCGTAAAACTGCCCCAACTCGCGCATGAAATGCTCCACCCCTAAGGAGCTGGCAGAGATTAGTTTGTCCAATTCCGCCAGCTGTTGTGCGTCATCCCCTAGAGCGCGACATTTCTCTTTGTACTCAGCCCGGAGCCTAGAGAGGTTCCCCCTGGCGATGTGATCCAGGTGGAATTTCATCCATTTCAGGAAGTGATGTTTCTCGGCTGGACGCAGTTGTCCTATCCCGCTAATAAATGTAACCATCCCGCTGGTGAGGTCACACCGATTCTGCTGCCTGCGTAGCTCCAACAACCTTTCTCTCAGCTGGGATCTATAGTCTTCCGGAGAGACGTCCTGTTGGCCTTTCATCCGACACATCTCTTTCTCCACTTTAGCCAAGTTCTTCCACAGATCCCCTTGGAGCCTCAGCATGTCCCTCTTGTACTTTGCCACGTCCTTTATTTCCGCAGTGATTTCTTCAATGTGCTCCAAGGCAGTCCAACATTCTCCATCATCTTCATCCACCTGGATCCCTAGCTCCCGCGCCGTCACAGCCATGTCACGGACCCTCGCGCTCTTGGGAGAGGAGCGCATGACGCCCCGGAGGGTGGATCGTAGCTTTTTCACCAGCTCCGCGCTGTTGTTGCTCTTCTCTTTCACCAGAAGTTGTGATTTTTTCATATCCAGCATTGGGGCTAATTTATTGAGGAGTCCCAGTGTTTCCTTGGCTTTCCCAGCCTGACTGTTAAGGATGAAGTAGTATTTAGTGGCTGATCCCTGCAGAGATGATAACAGCGCGTATTCTCTCTCATTGATGCTCTCCGTTAATATGAACACTGCTGAGGAGACCTCTGTTAAAAAGCTAAACTGCAGCCAGTGGGACTCAATGTCTCCTCGCAGATTTGTAACTGCGATGGGCTCTGGGAAAAGATCCAAATTCTCCCTCCCACCGGGGAAATACCAGGAAATCTCGACCAGCCCACCTGCGATTTCCCGAGGGACATTCCCAGACTCCATGTCCCGATGGATGAAGAAATCGTGGTGCTGCTGGGAGGGGCTGAGAACCTCATTGAGGAGTCTGGACTTGGAGAAGCTGCATCTCCCCAGCCGCACAAAGGAAATGGTTGGCAGTGACGTGAGCACCAGGCTCTCCTCACTGAACCCTCTGCTGTCTGCCAGGGAGTGCGGCCTCCACTTCCTCACAATGTCCCTCATGGCCCACAGCATTAGGGTGCACCTGGGGGTGTCGAGGGCAGGTAGCAGCAGAGGGAGGGCAAACTGGCACATGGACATTTTGGACAGGATCTCCTGCTGTAGGAAACTGTCTGAGCAAAGGAGAACGGCACAGAGAACATCGAGGGGGTGCAGAGAAGCCCTAGAGTCGTCTTCCCTTAGAGAAAACACATCCCCACTCACCCCACCCTCCTCATCCTCACTTGTATCCTCATCAGATGCCCCTTGCCCAAGGCGTGTGCTTCTGGCTGTCCCGTTCAGAGCCATGAGCTTCCTCAGGAAGGGCCGAGGCAAGTCTCCCAAGACGTGAGGAGTCCAGTCCTTCAGGCTGTCTGGGCTGATTTCCAGGAGATCCCTCAGCCTCAGTTTCCCATTTCTGAACTTCTTGAGCCTCAGCTTCGACAAGACAGTTTTCAGGGCTTCTCTTCTCCCTGCAAATGGAAACAAAGGCGTCACCACCCGGGATGGCGTCATAGCTCAGGGCCAGCTGTACCTGGGCCTCTTCTTGATTTCTCTGTTCCCAAGATTTAGGCCTGAAGCCTTCACCTCCCCGGCTCGTTTCATCTCAACTGAGGCCTGGTCCACACTACCCCCCCACTTCGGACTAAGGTACGCAAATTCAGCTACGTTAATAATGTAGCTGAATTCGAAGTACCTTAGTCCGAACTTACCGCGGGTCCAGACGCGGCAGGAAGGCTCCCCCGTCGATGCCGCGTACTCCTCTCGCTGAGCTGGAGTACCGGCGTCGACGGCGAGCTCTTCCTGCATCGATCCGGGATCGATTTATCACGTCTAGACAAGACGCGATAAATCAATCCCAGAACATCAATTGCCTGCCGCCGAACCCGGAGGTAAGTGTAGACGTACCCTGAGGGGACTAACCCAGCTAAACCTTCACACCAGTCTGTCTCCGCTAACGCTTAGGGAGGCTTTACTTTATCTAGACTCCCTCGCTCCTGAGGCTGGTGTGACCTAGTCCTCGGGGCAGGAGTTTGGCCTATCAGTCACAGCAGATCCAGAGGCATGGTTGGGAGGCCAGCCAGGGATTAGAGCCAGGGGTTCAGAGGCAGGCAGGGCGTAGGGCTAGAATGGATGGAGAAAGGGCTGGTCAGTGAGTAGGTCTGGCACAGATGTGAATGATTGAGCAACTGCTCCGTGCCTCGGTTTCCCCATCTGCTGCTGCTGTTGCTACCAGGCTTAAATAGGGACTTGTGGGCCCTTCTGTCCTGTCAGGGAGCACAGTCACTCAGCCTTGTCTACACTAAGGCGGTAAGTCGACCTAAGTTACGCTACTCCAGTTATGTGACTAATGTAACTGAAGTCGACGTAGCTTAGGTCAACTTACCGTGGTGTCTGCACCCTACCGCCCTGTGCTGATGGGAGATGCTTTCCCACCGACTTCCCTTACTCTTCTCGGGGAGCTGGAGTACTGACCGGAGAGCGCTTTGCAATCGATTTAGCGGGTCTTCATTAGACCTGCTAAATTGACATTTCTGCATCGATCGTTGCAGTGCCGATTTACCAGTAAGTGTAGACATGGCCTCAGTGCGGGTCTATTGGGCCCAGCCGAGCTCACTGGGTTGCTAGGCAACTGTGCCCGGAGACAGCTGGGTTCCTGACACTGCGGGCCGTCTGCGTTTCCATCGGCTCAGAAACAATTCATTTTCCCCCAGAATTTTCTTTTATGGAGGATTTGGGAATTTGCGGGAGGAAAAACCCAAAATTTCAAAATCTCAGAAACTGCCACAAAAGGGACTTTCCATTCTCCACACAGCTCTACATGTAGTATTTTTGTAAAACTATCTTGGCATCTTCCACATGCTTCACAGGTGGACAATACGCAGGGGACAGTCAGGAGCTCGGGCGCGGGTTAGTGTACAGAGATTGAGACGTTGGATGGAAGAACCACAGGAGTGTGGAGGGCCCTTACTGACTTCTTCATTGGCCAACTCAGGGCAGGGGGACTTGGGTTGGGAGAAGGACTGCGGGGGATGTTCTCTGGACTCTACCTCCATGAACTTTGTTGGGAGATGTCTCTGGAGCCTCATCTCCACTCCTGTCCACTGACGCAGAATGTCCTGGTGTCTCAGCTCCGCACCTCTCCACCGACATGGCAACTCCTGGTGTCTCGGCTCTGCTCTCCGACATGGAGACATCCGAGTCTGGAGTCGCTCCATCTAAGGATCCAGAAGAGAAGCCTGCTCAGCGGTCCTAGACCAGGGTTTCTCAACTTTTGCAGGCTACTGGACCCCTTTCAAGAGTCTGATTTGTCTTGCATACCACAGGTTTCACCGCACTTAGAAATACAAAAGTGTCGCAGCACATCTCCAGACAGCAGGGCTGAAGCATGTAACTTTGCTTTGTGGGGCTCCTATGGCGCAGGGCCCCAGGCAATTGCCTTGCTTGACACCCCCTAATGCCAGCCCTGCACTTGTGATCTCCCTAAACCCGTCCCAGGACCCTCCAGGTTAAGAAACACTGAGCTAGTGCAGTTGAGAATCCCCTGGAAGACCTCTGTGTACCCCCAGGGGTATGCGTCCTTCTGATTGAGAGCCACTGCCCTAGACCTTCCCAGTGCCCCTGTGTCCTCAGTGTCGTGTTCTGGTTTCATTTTGTTGCTTGTTTGGGTGGGTTTGTGTTTTGTTTTTCCTTGACAGGAGCTTAGGTGAGAAGGTTATGACATATATATAGAGGCAGCGGTGGAGTGACCCAAGGAATGGAAGAGTCAGTTGAGATGACCGGATGAGGAAGCTGTGGGATGTACATTATCCGGGAGCGGGTGCCCAAAAAGAGTTTCATGTGTATGAAGTGCTGCCTGAGGGAGCTGATGGAAGAGAAGACCCAAGGTTTGGAGATGCAGGTGGAAACTTTGGTTGAGTTTCGAAGGGGATTTGAGCAGATGATGGAGGGAAGGCTGAAGGGAAAAGTCAAGACCAGCAGATGGAAGCTGGACTGGAGAACTGTGAGGGGAGCCTGCTAGATGAGGAAAGTGGCCAATGGAAGCATGTGACTACGAGAACCAGGCAGAGGAAAAGACCAGCTAGTGAAGGCGAATGAGAGCCCGGGACCAGGTTTCCCCGAGTTGGAAGATGAAGAAGGGGCACAGCAAGCAGCAACAGATGGTGGGAGAACAAGCAAGAAGAAAAGAACTTGCTATTCCTACATGAAGAAGGGAAGAGTCAATGGAGATAGCCAGAGTTTGGAGCCCAGGAGGACAGAGGATGACGCACAGAATATTGCAAGAGAGAACAAGAGACAAGAGGACTTGCAGACAGAAAGAACAGATGGGGAAGGCTGGAGAATCACATAAACAACAGGAAGAGGCAGGTCTACGTGGTGGGTGACTCCCTTCTAAGAACAGACAGGCCTGTCACCTGAGCTGATTCTGAGAGCAGAGGGGTGTGCTGTCTGCCGGGAGTTAAGATACAAGATGCGGACCTGAGGCCGAAGAGTATCCTAATGGGAGCAGGACAGAATCCACTGACTGTCCTTCAAGTGGGAACAAATGATACTGTGGCTGGATTCTCGTTGGAACACATCAAGGGAGACGGCGCCAGGCTGGGGAAGACGTGTAAAGAAATGGAGGCTCAGGTAATTTTCAGTGGGATTCTACCTGTCCCTAGAGGTGGAGAGGGAAGGCAAGACACAATTATGATGATCAACAGATGCCTCAGGCAGTGGGGCTATCAGTAGGGCTTTGGGAGGTTTGCCCACTGGGAGGCATTCAAGGACAGAGGGCTGTTCTAATGGGATGGACTCGACCTGAGTAGGGAGGGAATAGACTTCTGGGATGGAGTTTGCCACAACTGATTAAAAGATTTACACTAGGAACTCAGGGGAGATGCTCACGTAATCTCCAGGCTGGATTCTAATACTGATTAGGAGGACAAATCAAGAAAGAGGAATACAGCAATAGAGAAAGGAACAGCAGTGGGTAGGAGAATGGACATGAAGAGGAAAGACAGTGCCGATACCAATGACGCTGCTAGGCAGGTCAGCGACACTGGCAGTAGAATGACGGTACCCAATCGGGTTAGGAATCTGGGCAAAGCCACGCAGAAACAACTAAGATGTCTGTACACCAGTGCAAGGAGTCTGGGTAACAAAATGGAGGATCTAGAACTACAGGTGCAGGAAGTGAAACCAGATATAATAAGGATAACAAACATGGTAGACTAGTAATCATGACTGGAGTGCAGGTATTAAAGCCTATGTGCTGTGCAGGAAAGACAGAAATAAAGGTAAAGGTGGTGGAGTAGCACTGTATGCTAATGATGAGGAAGACTGAAGAAATTAGAAGTGCTGGAATGGATACGACAGAGTCTATTTCAGCTAAAATCACTTTGAGGAACAAAACTCCCGGAAGCTGCCCCTGGATAGTGATTGGGGTCTGCTACAGACCCCCAGGATGCGATCTGGATAGGGATAGAGACCTCTTTAATGTTTTTAATGAAATCAATAATCACACAATTCCCAGTAGTATTTGAGACTTTAATTTCCCAGATAGCTCTTGTCCTCCATTCTATATTAATAATAGCAGGGCCTAGATTTTTCTGAATGTGACAGCTGATAGATTTTTTCACCAAATAGTCACCGAACCGACAAGAGGGGATGCCATTTTAGGTTTAGTTTTGGTGAGTAGTGAGGACCTCATAGAAGAGCTGGTTGTAGGGGACAACCTTGGTTTGAATGATCATGAGCTAATTCAGTTTCAACCTAAATGGAAGGATAAACAAAAATAGATTTGCAACTAGGGTCCTTGATTTCAAAAGCGCTCACTTTAAAAAATGAAGGGAATTTTTTAGGGGAGTGGACTGGACCAAAGAACTTAAGGATCTGAACGCGGAGGAGGTTTGGAATTACTTTAAGTCAAACTTACAAAATGATCTGGAGCCTGCATCCAAAGCAAGGGGAAAAAATTCATAGAGAAGGGTTGCAGACCAAGCTGCAGAACAAGCGTGTCAAACAGGTAATGAAAAGAAAACAGAAAGCCAACAAGGAATGGAAGATGGGATGGATCAGCAAGGAAAGCTGCCTCTTGGAGGTCAGAAAGCATAGGGATAAAGCGAGAACTGCCACAAGTAGAGTTGGACCTCTGAAAGGGAATTAAAGCCAATAATGAAAAGGTTCTAGCCATATAAATAGAAGAAAACAAGGAAAGAAGTAGGACTGATAAGAACTAAGGATGGGATGGAGATTAAAGATAATCTAAAATAAACCCCACAACTAAAAGAATACTTTGCCTCTATTTTTAATAAGGGTAACGAGGTGTTTAGGGGTATTGACAGGGTGACTAATTGGAATGAGGAAATGGAAATTGAAATTACCGCGTCTGAGATGGAAGTCAAACTTAAACAGTTTAATGGGACTAAATTGGGGGCGGGGAGGGGAGAAAGAGAGGGGGCGGATAATCTCCATCCAAGAATATTAAAGGCATTGGCACCTGAAATTGCAAGGATTTTTAATGAATCTCTAAATGTGGGGGTCATACCCTATGATTGGAGGATTGCTAATGTAGTAGCTATTGTTAAGAAAGGGAAAAAAAGTGATCCAGGAAACTACAGGCTTCTTAGTTCGTCCTCAACTGTATGCAGGGTCTTGGAACAAATTTTGAAAGAGGAAGTAGTTAAGGACATAGAGACAAACGGGAATTGGGATGAAATACAACATGGTTTCACAAAAAGCAGATGGTGCCAGACCAACCTGATCGCTTTCTTTGCGATGATTGATTTTTTTTTTTTTTAGACAAAGGAAATGCCGTAGAGCTAATCTACCTGGATTTCAGTCTGATGTTTGTTACATTTCCATGTGGGAAATTATCAGTTAAATTGAAGAAGTTGGGGATTAATATGAAAATTGAGAGATGGATAAGGAACTGGTTAAAGGGGAGACTACAACGAGTCATAGGGAAAGATGAACTGTCAGGCTGGAGGGAGGTTACTAGTGGAGTTCCTCAGGGATCGGTCTCGGGGCCAATCTTATTTAAGATTTTTATTAATGACCTTGGCACAAAAGGTGGGAGTGTGCTAATCAAATTTGCAGCTCACACAAAAGTTGGGAGGTATTGCCCATAAGGAAGAGGACTGGGATATCATATAAGAAGATCTGGATGACCTTGAAAACTGGAGAGATAGAAATGGGATGAAATGTAATAGTGCAACATGCAAAGTTATGCACTTAGGGACTAATAAGAATTTTGCTATAAACTGGGGACGTATCAGTTGGAAGTGATGGAGGAGGAGAAAGACCTGGTTGTGTTGGTCAATCACAGGATGACTATGAGCCGCCAATGTGATGCGGCCGTGAAAGAGGCTAATACAATCCTAGGATGCATCAGGCAAGGTACTTCCAGTAGAGACAGAGAAGTGTTACTGTCATTATACAAGGCACTGGTGAGACCTCATCTGGAACACTGTTGCAGTTCTGGTCTCCCATATTTAAGGAAGATGAATTCAAACTGGAACAGGTGCAGAGAAGAGATACTAGGATGATCTGAGGAATGGAAAATCTATCTTATTGAAGGAGACTCAAAGAGTTTGGCCTAACCAAAAGAAGGCTGAGGGGAGATATGACTGCTCTCTATAAATACATCAGAGGGATAAACACCAGGGAGGGAGAGGTGTTATTTAAGATAAGCACCAATGTTGACAAGAACAAATGGATATAAACTGGCCATCAACAAGTTTAGGCTTGAAATTAGATGCAGGTTTCTAACCATCAGAGGAGTGAAATTCTGGAACAGTCTTCCAAGGGGAGCAGTGGGGGCAAAAAACCTAACTGGCTTCAAGACTGAGCTTGATAAGTTTATGGAGGGGATGGTATGATGGGACTGCCTACAATGGCATTTAGCCCAAATGTAGCAAATATCCCCAATGGCCCAGATGGGACACTAGATGGGGAGGGCTCTGAGTTATTACAGATAATTCTTACCCAGGTGTCTGGCTGGTGGGTCTCACCGAGCACCGTATTTGTGGTCAGGAAGAAATTTCCCCCCAGGTCAGATTGGCAGAGACCTTACCTTCAAAATTCCCTTTTATTGCAGCAGTCTTTTCTTCTTCTCCACAGCTGGGGATATTTCCAGATCCTACAAAGCAATACAAGTGTCATTCATTTAGGCTCACATCAATGGAAGTCAGGATCCTATAGATCTGGGCCATAGACTTTGTCTAGCCTAGGGTTTCAAGGGGCAGCCTTAGATTCTCGCTCCATCTCATGAACCCCTTCGAGAACTCCAGACTACCTGGAGTCCTACCTTAGTTCCAGCTGAAATGATAGAGGAAGAACCGAGCTTGTAGCTGGAGCTGCTGAAATTGAGCTCAAGGTACTAAGCTGTGTGAGGTGGGGTTCGTGGTTGAGTTAACCTCCTCTCCTCCCCCGGATATCCACAAGCAATTGTTTCCTTACATGCACAAGCACTTTCTGCTCTTGCAAGGGGTCCAAACACAGGAACTAGACCCTTCCTACATCTGAAATCTAGTACAGCTTTCCCTCTGTCCCTCTCCATCCGGACCTGAGGAGAACCCGCCTGGGATCCTGTGCCCAGCGCAGGACAGCCATAAACACTTCTTAAGCATTGCCCTACAGCGCAAGTCGAGAGACCCGTCCTGTACCTTCAAAATCTGCTCTCTCCGAGGACTCAGCAGCTGCATCTTTCTCTGAGGATCTGGCACCCACTGGACTCTCTGGATCATTCTTTGAGGGTAAAGCAGTTTCTGGGTTTTCTGGTCCGTTCTTCATTGGGGATGTGGCAGAATTTGGTGTCACCGGTCCCTTCTGTGAGGATGGCACGGCTTCCGGCTTCTCAGGGGCTTCCGGCTTCTCTGGATCATTCTTCTCTGAGCACATGGCATCTACTGGGTTCATTGGATCAAAGTCCCCTGAGGATGGGCGACCGTCTGGATACCCTAGATCATTCACCCCATGCAGTACAGCGCTTTCTGGATTCTCCAGCTCATTCTTCCCCGAGGGTACAGCAGCTTCTAGATTTTCTTGTCCATTCTTCTCGGAGGACGTGCCACCTTCTGGATTCTCTGCATCATTTGTCTGAGTTACGTACCCTACAAAGGGAAAACAAATAGATGCCTCCTACGCACCTTACAGATTTCTTCACCATTCCGGGCACTTCCTTGGGCGAGAGAGAAGGGGAGAGGGCGTCTCTGTGGCCCGTTCAGCCCTCGGCTGTTCTCCTGAGGCTGCCGGCTGCTGCCCTGCATTTTAGTTAGCTCAGCAGTGCGGGAAAAGGTTAAAAACAGAGAGAGAACTCCTGTGGTCTATGGCAAAAGGGTGTTACATGGGAGAGGTGGTGGTGACAACAAGTTTTTTTGGGGAGCGGGGGGTCAGGTTTGGGGCTAAATCCTCAGGTTTCAAGGAATGTTACAGACATGCTGAGGTCGGTCTGTTTGGAAAGCCCCACTGAGTGCCAGGGATAGAACCCAGGAGTCCTGACTCCCAGGCCCCCCTGCTCTAACCATTAGTCCAACCCGTCACCAATACTCAGCCACGTCGCAATATCTCCTGGCTACATTTTATGTCTCTTCTATGGAATCCTGCCAAGAACTGAACTGACTCAGAAAGCCCCAACTCACGGCGTCCCAGGGGCTGTAAATCCAGCGGGAAGTCTGGGAAGAGGCTCTGCAGACACTCCAGGAACTGCTCACAGCCGCGCTCCCCCTTCCTCTGGATCTTTATCAGCAGCCTTCGGATCCTCTCCCTGGGCTCCGAGAGCTTCTCCAAGGCCTCGTACTCCTCCTCGGTGACTATCCCCAGCGAGGCCACTTCGTCCAAGACGGGGTCGGGGGTGGTTAGAAGGAGGGCGATGAGTCGCTCCCGTCCCCGGCGGATCGTCTCAAAGGCCATTGGGCCCAGCTCCCCGGGGCTGGGCAAGGGATTTGGAGAGAAACAACTTCAGATTGTGTTTGTAACTCCTGAAAAACCACACACAACTCATCCACTGCAGCACAGCGCCCCCTAGCACCGCACAGGGGTATTGGGGCCAGCCCTGACTGCCAGGGGAGAGCACCCCCTACTGAGCCCCTGCCCTGCTCCCTGCAGCACAGCGCCCCCTAGCGCCGCACTGGGGCCAGCCCTGACTGCCAGGGGAGAGCGCCCCCTGCTGAGCCCCTGCCCCGCTCCCTGCAGCACAGCGCCCCCTAGCACCGCACAGGGGTATTGGAGCCAGCCCTGACTGCCAGGGGAGAGCGCCCCCTGCTGAGCCCCCCCCAGCACATGCCCCCTAGCTCCGCACTGGGGCCAGCTCTGACTCCCAGGGGGAGCGCACCCCCTACTAAGCCCCCACCGCCTGCAGCACAGCGCCCCCTAGCGCCGCACTGGGGTGCCTCTGTCCATAGGGTAAGGGGGGGGGGGGTGCAGGGTGAGGAGGGTCCCATGCAGGAGTGGACTGGTTTGGGACTTTTCCAAGACGCTCCCTGGACGCTCCTCCTCCCCCCGGGTTCCCTGGCCCCGCTCCAGCCCCAGAGCCCGCACCCCAGCGGGCACTGCTGGCGGGAGCTCGCAGCCCAGGGGAAGTAGCGGCTCCTTCTCTCCAGCAGCTGAACGGCGCACTCGCCCGGCGAGCTTTCTTTGTTTAGACCGCGCCAAGGAAACGAAAGTGAAACCGGAACTGGGCGCAGGCCGGGGCCGCTGATTTGTCCGGCTCCTCCGGCCACTGCCAGCCTCCTGAGCTGAGCCCTCCCCCCTCCAGCAGGGCGGGGGTCCCCTCTCTGGCGGAGTTTAACCCTGCAGTGGGATTGGGATCCTATGGGTCCCCCAGGACCAGCCGTCATATTAGCAGGAGCAGGTGGAGTCCGTGTATTGGGTTGATCAGGTGGAGAAAAAAGAAAAAAACCACCCAGACTGTGGGAATTTGCTGGGAGATACTAAATCTTAATTTACCCAAAGTAGCCCATCTTTTCATTGTTCCTATATTTATACCTGCCTACTGTCATTTTCACTCCATGCGTCCCATGAAGTGGTTTCCAGCCCACGAAAGCTGATGACCAAATAAATTTGTTAGTCTCTCTAAGATGCCACAAGGACTCCTTGTTTTTCCTTGTTGGGAAGTTGCTGCTTAGTTTCTTTGAGCTTGGCTTTCCCATACATATTTCTCTCTCTCACGCCGCCGGATCTGGGGTAGTGCGCGGGCTCAAGTCAGATCAGAGAATCACACTCCCAGATTTTGTTGCTCGAATACAGGTGTAAAAACAATGAGGAGTCCTGTGGCACCTTAGGGTATGTCTACACTACAGGATTAATCCGAATTTATATAATTCGAATTTAGGAAACCGATTTTATAAATTCGAATGTATTCGGCCACACTAGGCACCATTAATTCGGTGGTGTGCGTCCAAGCTACCATAGTAGCATCGATTTCCAGAGCGTTGCATTGTGGGTAGCTTTTACATAGCTATCCCATAGTTCCCGCAGTCTCCACCCCCCTTGGAATTCTGGGTTGAGACCCCAGTGCATGATGGGGCAAAAAACATTGTCGCAGGTAGTTCTGGGTACAGCCTCCCCCTCCCTCCCTGAAAGCAACGGCAGACAACCATTTCGCGCCTTTTTTCCTGAGTGAACTCTGCAGACTCCATTCTGCATCAAGCATGGATCCCGTTGTGCTCCAGAACGCAGTCTTGAACATTATAAACACCTCGCGCTTTCTCGTGGAGTTTATGCTTACACAGGACCAGAAAAAAGAGGCGAGGAGGAGGAGGCGGCGATTGCAGCGCAGCGACCAGCGTGATGAGGACATGGACACGGACACAGAATTCTCTGAGACCGCGGGCCCCGGTGCTTTGGAGATTATGATGTTAATGGGCCAGGTTATAGGCTTGGAACGCCGATTCTGGGCCCGGGAAACAAGCACAGACTGGTGGGACCGCATAGTGTTGCAGGTGTGGGACGATTCCCAGTGGCTGAGAAACTTTCGCATGCGTAAGGGCACTTTCATGGAACTTTGTGACTTGCTTTCCCCTGCCCTGAAGCGCCAGAATACCAAGATGAGAGCAGCCCTCACAGTTGAGAAGCGAGTGGCGATAGCCCTGTGGAAGCTTGCAACGCCAGACAGCTACCGGTCAGTCGGGAATCAATTTGGAGTGGGCAAATCTACTGTGGGGGCTGCTGTGATGCAAGTAGCCAAAGCAATCACGGAGGTGCTGCTACGAAAGGTAGTGACTCTGGGAAATGTGCAGGTCATAGTGGATGGCTTTGCTGCAATGGGATTCCCTAACTGTGGTGGGGCAATAGATGGAACCCATATTCCTATCTTGGCACCGGAGCACCAGGGTACCCAGTACATAAACCGCAAGGGGTACTTCTCAATGGTGCTGCAAGCACTTGTGGATCACAAGGGACGTTTCACCAACATCCATGTGGGCTGGCCGGGAAGGGTTCATGACGCTCGCGTCTTCAGGAACACCAATCTGTTTAAACGGCTGCAGCAAGGGACTTACTTTCCGGACCAGAAAATAACCGTGGGGGATGTTGAAATGCCAATTGTTATTCTTGGGGACCCAGCCTACCCCTTAATGCCATGGCTCATGAAGCCATACACAGGCAGCCTGGACAGGAGTCAGGAGTTGTTCAACTACAGGCTGAGCAAGTGCAGAATGGTGGTAGAATGTGCATTTGGCCGTTTAAAAGGTCGCTGGCGATCCTTATTGACTCGCTCAGACCTCAGCCAAACCAATATCCCCATTGTTATTACTGCTTGCTGTGTGCTTCACAATCTCTGTGAGAGCAAGGGGGAGACCTTTATGGCAGGGTGGGAGGCTGAGGCAAATCGCCTGGCTGCTGATTACTCGCAGCCAGACACCAGGGCGATTAGAAGAGCACACGATGAAGCGCTGCGCATTAGGGAAGCTTTGAAAACCAGTTTCATGACTGGCCAGGCTACAGTGTGAAATTTATGTTTGTTTATCCTTCCTGAAAACCCACCCCCTTTATTGACTCATTCTCTGTAAGGAACCCACCCTCCCCCTTCCCCCAGCTTGCTTTCAAAGGAAATAAAGTCACCATTGTTTAAAAATCATTTATTCTTTATTAATTGATTATAAAAAGAGGGAGAGAACCTGAGTGGGGTTTGGGAGGAGGATCAGCGGGAAGGAAAAGCCCAGTAAAAAAAGGTTAAGAAAATGGCAGCCTTTTGCTTGGGCTGTCCACTGGGGTGGAATGGGAGGGTGTACGGAGCCTCCCCCCCCGTGTTCTTACACGTCTGGGTGTGGAGGCTATGGAACATGGTGAGGAGGTAGGGGGGTTATACAGGGGCTGTAGCGGCACAGAACCTGAGTGGGGTTTGGGAGGAGGATCTGCGGGAAGGAAAAGCCCAGTAAAAAAAGGTTAAAAAAATGGCAGCCTTTTGCTTGGGCTGTCCACTGGGGTGGAATGGGAGGGTGTACGGAGCCTCCCCCCCCCGTGTTCTTACACGTCTGGGTGTGGAGGCTATGGAACATGGTGAGGAGGTAGGGGGGTTATACAGGGGCTGTAGCGGCACTCTGTTCTCCAGCAGCCGTTCCTGAAGCTCCACCAGACGCCGGAGCATGTCTGTTTGCTCACGCAGCAGCCCCAGCGTTGCTTCCCGACTCCTCTGATCTTCCTGCCGCCACCTCTCATCTCGAGCGTCTCTCCTCTCCTCACGTTGGTCCCTTCTGTCCTCACGTTGGTCCCTCATGTCCTCACGTTGGTCCCTCCTGTCCTCACGGTCACTGGCTTCTTTCCTATACTTGCAAACCGTCTCCTTCCACTCATTCAGATGAGCTCTTTCATTCCTGGTGGATTGCATGATTTCGGAAAACATCTCTTCTCTCGTCTTTTTTTTACGACGCCTTATCTGGGATAGCCTTCGGGAAGGAGGAGGGAGGCTTGAAACATTTGCACCTGCTGGAGGGAGTGAAAAAAGGAGAGAATTTTTTTAAAAGATACATTTTTCAGAACAATGCTTATACTCTTTCACGGTGTATACTATTCACATTACATAGCACATGTGATTTCTGTGCAAGGTCGCATTTTGCCTCTTAATATTGAGTGCCTGTGGCTTTGCTGCTAGAGATCACAGACGCAGGTCCGGGCAACAGAATTCACCTTGCATGCTGCCATGGTAAGCCACTGTCTTTAGGCTTCTGCGCCCTGCTTTCCCACATACCAAGCAAAGCCCGTTGTGCTGCAGTTTTCCTGTTAGCTTGTTTTCTGCTGCTGAAGGTTAACACCCCCCCCCCCCGCCATGAATTCTCTGGGATGAGTGCTTTCTCCCTCCCCCCACCGCGTGGCTGGTATCAGGGAAGATCCCTGCAGGAACCAAACTAACAACACCCCCCCCCCCGCCATGAATTCTCTGGGATGAGTGCTTTCTCCCTCCCCCCACCGCGTGGCTGGTATCAGGGAAGATCCCTGCAGGAACCAAACTAACACCACCCCCCCACCACCCGCCATGAATTCTCTGGGATGAGTGCTTTCTCCCTCCCCCCACCGCGTGGCTGGTATCAGGGAAGATCCCTGCAGGAACCAAACTAACAACAACCCTCCCCCACCCGCCATGAATTCTCTGGGATGAGTGCTTTCTCCCTCCCCCCACCGCGTGGCTGGTATCAGGGAAGATCCCTGCAGGAACCAAACTAACAACAACCCCCCCCCACCCGCCATGAATTCTCTGGGATGAGTGCTTTCTCCCTCCCCCCACCGCGTGGCTGGTATCAGGGAAGATCCCTGCAGGAACCAAACTAACCCCCCCCCCCGCCATGAATTCTCTGGGATGAGTGCTTTCTCCCTCCCCCCCCCGCGTGGCTGGTATCAAGGAAGATCCCTGCAGGAACCAAACTAACACCCCCCCCCCCGCCATGAATTCTCTGGGATGAGTGCTTTCTCCCTCCCCCCACCGCGTGGCTGGTATCAGGGAAGATCCCTGCTAGCAAAACGCGAAAAGCTCTGGGCCAATCCTCCCCCCCCCCTTTGCACTTGGCTAAATGCAGGGAAGGATTTCTTTTCAGCCACAGGCAAACAGCCCAGTAGGAACGGCCACCTCTGTCCCCTTAATTAAATTCCCTTATTTCAACCAGGTTACCCTAAGCGATATCACTCTCCTGAGGATTACACAGCAAGATAAAGAACGGATGTTGCTTGAATGCCAGCAAACACCGGGACCATACGCTGCCAGGCTCTGTCAGGCAATGATACCAGATTACTTGCTACTAGCATGGCGTGGTCAAGTGTCCTACCATGGAGGACGGAATAAGGCTGCACTGCCCAGAAACCTTGTGGCAAGGCTTTTGGAGTACCTCCAGGAGAGCTTCATGGAGATGTCCCTGGAGGATTTCCGCTCCATCCCCAGACATGTTAACAGACTTTTCCAGTAGCTGTACTGGCTGCGAATGCATCCCAAGTGCTCAGGGCAAATTAATCATTAAAAATGCTTGCTTTTAAACCATGTTTTATATTTTAAAAGGTAAACTCACCTGAGGTCCCTTCCATGGGGTCATGGTCTTGGGTGCTGGCTTGGGAGGCTTGGGAGGGTACTTCAGTCAGGGTGAGAAACAGATCCTGGCTGTTGGGGAGAACGGAGAGCTGGGTGCTCTCTGCCAGCTCGTCCTCCTCCTCCTCCTCTTCCCCTTCCACGGAATCATCAGGTGTACCTGATGAGATTATCCCCAGCTCGGAATCCACAGTCAGAGGTGGGGTAGTGGTGGCGGCCCCCCCTAGAAATGCATTTAGCTCAGCGTAGAAGCGGCATGTCCGCGGCTCTGACCCGGAGCGACCGTTTGCCTCCTTTGCTTTTTGATAGGCTTGTCTGAGCTCCTTGACTTTCACGCGGCACTGATCTGTGTCCCTATTGTGGCCTCTCTCCATCATGCCCTTGGAAATTTTTTCATAAGTTTTGGCATTTCGTCTTTTCGAACGCAGTTCTGCTAGCACTGAATCCTCTCCCCATATAGAGATCAAATCCAGTACCTCCTGTACGGTCCATGCTGGTGCTCTTTTTCGATTATCAGCCTGCATGGTTACCTGTGCTGATGAGCTCTCTGTGGTCACCTGTGCTCTCCACGCTGTGCAAACAGGAAATGAAATTCAAATGTTCCCGGGGCTTTTCCTGTCCACCTGGCCAGTGCATGCGAGTTCAGATTGCTGGCCAGAGCGGTCACAATGGTGCACTGTGGGATAGCTCCTGGAGGCCAATAACATCGAATTGCGGCCACACTAACCTTAATTCGGATTAACAATACCGATTTTGACGCTACTCCTCTCGTCGAGGAGGAGTACAGAAATCGAATTAAAGGGCCCTTTAATTCGAATTAACTGGCTTCGTTGTGTGGACGGGTCAAGCGTTAATTCGAATTAAGGCAGCTAAATCCGAATTAAAGTCGTAGTGTAGACCAGGGAGACTAACATGTTTGTTTGGGCCAGGGCCGGCTCTGGCTTTTTTGCCGCCCCAGGCAAAAAAGCCTCCGGCCGCCCCGCCCCCCCTGCGGGGGGGGCGGAGCCTGGGGGCGGGGGGGGGGGGGCGGCGAGCCCCGGCGGGGGCTCCGCTCTCCCGCCGGGGGGAGGGCGGCCGGAGCCCCGGGGCGAGGGTGGCGAGCCCCGGCGGGGGCTCCGCTCTCCCCCCGGCGGCCGGGGGCAGGGCGCCGGCGGGGGAGGGCGGCCGGAGCCCTGGGAGGAGGGCGGCGAGCCCCACCGGGGGCTCCGCTCTCCCGCCGGGGGGAGGGCGGCCGGAGCCCCGGGGCGAGGGTGGCGAGCCCCGGCGGGGGCTCCGCTCTCCCCCCGGCGGCCGGGGGGCAGGGCGCCGGGGGGGGGGAGGGCGGCGAGCCCCGGCGGGGGCTCCGCTCTCCCCCCGGCGGCCGGGGGCAGGGCGCCGGGGGGGGGGGGGGCGGCCGGAGCCCTGGGAGGAGGGCGGCGAGCCCCGCCGGGGGCTCCGCTCTCCCGCCGGGGGGAGGGCGGCCGGAGCCCCGGGGCGAGGGTGGCGAGCCCCGGCGGGGGCTCCGCTCTCCCCCCGCACCAGAGGGCTTCTGCCCTGGCCGCTGCACACTGGGGCCGGGAGCGCAGCCCAGAGGCTGCTCCAGCCCTGCAGCCCGTGGGGCAGCGTGGTGGGTCCAGGCGGAGCGGGCAGGGGCCCAGTGGGCAGCGCGGGGGCGTGGGCCGAATCCCTGCTGCTGCCGGGGAGCCCCGCGCCTCTCCCTCCCGCTTGCGGCTGCGGCTCCTTCCTGGCGGGACGCGCCCCCCGGTCTGCCGCCGGAGGGGAGGGCGGCCGAAGCCCTGGGAGGAGGGCGGCGAGCCCCGGCGGGGGCTCGGCTCCCCCCCCGGCGGCCAGAGCGCCGGGGGCAGGGCGGCGAGCCCCGGCGGGGGCTCGGCTCTCCCCCCGGCGGCCAGAGCGCCGGGGGCAGGGCGGCGAGCCCCGGCGGGGGCTCGGCTCTCCCCCCGGCGGCCAGAGCGCCGGGGGGAGGGCGGCGAGCCCCGGCGGGGGCAGGGCGGCGAGCCCTGGCGGGGGCTCGGCTCTCCTCCCGGCGGCCAGAGCGCCGGGGGCAGGGCGGCGAGAGGGCGGCGAGCCCCGGCTGGGGCTCGGCTCTCCCCCCGGCAGCCTGGGGGAGGGTGCGGGGGGGGAGGGCGGCCAGAGCGCCGGGGGGAGGGCGGCGAGCCCAGCTGTGGACCCGCTCTCCCCGGCGGCCCGAGCGCGCGCCGCCCCCCTCCAGGTGCCGCCCCAAGCACCAGCTTGGTTGCCTGGTGCCTGGAGCCGGCCCTGGTTTGGGCATAAGCTTTCATGGGTTATAGACAACTTCATCAGAGGCACAGGTGTGGCAGTTTGCACGCAGTGCTGCGAGCAGTTTTTCCACCCAATGGTTTTCAAAAAGCATGAATGACCCCGACATACGCTTAACTGGACTGGGAAGTTTCAAAGTCCTAAAAACGGTGCTGAAGCAGGTTAAAAATAATCCAGTTTTTTTTAAACAACTTACTTTTTATAACCATTAAAAAACCATCTGCACCTTTTATGGCAAAATTGTGGTGCAATTTGGTTCACATTCCGTGTGAACTACACCTGACAGCCGTGTGTCACAAACAGAATTTCAGCAACATAAAGCAAGTTTTTCCCTATTTTAAAAATAAAGCTTGTAATACTTACATTTAAGCAAGGGATAGAAAAGAGATTTGATGTCTATTCCAATAGGACTTAAAGTAGTGTTTTACATGGTTTAAGCAAAATTTGTTTTATTCTTTTAGTGGTAAAAATTGTGCCTGAATTGTGTTTATAATATATTAACTCTTTCTTTCTTTCTTTCTTTCTTTCTTTCTTTCTTTCTTTCTTTCTTTCTTTCTTTCTTTCAGCATGGGGAAATCTGTCTCTCTTGCAGGATTTGCCCGATGTCAGGTTTTTGCGGGTGAGAGCAGGATACAAATGCAGGGAACAGTGCGGGAGTGCGATCGGGTTGCCAACTCGGTCGGACCATTGCCACAAATAGTGTCCGGTCCGAGTTGGCAACCCTCGAGTGGGTGTGGGTATTGCAGGGAGAGATTTAAAAAATAGTCCTGCTCAGGGCTCTAGTGGGGTCCCCTCCAGCCTGGTAGAACAGCTGCTTCAGCCAAACACCCATTCCTGGGCTCAGGACAGGGGGAGCCAGGGGAATCCTCTGCCCTGGGCTATGGGATGGAGCAGAGAAGATGAACTAGTGCCCTGATCTTGTTGCAGGCGTCTGTGCAGTGCCTGGCCTGGCGGGGACCCTGATCACGGCTGGGGTCTCCATGCTACCTTAATAAAAAAATTACTGGCACTCATGATTTCAAGCATCCTTCTTGGGCTGCAGAATTAAATTGGGTTGAATTATGGGGCTGAATCCGCCCCCCCCCCCCATCCCTGTAGCAGCTCCCAGTTCCCCTCCCCCAGTGTTCCACTTCCACCCCACTAACATGATCAGGTGGGGAATAGTGACAACTGCTATTGTTACATGTCATCATTAGACTCCAGAGTCAGCAAGAGGGAACATGATAGATATGACGCTTCCCTGTGTCAGCTCCCAGTTGCCCCCCACCCCACATGGGCACCACTCCCCACCCTGTTCACTCACCCCTCTGCTGAAACCACCAGCAATGAGAGGGTAAAAACTGACATTTAAAAGGTTATCATTAGGCTTCAGAATCAACAGGAGTTAAACTATAGACATGAATCCTTGTTCGGTCTCTCCATGTCCACTCCCAATTGTCCCACCCCACATGGGTATCACCCCCATCTCCTTCTCTTGCCTCATCCACCCAAACAATCAGTAGGTCAAGGTACACTGATGTGCCAGCAAGTGACATCATTAGTTTCAAGTGTGAACGAGCCCATGGAGACAAATGCAGCCAGTTCTCGCTGCTCAGAGCTGTTGTGTCAGGCTCTCTGCAGACGCTGGTGCGTGTCACACCGGTTGGATGGCTTTCTTTGCAGCCATGAGTGCTAGAGGATTAATTTGTGAAATGAAGGCTGAGGTGCTGCAGAATCTACTTATTCCACACCACCCTCAGAGATGCATCAGCCAGGTTGGGTGTTGGAGAACAGGGGAATGCTATTGTGTCTATGGCCCGGGGAGGGATTCCAGGACTCCTGGGTTCACCTCCCAACCCCCTGTGTGACGGTGGGCAAATCACTCAATCATGCTGTGCCTCAGTTTCCCTTCCTCACCCTCGGTTTGTCTTGTCTGTTTGGACTGTGAGTTATGAGGGTGAGGGACTGGCTCCTACAGAGCTCAGGGCCCCCATTGTATGTGTGCTGATCTCAGTGGCCCTGGAGAAAATGCGGAGTGACCCATCTGACGCCAGTGGAGTAAGGCTGGGTTCTGGTCTCAGTGACCCTAACGAGCTGAGCCGTGTCTTTCTTGCCAACAGAGACTGAGGAATTTGCCCCTCACACTCCACTTTCAATCACTGAGCTGTTAGTCAGGAATCCTGCGCTTGCCCTGGCTGCTTCTCCGCTGTCTGGCATCACAATGCCCGTCCCCTCCCGCCATCATGGGAGGGGATGTGCTTTGTAGGGAAACGGAGGTGCAAATGGGAAATGTGTGGCTCTCCCCTCACCTGGCTGGCTCATTACAGCGTCTCAGCTGACAAATGATTGGCTGGTTTGGCAGTTTTCCATGCCCCCACCTGTACACATACAGACACACACATGGACTCTGCCAATTTGTATGGCTCATTTATTAAATATAATGAAAGCCTGAATAGATCTCTGTGCATTCGAATCTGCTCTAACCCTCTAGACCTCACTCCCCTCCCAGAGCTGGAGATGGAAGCCAGGAGTCCTGGCTCCCAGCCCCCTCTGCTCTAACCCACTAACCTTAAATACTCAAAGAAAATACTATCTTTAAATACCCAGGTAGGCTGTGGAACTCATTGGCACAGGATGTGAGTCAGGATTCGGAATAGGATCTTTATATGGGGAATGGAAGAGCCAGAGTTATACTCCTAAGGGTTTAAAACAAATATGTTTGGAAGGAGTGTAAATGTCATGCTCCAGGGCTTAAACTGCCCTCTGATTAATGAGGCTCAGGAGGAAAGTGCCCCCAGGAGGGCAGGTTATTCCAGAGTTGGCCACAGTGTAAGACTGGATACCAGGCTAGATGGGCCCACTGGTCTGACGTGGGGTGGCAAGGAGATGGCAGGATACTGGGCTAGATGGGCTGATAGGTGTGATTCAGGGTGGCAGGGAGGGGGCGGGATACTAGGTTACATTGGCCCATGGGTCTGACTGTGATCTGAGGTGGCAGGGATGGGGTGGGATATTGGGTTAGATGGGCCCATTCTCAATGATCCGATCTGGGAAGGGGAGCAGGGTTAGGGTTAGCAAAGGGGTTACATTAGGGTTAGGGGAAGGGAGCAGGGATCATGTTAGAGCAGGGTTTAGGGGTAGAGTAATGGAGTCAGGTTAGGGTTAGAATAGGAAGCAGGGCCGGGAAGCTGGTTGGACAATCAGAGCTGCTTTGGGGGAAACATTTTACATGGCCAGCGGAAAGCTAGCTGTAACCAGCGCTCGGGGCTCAGCGTGTTATGGTTGGATCCCTGCTGACCTAGTGGTGGAACCATCCGCCACTGTTCAGGCCCTGGGCTGGGACCTGGTGGAGTAGGGTGGGCCTGGATCCCCCTACCTCCTGCAGCCGCCCCACTCCTGGGGTGGCCGTTTCCCCACCTTAGGCCAGGAGGCCAGCGTTTGTCTAACATCTGCCAGAGTCAGGGTGTCAGACTGTTCATTACTCCACAAAGCCTGAGGGCCTGAGCCCCTAGATTCTATGGGGCTCTGCTTTGCCTGAAGGCCTGAGCCCCTTGACTGTTGGTTGTTTCTGAGCTCTACCTAGGGGGCCAGGGCTAATTCTCCCCTTGTCTTGTCAGGGGCCCAAGAGCGAGGAGATGTTGCCTTCCTCCAAGACTGATGCTCCTACAACTGGTAACCTACATGCACTGAAAAAAATGCCCCAGATGGTGGCATGGGGGGTACCGGGAAGCCTACTCAAAATGCACCATATCTTCTGCAGACACAGCCTCTTGGGTGGCCCAGACAAAGGCAGCCAAGCAATGTCAGATAGCGCCTGTCAGCTGCCAAAAGACCTGACAGCGAAAGATTCAAGGGTAGGCATGACATGTAGTTCTGGTGTTCAACAGGAGAATGGCTTCTATCTTCAGTGACAGCTGCATTCCAATATCCTGTTAAAATCATGACCCGGAAAATGCAGCCCTTTAAGGAACAGCAAGGATTTCGTTAGTAAGAGAAAGATAAGTTAGATAGAAGTAACCGATATCTTTGTAAACCATTTTCCATCCATCAATGTTCACCTCCTGTCCCGTTCCTGGCAGCACAGCGCCCCCTAGCACCACACTGGGGCACTGGGGCCAGCATTGATGGCCAAGGGAGAGCGCCCCCTACCCTGCTGTCTGCAGCATAGTGCCCCCTAGTGCCACACTGGGGCGTTGGGATCAGTGCTTAATGTCAGAGGACAGCACCCCCTACCAAGCCCCCCAGGGCATTTCCTGCAGCACACTGCCCTCTACTGCCATGCATCCCAATCCCCGCCCCTCTGTACTAGCTGGTCCTATATATGAGCTGTAGATGGAAGAAGCTGCATATCCCCTCCAGGATACATTGGCAATATTATTAACCTGCAAATATCAGCTGTGCACTATTAATACCCCATAATAAACCTGTCCATCTTCTTGGCTCCCTTTCCTACCCACCCCACTATGTCCCTGAAAGAAACACTTCTCTTGACTGGCATTAGCCACATTACACTGGATTCCCCATTGCAGCAAATTCATCCAGCTGTCTAGCTCCCCTGTCTTGTCATGCCTCACTCCCCTCCAGCCCAGTGCCCCCCCCCAGTGTCCTCAAATATGTATTGCACCCGCTCATTTCTAATCTGCTCCATCTTGGTCCAGCCCAGTGGGGTTAGAAGAATGACAAGGCTTCCTGTCTACAAACTTTCTTTCACAAATATTTATTGAGGCAGAGAGACACATTTGCAAAGAGCCAGAGATCTGGAATCCTCCCAGAAGCAAATCATTTTGTGGTGGAGCTGCAAAGCTGCCTGGTAGTTTTCCATGCTGGAGATATTTAACATGCAGTCAGTAGGGTTCAGAGTTAACAATCCCCATTCACCAGTTTGCTACACCATGGCACTATTAATCTTGGCTTTCAGCAGATGCAGGTAGGTGTGAGCCTGGAAGACACTTTAATCCCAGAGCTAGGGGGATTTGTCCTTTCCAATGTGACCCCAATGCAGGGCCATCTCCTGGAGTCTGCTAACAAGCTGAAACAATAGCCCTGTGGAATGTCCTCCTGGGTGTTAACTGTGAATGCTACCAATTGCCAATGTTATATTAGCATTAGATGCACTGGATACATATATTGGTTGCTTGCTTGAATATGTTGGAAGCACTGGATACAATGATTGGTTGATTGACTGGCTGGCTGGAGATGTTGGATGTAGGGGATACATACATTAGTTGATTAGATGGAATGCTTGGATGACCTTGATACATTCATTGGTTAATTGGTTTGAAGGATACATTGGATGTATTGGATACAGACACTGGATAGTTGATTTCTTGGCTGATTGGTTGGAGAGATTTTCTGGATGTTCTGGATAGATAGATTGGTTGGTTTGTTGGGTGGGTGGGTGGGTGGTTCGATGGATGGATGGACTGATGGAAAACTTTGGATGCACTGGATACATACATTAGTGGGTTGGTTGGTTTGTTGGTTGGTTGGTTGGTTCGATGGATGGATGGATTGATGGATAGCTTGGATGCACTGGATACATACAGTGTTGGGTTGGGTTGTTGGTTGGTTGGAGACAGTCAATGTATGTACTGGTTCAATGGCTCAGGAATAGGCAGTTAGTGATGGGATGCTTTTCCAGAGAGAGTTGTGAGGGTGACCGGTCTGTGGAAGGGAGGAGGCTGTTATGGGCATAGGAGACACCGATTCCCCAGCAGAAATGACAGCATGAAGCCCAGTAGCGTCAGCAGAGCAGAAGCTAGGAAATGCTTTGAGGGACAGGGAGCACTGTTGAGCAACGCACACCCGTGCCCCTCTTCAATTCCCGAACCAGGGCGCTCACCAGAAGGGCTCCTTCCCTTTGATTATGCTGTGCTGGGGGGGCTGGGGAACATACTCAGAACAGATCTGGCCCTGAAGGTTAGGCCCACAGGGCAGACTGTAACGGAACCAGATGCGGCCGTGTTTCAGGTAGCACTCCCTGTGACGGGGCCCCCCAGACTTCAGTGGGATGTTGCAGGCCCCCAGCAGGTCATCCCTCCACCTGTCTTTGTCCCAGACCTCGACACGGAGCTGGCTGGCGTCAGTGACACGGACAGAGCCAAAGTCCATGTGTCTGTTCCAAACAGGATTGTTGTTGTTCCAGATGGTGCCAGTCCGGATCTCCCTCCTCCCAAAGAAGACCTTGATGTAGGCATCAGTAGCACCGATGGGGTCGCCCCGCAGACCATTTGCCCGCTCCACAGTTACCGTCAGCCTTGCCAGGCCCTGTTGCTGCGAGCAGCACATGGTGTTGGTGGAGCTGTCCCCAGGGCAGACGCAGGAGCAGGGGTCTAGGGCGCTGCGTTGGGTCCCCACTGGGCAGCTCTTGGTGCAATCCATCCGCAGGGCCCTCTCACGGATGTACTCGCTCACGGCCTGCCTCAGCACCTCCCGCTTGGGATTGTTCTTCTCCACCAAGGTGTGGATCGGCCTCAAGGAGTAGGTCAGAAGGCCAGGGAGGGACTCCAGGGTTTTCACCCAGTCTGAGAAGGCCCCAACGTAATTGTTGGAGAAGAGCAGGTCGGCCATGTTCTTCCCTCCCTCCACCTCCACGTGGCGCTCCCGATACATCTCGTGGAAGCTCTGATGGAATTTCAACTTATTTTTCTTCTCCTTGTACTTGCTGAAGCTGAATTGCAATGAAGCCACCCCAATATTCACGGCCGCCTCCGTGCTCAGACAGTCCCTGATCTCATTGACGGTCAGCCCATCCAGCGCCGCCTGGCAGACCCGCACCGCAGTCACGTCCCGCACCCGGCCCCCCAGGGATGCCTGGGACACATAGTGGGTGCCGTAGGTCTGAATCAGATGATGGTACTCCGGCTCGGAGGCCTTGTTGTACAGGCTGGGAAGGTTCTTCACTGCCTGGGTGAAATGGCTGGTGAGTGGAGGTTTCTCGCTGATCCGGAACCTGCCCC
Source organism: Emys orbicularis (assembly GCF_028017835.1). Lineage (NCBI taxonomy): Eukaryota > Metazoa > Chordata > Testudines > Emydidae > Emys > Emys orbicularis. The sequence continues at coordinate 157,027,138 of NC_088686.1, read as the reverse complement.
AGGGACCCAAAGAATTTATGGGACAATTAGAAAATCCCCCATAGCTAGCCAGGTCCAGATCAGAGCAGCAACCCCTAGAGGGAAAGGCCCCGTGTCCCATTCCCTGTCCCCCTGTGCCAGCCAGTCCCCGCTCTGTCGTCAGATCCGAGCCAGCGCTCCTGTGGCTCAGGTGTGACCCTAACAGCACCCAAATGCCAGAGGACAAGGGCTCCCTGGTATCTGGTAGTGAGTCTCAGCTGGCCTGACCAGTTCAGTGTCCCTCACCTCACTCATGTCATCACCTGAATCTAAAAGGGGCCATGTAAGCTATCGACAACAAGCTAATGCCACACTGCTCGTTGCTATCAGTGCGAGGTGTCTGTATGGAGGACACATCCAAACACGCATGCGAGTGGGAAATTCTGTTATCAGAGTGCATCTGCCAGGCAGGGCGATAGGTACCCACCCTAGACAAAGGACTGTGGTTCCGTCCCTGGAAGGCATCTCCAAGGCACAGTAAGAGACCAGGGGACTGCAAATGAGGGTCAACAGGACCATCAAGATGGCAGGGGGAGGAGAGTGCAGGAAACAGATCGATTTGCATTTTAGCAGCCCCAAGCAGGGGAAGAAACCAGTAAGGACTTTCCTTGGCCAGCTGACTCCACATCACCTTCCTCACAGCTTGGGTGGACTTTACTATGGCGGGGTGACCCTAAGGGGAATCCATTGCAAAGGTTCACTGGACTATCAAGGGAGGGGCGGAGGACCCCAAATGATCTTTCACCTAAGCTGAGAAAGGATCCAAGCACATTGGACTCGGTGGGAGATCTCGACCAGAGGGGTGGTCAACCATCTCGCTGGACGGTAGATTGATAAGGAAACTGCCTTGCACAAAGACTGTGCCTTGTTTTGTTTCATCAGGGATTGGCAACCTCTGGCATGCGGCTTGCCAGGGTAAGCCCCCTGGCGGGCCGGGCCGGTTTGTTTACCTGCCACATCCGCAGGTTCGGCCGATCGCGGCTCCCATTGGCCGCGGTTAGCCACTCCAGGCCAATGGGGGCCGAGGGATGTGCTGGCCGCCACTTCCCACAGCCCCCATTGGCCTGGAGCGTCAAACCGCGGCCAGTGGGAGCCACGATCGGCCGAACCTGCGGACGCGGCAGGTAAACAAACCAGCCCAGCCCGCCAGGGGGCTTTCCCTGGGGAGCTGCGTGCCAGAGGTTGCCGATCCTTGTGTTACATCTTAGCCACCAGAAAGCGCTTTTCACTTTTATTTGCTTGTAACCACTTTTGTCCTTATCCCTTGTGCTTGACCTCACTCACCCTCCTCTCTCCCTTAGTTCAGAAACTTGCTAACCCAACTCGCTGGGGGAACTCCAGTTAGCCCGGCAAGCTGCTGAGTGTTGTATCTTTAAAGGAACAAAGGAACCTTAAATCTCTCCGAATGGGCCATGAGAGGGCCAGACATTGTAAAGCAAATGGTTTGGGGGACACTTGGGATGGGAAGCGTGTTGGGGTCAGTGACCAGAGTGTGCTGGAGGTTCACATGCAGGCTGTTGGGATCAGAGTTGATTGGCTCCCTGCTGGCTTGTGGAGCGTCCAGAGAAGAGACTCACAGCAGCAGAGCCCCTTGAAGCATTTAGGGTTCCAGGTCAGGCAGTGACACAATCCCTCACTGGCCTGGATCGCACCCCAGAACGAGACAGCCCCCTACGAGGGAAAGGCCCTGGATGGCTGAGTGGTACCACTGTCCCACTGTTTCCCAGCTGCCCCACCCAAGAGGCCTTTCAGCACTGGGCGAGACATCCCAGTGTGTCATCACTGTGCAGTTGTTACCCATCTGCTCCTCCCCAGACCTAGCTGCATCTCAGTGCCAGGCGAGCCATCCCCAGATTGGGAGGTGTCCAAGCTGGTTCTTACCCATAATATTGGCAGGAAACCTCATGCCTTATGAAGGTGTATTTGTCGTTCCGTGACTTCTGCATGACGAATTCGGCCAGTTTGGAGCGTGAGCCGGCCAGCCCCACCCGGACATTAACCTTGGGCACCACGGGCACTTTCAGCCCCACCTTCCAGTCATTCTGCACCACGGACGCCGCCAACTCCATCATGCCCATCGCCGACTGCTGCACCGAGCTGCTGAGCTTTCGTTGGCACGAGACACGGACCCTCCAGTCCACCGCAGCCAGCGGCAACCTCTGCCACTGCCGTCCCTGCAGTGGGTTCCGGCACAAGGTGCAGGTGCCATTCGGGCCGCGCCACTGGCTGGTGTCCACCAAGTAGGCCCCCGTCCGGCCCAGTGTGGTCACGTCAATCCCCTCCCCCACCAGGTTGTGCCCGGGCACGAAGGCTGCATTCATGCATGCAGCAGCCGTGCCTGTCTGGCATTCGGGGGAGACCACGGGGAGGAGGAATAGGAGGAGGAGGAGGATGCAGGCACTAGGTTTGGGCATGGCTGGTGTGATGGGGTCCCTTGCACAGGATGGGGCGTCAGTCTCAGAAACCCCCTACAGGGAGAGACATAAAGAGATCCTGAATAAATCATAATTCAGTAGCAGGCAGTTCCACAGGTTAACTTACTTATATGGAGAGAGAAAGAGAGAGCCAGAGGCATTCAATTACCACTGTCCTTTTGTCAACCATATCTTAGATCACATCTGCTAAGGCTCTGGGCTCCAGGAACCTAGTGGCTTTATGCAAATAATATGGAGCCACAATTTGCATGTTTGAACACGCATTTGGTAATTTGCATAACCCCACTGCTTTCTCTTGCAGTAGTAGGAGCTGTACTAACCACTAGGGGGAGGAGATGCACATGCCCAGTAGGTTGCGATTACATTAGTGGACGGCTGCTCTGACTGAATGTGGCCTCTAGGCGGTGGTGTGTTCCCACACAAAATCCATGACTTACTAGACATTAGTCCCCAGGTGGTGGCTCTCAACACCTACACGTGTTGGCTCTATGAATGGCCTCACCATAGAAACCCCTGGGGCCCCCTAGTGGACATTGAATGTGGTGTATTTTGTTACATTTAGCCACTGATTGAGGGTCATTTTCTAGGGTTTCATCAGCCCAATCAGACTCATGGGCTCATCTAGCCTGGTATACTGCCCCCTCCCTCCCACCCCAGATCAGACCCAAGGGCCCATCTAGCCCAGCGTGCCATCTCTAACAGAGGCCAATTCCCCCGCCCCTCGTTAATCAGAGGTGGGTTCAGACTGGGAAGCATGAGATTTATATCCCTTTTAAACAAATTTATTTAAACCCCTTAGGATTATAATTCTGGCTTTCCCAATCTCCAAGGAAAGGTCCTGTTCAGAATCCTGATAAACTCTTGGTCCTAGTCCTATCCTGTGCCAATGAGTTCCACAGGTTATGCGGAGATTTCAGGGCAGTATTTTCAATGCATATTTAGTGCAATGGGGTCCTGGTCCATGACTGGGGCTCCCAGGTGCGTCCATAATACAGATAATAAATAATCATCATTTCTTTCCAGGCAGGTAACTTGCAGTGTGGATTTTTCTATCTGTTGGCTGTTCTGTCTCACGGCTGAGAACGCCGAAGAGAGCTTAGAGGAACGTTAGCCTGGCGCGTAAGGAGCTGAAATGATACGAGTACCCCTGGGTTCTATTCCCAGCTCTGCGACAGACCCCATATGATTCATAGATTCATAGATTCTAGGACTGGAAGGGACCTCGAGAGGTCATCGAGTCCAGTCCCCTGCCCGCTTGGCAGGACCAAATACTGTCTAGACCATCCCTGATAGACATTTATCTAACCTACTCTTAAATATCTCCAGAGATGGAGATTCCACAACCTCCCTAGGCAATTTATTCCAGTGTTTAACCACCCTGACAGTTAGGAACTTTTTCCTAATGTCCAACCTAGACCTCCCTTGCTGCAGTTTAAGCCCATTGCTTCTTGTTCTATCCTTAGAGGCTAAGGTGAACAAGTTTTCTCCCTCCTCCTTATGACACCCTTTTAGATACCTGAAAACTGCTCTGTCCCCTCTCAGTCTTCTTTTTTCCAAACTAAACAAACCCAATTCTTTCAGCCTTCCTTCATAGGTCATGTTCTCAAGACCTTTAATCATTCTTGTTGCTCTTCTCTGGACCCTTTCCAATTTCTCCACATCTTTCTTGAGATGCGGTGCCCAGAACTGGACACAATACTCCAGCTGAGGCCTAACCAGAGCAGAGTAGAGCGGAAGAATGACTTCTCGTGTCTTGCTCACAACACACCTGTTAATACATCCCAGAATCATGTTTGCTTTTTTTGCAACAGCATCACACTGTTGACTCATATTTAGCTTGTGGTCCACTATAACCCCTAGATCCCTTTCTGCCGTACTCCTTCCTAGACAGTCTCTTCCCATTCTGTATGTGTGAAACTGATTTTTTCTTCCTAAGTGGAGCACTTTGCATTTGTCTTTGTTAAACTTCATCCTGTTTAACTCAGACCATTTCTCCAATTTGTCCAGATCATTTTGAATTATGACCCTGTCCTCCAAAGCAGTTGCAATCCCTCCCAGTTTGGTATCATCCTGAAACTTAATAAGCGTACTTTCTATGCCAATATCTAAGTCGTTAATGAAGATATTGAACAGAGCCGGTCCCAAAACAGACCCCTGCGGAACCCCACTCGTTATGCCTTTCCAGCAGGATTGGGAACCATTAATAACAACTCTCTGAGTACGGTTATCCAGCCAGTTATGCACCCACCTTATAGTAGCCCCATCTAAATTGTATTTGCCTAGTTTATCGATAAGAATATCATGCGAGACCGTATCAAATGCCTTACTAAAGTCTAGCTATACCACATCCACAGCTTCTCCCTTATCCACAAGACTCGTTATCCTATCGAAGAAAGCTATCAGATTGGTTTGACACGATTTGTTCTTTACAAATCCATGCTGGCTGTTCCCTATCACCTTACCACCTTCCAAGTGTTTGCAGATGATTTCCTTAATTACTTGCTCCATTATCTTCCCTGGCACAGAAGTTAAACTAACTGGTCTGTAGTTTCCTGGCTTGTTTTTATTTCCCTTTTTATAGATGGGCACTATATTTGCCCTTTTCCAGTCTTCTGGAATCTCTCCCGTCTCCCATGATTTTCCAAAGATAATAGCTAGAGGCTCAGATACCTCCTCTATTAGCTCCTTGAGTATTCTAGGATGCATTTCATCAGGCCCTGGTGACTTGCAGGCATCTAACTTTTCTAAGTGATTTTTAACTTGTTCTTTTTTTATTTTATCTGCTAAACCTACCCCCTTCCCATTAGCATTCACTATGTTAGGCATTCCTTCAGACTTCTCGGTGAAGACCGAAACAAAGAAGTCATTAAGCATCTCTGCCATTTCCAAGTTTCCTGTTACTGTTTCTCCCTCTTCACTAAGCAGTGGGCCTACCCTCTCTTTGGTCTTCCTCTTGCTTCTAATGTATTGATAAAAAGTCTTCTTGTTTCCCTTTATTCCCGTAGCTAGTTTGAGCTCATTTTGTGCCTTTGCCTTTCTAATCTTGCCCCTGCATTCCTGTGTTGTTTGCCTATATTCATCCTTTGTAATCCGTCCTAGTTTCTATTTTTTGTATGACTCCTTTTTATTTTTTAGATCATGCAAGATCTCGTGGTTAAGCCAAGGTGGTCTTTTGCCACATTTTCTATCTTTCCTAACCAGCGGAATAGCTTGCTTTTGGGCCCTTAATAGTGTCCCTTTGAAAAACTGCCAACTCTCCTCAGTTGTTTTTCCCCTCAGTCTTGATTCCCATGGGACCTTACCTATCAGCTCTCTGAGCTTACCAAAATCCGCCTTCCTGAAATCCATTGTCTCTATTTTGCTGTTCTCCCTTCTACCCTTCCTTAGAATCGCAAACTCTATGATTTCATGATCACTTTCACCCAAGCTGCCTTCTATTTTCAAATTCTCAACGAGTTCCTCCCTATTTGTTAAAATCAAGTCCAGAACAGCTTCTCCGCTAGTAGCTTTTTCAACCTTCTGAAATAAAAAGTTGTCTGCAATGCAGTCCAAGAATTTGTTGGATAGTCTGTGCCCCGCTGTGTTATTTTCCCAACATATATTTGGATAGTTGAATATCCAAATATATGAAGTCCCCCATCACCACCAAATCTTGGGCTTTGGATGATTTTGTTAGTTGTTTAAAAAAAGCCTCATCCACCTCTTCCACCCGGTTAGGTGGCCTGTAGTAGACTCCTAGCATGACATCACCCTTGTTTTTTACCCCTTTTAGCCTAACCCAGAGACTCTCAACACTTCCATCTCCTATGTCCATCTCTACCTCAGTCCAAGTGTGTACATTTTTAATAGATAAGGCAACACCTCCTCCCTTTTTCCCCTGTCTATCCTTCCTGAGCAAGCTGATGCTGATGATGTTGGACAAACCTCCGAATCTCTTTGGGCCTCACTTTCCCCATCTGTAAAATGGGGAGAATAATCCTGCCTTTGTTGGGTTAGAGCGTTGGTTCTTCGGGACAGGGACTTTCTCTCCCTGTGTGTCTGGACATTGCCCGTCACAACGGTGCCTTGATCTCAGTCAGCGGGGTCTGTGCAGCGCCTGGCACAAGGGGGCACCTGATCTCACTTTAGGCTTCTAATGCTAGCATAATAAACATAAGGTGGGTGAGGAGATATCGTTTATTGCACCAACTTCTGTGGGTCAGAGAGACCAGCCTTGAGCTCTACAGGGTTCTTCATGTCTCAGGAAGAAGAGCTCCGTGCAGCCCAACAGCTTGTCTCTCTCACCAAGACAAGCTGGTCCAATAAATGATATCTCCTCACCTGCCTTGTCTCTCTATTACAGCAGGACCAACCTGGTTACAACACCACTGCAATAAACAGATCTGGCTGTTCTCGGTTTCAATGTCATTTTTAAATGTCGCAGCTGATCAGTTCCCAAATTTCAGCGACTGTTCCAGGAGCCCTGCATGTTTTGGGAGGAAGTCGGAAACCCAGGAGAAGGAAACGGGGGATGCCCAGAGCTCCTGGCATCGGGTTAGCAGAGCCAGCAGCATCAGCTAAATCTGGAATGGTCAGTAGGTCAAGGACCCGGTTGATGACAGAAATTAACCCGTCCCAGCATCGCCCAGCTCAGTCTTGCTCGGCCTTCCATTGGGGTGTAACCTGTTGACACCCTGAATAACTGATCTGCCAGCCAGCCACAAAAGAAATGGGAATGGGGGGAAGGCAGAAGCGGGGGCACACACAGTCCCTGTCAGGATGCCCTGAACTCGAGGGGGATGGGAGGAGCGCTCTCGTGGGTACCGAATCGTCCGCCCATTCCCCCCAAACTGGACCCCTTCTCCCCCATCCTCTCCAGCCCGTGCCAGTCCTGTCTCTTCCTCACCCCAGCTCCTCCTCCCAGTCCCAGTCTCCATGTCTCAGGCTCCTCATCCTAGTCTCCTTGTCCAACCAGCTCCAGCCTTTCCACCTCCTGCCAGGTCTCCATCCCAACTTCCCTGCCCAACCAGCCTCACTCGCCCCATCTCCAACTCCCAGTCACAGTGTCTCTGCCCCCCTGGTCTCTCCCAACTCCTTGCCCGAGTCTGCTCCTTCCAGCTCCCCCCTTGCTCTAGTTTTTTATCCCCTCTGAGTTTGAATCAGACGCTTCCTCCTCTGCACCGCCTGGGTGCCAGGACTGGAGGGTCACTAAGACCCCAGAAGCAGCAGGCTCCCTGTTCTTCATTCTGCTGCCCGGCCCCAGTCTGGCACGGAGGAGAAATTACAGGCAAAGTCCTGATCCAGCCCTGCAGCCCTGGGCTGGAGCATGCTCAGTGCGGACAGAACTGTGAAGAGATTTTAGCTCTTGCCAAGTGTCTTCTGGGCATGCGCAGATGACGCATTTTTGAAGGCTTCTCACACGCCAAATTTGGACTGATTTTCATAGTGACAGCAAAAGACACCGGCTGGGCATGAAAGCTGAGTCCCTCCCCCACAGCCTGGGGCCAGGCCACTAGAGCTGTTAAAAAAAGATGGCAAGAAATTTTTTAACGTGGGCAAAAAGCTGTATTTTTCCTTTGCCTCTCTCGGGAATGGATTCATTGTTTTGGCTGAAATTCACCCCGACTATTCAGCTTGCGGTAGACACCCACCGGCATGGAAAATTTCAGCTCAAATAGTTAAAGTCTAGTAAAGAATAGTCAACTGGAAAGCGTGTCATATGATGGGAAGCCTGGGTTAGCTTTAATAACAAGCTGGGCTACCGGCACAGTCTGCAATGCCAAAATGGCTCACCTGGAGCTGAGATGCAGCCACCTCTGGGGAGGGGGAACGGGGAACAGCTGCCTACCAGGACTCGGGAGCACAGATGAGGGCTGTGGTCTTTGAGAAGAAGATGGTTAGCCAGGGAGCCCTGAATAGCACAGTGGTCATCAGTGGGGTAGGTGCTGCCCCTCCTAAATTCCCCAGCATGCCAGCCCCAGCTCCCCACCCCTTTCCCCAGTGCCCAACAGCCCAGCCGGGATCTGCCCCTCCCAGCCCACCCCCCTAGTTCCCTGCCCCCTAGATTACCATCTCCGGTGGGTCCAGCAAAGCGCAGGGCTCCTGTCTCGGGATCCAGCCAGAGCCCGAGCTGCCCAGATCTGCCTTCGCCCCCGTGTCTCGGCCCCAATTTAACCAGCAAGGTGCCACCCTCTAGATCAACATCTGCAGGAGCCAGCTGTCAAAGCCGTTCCACCTGCCACTCCCCCATCGTGATAATGGGCCATTGAGGATTGCTGGGCTGGCAGGAGTGGGGGTGCTGTGCTGTGAGGAGTCTGAGAGATTGGTGCCATGATGGACTGAAGACACGTGGAGCAGGAGGAGGGGAGCTGGGCATTATAGGGTGCCATGGGGAGCGCTGCCTCTGTCCTTCCCCCACTGACCCTATGGGCTCCCCTTGCCTATTCCCCCCCAGTCCCATTGTGCCCTCTACCCCCATTCCCAGCATCCTTTGCATTTTCACAGAGTTGGGGCCGGAAGATCAGAGGATCTAGTCTGATGCCCTGTGAGCCCAGGCCAGAGAATTTCACCAGCTACATTTGTATCCAGCCCACCCCTTGGGTTAGACCAAAACATTCAGCCCTCAGCAGGCCAGGCTGTGCCCGGGGCAGGGAATAGGACCCATGTGCCACCCATGCCCGGGGCCCTTGCCGTGGCAGGTGAGATATGCCCTGATGATCCCAGCAGCTGCCAGCTGCAGAGGGAGGCGAAAAGCTCCCACAGTCCCTGCCAGTCTGATCAGGGGGAGATTCCTTCCCAGCCCCATATCCGGCAACCCTGCCCCAGCAGCCAGGCAGCCAGAATGAGGGTTTTCTGGACCAGCTCAGATCACTGAACCAGCCAGTGTCTATTCTCCAGCTGTGGCTGATCTCAGGTGCTTCAGAGGAATTGGGGATGGGATGGGGAATCCCAGATACTGGTCAATTGTGCATGGGGGGGATGCCTTCCTGACCCCTGCAGGTGACCAGCTGAAGCCCTGAAGCATGAGATTGGACTATGGTCATTGTCTTAGTGCAGAGCTGTGTTATGAGCAGGTAGCAATGCAGAGGTGCTTTAACCAGCCAGTCCCAGTCTCCTCCCCAGCTCCCAGTCCCAGTCTCACTGCCCAGCCAGCCCCAGCCTCCCCTCTCCAACCCTCATTCAGTTTCTCTCCTGCCCCAATCTCTACAGCCTCCTTGTCCCCATTTACTCCAGTGTTTTGGGTAAAGTTTGGCAAAGTTCCAGGCAACTGGAAACAGGGTCTTGTAACGTGAAGCTTTGGGCAACCTTAATAACAGGCAATGCAACCAGGTCTGCTGATAATGTCATGATGGCTCACTTGGTGCTGAGATGCAGCCACCTCTGGTGTGGGTCAGATGGGTAACAGCTGGACAGAGACACTGCCCAGGGACGGCTCACCTGGTGCTGAGATGCAGCCACCTCTGGGATGGGACAGCTGGGAACAGCCACACAGCACTATTGCGGGGTGTAGAGGGCAGTGGGCTGGAATCTTTGGGGAGAGGATGTTAACCAAGGAGCCATGAGTAGCAAGGTCCTTAGCAGTGGGGTACATTCCCTGGCACCCCAGACCCTACTCCCCACCCCTCACCCCAGCCTGCTCCTCCCTGCAGGGACTTTCAGCCTGCCTGCCCCCCAGCTCCTCTGCCCCTAGATTACAGGAATCCAGTGGGTCCAGCAAGAGCACAAGACCCAGTGCAGAGGCTTAGCAGCCCAGAGCTGCCTTCGTCCCCCCTCATCTGCCAGCTGCCGCCCTGCTAGTCCCAGCATATGGCAGCCGGCTGGGCAGCTGGTGAGGCTTTTTCACCTGCTACTTCCTGATCGAGACAATGGGCCATTGAACAACGCTGGGCCTGGCAGGAGAGAATCTGGTTTGATGAGGGGGAGGGGAATGGGGGGTAGGTGCTGTGGGGGAGGGTGGTACCAGCCGACTGCGGTTCAGGTAGCAGAACCGGTGCTGACCATCCCCGGAGCACGGCGGCTCATTGCAGGTCCCCAGTAGGGCGTCGTCGTACTTGTTGTCCTCGTCCCAGACCTGGAGGCGGAGCTGGCTGGTCTCCGCCACCTGCACAGGCCCCAGGTCCAGGCAGATGCCCCAGACCGGGTTGTCGGCGTCCCACACACTTTCCATCCATAGCTGGAAGGAGACCTTGGCGTAGGCGTCGGTGCGGCTGGTGTGGTCGCCCCACAGGCTGATGGCCCGCTCCACCGTCACCGTCAGCTTCCGCTGGCCCCGCGAGCAGCACATGGTGTTGGTGGAGCCGTCCCTGGGGCAGACGCAGGAGCAGGGGTCGTGGGCGCTGCGCTGGGTCCCCAGGGACCTCCACAGGGCCTGCTCTGTGATGTACTCGCTCACCGCCTGCCTCAGCACCTCCCATTGGGATTGTCCTGCCTCACCAAGGATGGGACGCAGCGAGTAGGACACCAGGCCGGGGCTGGCTTTGAGGCTCTGCATTCACGCTGAGAAGACCTCGGCGTCCTGCCCCTCGGAGAACAGCAGGTCGGCGTGGTTGTGGTCACCAGTCACCTCAGTGTGGCGCTTGCTTTGGTCTTGGGGAAGCTCCACTTGAAGTTCTTCTTCTTCTTCTGCTCCTCATACTGGCTAAAGGCTGCCTGGGCCCTGCCCTTCTGGGCCTCGATGCTGACGGAGGCCTCCAGGCTCAGACAGTCCTTGACCTCATCAGCCATCACCCTGTCCAGCGCCACTTTGCAGACCCGCATGGCCGTCACATCCCGCACCCGGCCCCCAGCTGCAGCGAGCTGCGGGTGTAATCCTCCAGGAGGTCCCTCAAGGCCCGCATGAAATGGCTGGTGAGCGGAGGTTTGTGGTTAACGCGGAACCTGGGCGAGAGAAATGGCCACCATGTGATGTACTGTCGGACATTGGCGTCTTGTAGGGGTAGAGCTCAGTGTTCTAGATCCATCGACTCTCAGTCCAGGATGGACAATTATGATCATCTAGTCTGACCTCCTGGATAACACAGGCCAGAGACCTGCCCTGAATGAATTCCTGTTCAAACTAGAGAAGGTCTCCTAGGAAAAAAATAAAATAAAAAACATTCCGGATTTCAAAATTGTCCATGATGGAAAATCCACCATGGCCCTTGGTGAATTGTGTCCCTATTTCCTGTCTGAACTTGGCTAGCTTCAATTTGCAGCCATCAGACCCAGGGCCGGCTTCAGGGTTTTGGCCGCCACAAGCAGCCAAAAAAAAAAAAGCCGTGATCACAATTGCGATCGCGATCTGCGGCGGCAATTCGGCGGGAGGTCCTTTGCTCCGAGCGGGAGTGAGGGACCGTCCGCTGAATTGCCGCCGAATATCTGGACGTGCCGCCCCTCTCCAGAGCGGCCGCCCCAAGCACCTGCTTGCCAAGCTGGTGCCTGGAGCCCGCCCTGATCAGACCTGATTAGACCTTTGTCTGGTAGATTGCAGAGGCCATAATCAAAAGTATAAATCAGACGTCAAGAATTATAACATTCAAACACCAGTCAGAGAACACTTCAACTTCCCTGATCACTCAATTACAGACCTAAAAGTGCAATAGTACAACAAAAAAACTTCAAAAACAGACTCCAACAAGAAACTGCTGAATTGGAATTACACCTCTACCTCGATATAATGCTGTCCTCGGGAGCCAAAAAATCTTACCGCATTATAGGTGAACCCGCGTTATATTGAACTTGCTTTGATCTGCCGGAGTGCGCAGCCCTGCCCCCCCCCCCCCCGGAGCACTGCTTTACCGCGTTATATCCGAATTTGTGTTATATCGGGGTAGAGGTGTAATTTGCAAACTAGACACCATTAAATTAGGCTTGAATAAAGACTGGGAGTGGATGGGTCATTACACAAAGTAGAACTATTCCCCCTACTGTTACTCACACCTTCTTGTCAATTGTTGAAATGGGCCACCCTGATTATCACTACAAAAGTTTTTTTTCTCCTGCTGACAATAGCCCACCTTAACTGATTACTCCCGTTATAGCATGTATGGTAACATCCATTTGTTCATGTTCTCTATGTGTATATATATCTATATCTTCCTACTGTATTTTCCACTGCATGCACCTGATGAAGTGGGTTTTAGCCCACGAAAGCTTATGCTTAAATAAATGTGTTAGTCTCTAAGGTGCCACAAGGACTCCTCATTCTTTTTGCTGATACAGACTAACACGGCTACTACTCTGAAACTTGTGTAGATTGGATAATTTATTCTGAAAATGTGAGGCCACTACAAACCTTCCTGTGCCTTTACGGAATTGAAGAGTTACTCACAATTCTTATTATACATGATCTTTGGAGAATATAATAAATGACAGGCTTGCAAGCTACTGGCTGATTCAGTCAAGTGAAAGAAGGTGATGCCTAGGAGGAATTCTGTTTTCTTTCAAGGTGACAGGCCTCAGGTGTCAGAGGAGATAACGCTATTGGCCAGAGAACACCTCATAGTGTTTACACTCGCTCTGAAATGCAGCTGAGACTGTGCATGTCTTTTATTCTTTAGTCTATTTCCTTGTATGCCTTGTTTTGAAAGGCATATATGTGTCCTTCGGATTCATGCTTTGTAGCAAATATCTGACAGAAGGCGTTAATTGCAAGGCGTCTACAGTATCGGTGGGCAATTGTAAATCTTCAAACCTTTTCATCAAAAGATAAACAGATCAGCAAGATTGTCTTATCAAAGACTAACAAACATACCACTGTGTTATCAAGAGCTAAGAATGAGGTCATAAAAGCTGTAATTCCTATTTCAATATTATTAAATTATTTCCTTGTAGAGGCTCTCCGAAGTCTTTATTCGTTCAACTTGAAGGCAAACGCTGACGTCTGGAAAATAGGTTACAGAAGATCGATTACTTCTTTTTAACTTATCTTTCTCTTACTAGTGAAATCCTTGCTATTCCGTAAAGGGTTATATTTTCTGGATGATTTTAGCAGGTTATTGGAATGCGGTTGCCACTGAAGATAGGATCAGCACCTCCTGTTGAACACCAGCACTACAGGCCACACCCACCCTCAAAAGTTTCGCCATCAGATCTTTTGGGAGCTGACAGATGCCGACGTTGCCATGTCTCTGGAGCTTGTGAGCATTTGGCTGTTTTTGTCTGGGCCACCTGAGAGGCTGTGTCCACAGAGGTGTGGTGCATTATGGGTAGGCGTCACGGTATCCCCCATGCCATCATCTGGTGCAATACCTCATTTTTGCAGTGCATTGTGGGTTACTAGGTAATTATGGGAGCTCAAGATAAATTCTGTTCCCTCCAGCCCAGTATTCCTTGGGGGAGAAGCCATGAGCTAACCTTGGTAAATAGAGAGAACTAGTCGGATATAAATAGAATTGATTATTTGTGGTGTTGTAACATCTAGGAATTCTAGCCATGGGCCAGGATCCTGGACTGCCTGGTGCTGTACAGACGCAGAATAATGTAAGCAGGGTCTGAATGAGCTCTCCCCTGACATCTAGTGATGAGCTGGCGAAGAGGATTTCAGGAGCCGACCTGGTTTGCATGGACACACCCAGACTGCCTAGGTGCACAGCATGACAGCCTGCTTTGCCTAAATGATCACTTTGGGCTGGTGTTGGGTTGCAAGTCACTTTGTTAATGAGTGCAGGGGTACTAAAGGGTTGTTACATAGGCGCCGACTTCCCCTCTGCCCCATGGGTGCTCGACTCCCCCCGACCCTGTCTCTGCCCCTGCCCCGCCTCTTCCTGCCCCCGCATTGCCCTCGCCCCACCCTCATTCCACCCCCTTCCTCAAAGTCCACACCCAGCCCTGCCTTTTCCCACCCCAGCTCCGCTCCATCCCCACCCCCATTCCCCCCAAGTTCCCGCCCCTGCCCCACCTCTTCTCCGCCTCCTCCCCCAAGCGTGCCACGTCCCTGCTCCTCCCTCACCCTCCCGGAAAGTCCTAAGTGCCGCCAAACAGCTGTTAGGTGGCGGGTGGGTGGGAAGCACTGGGAGGGAGGGGGAGGAGCAGGGATGAGGCGAGGAGGCGAGGAGGGAGCAGGGGCAGGGGCAGCTTGGCTGTTAGTGAGTGCAGAGCACCCACTAATTTTTCCCCATGGGTGCTCCAGCCCCCGAGCACCCACAGAGTCGGCGCCTAGGGCTTGTTATCCTTGTTGTGTGAATCAAGGGCAGCAGAGCTGTGCTTGGCCTGCCCTGAGTGAGGGGTTCACCCTCAACTGAATTGCACCCACTAGTCAGGGGACGGGGTGTCAAGGCCTAATAGAGATGAAGGTAGTTGGGGATATGTTCTTGTACCTGGTGGTGTGGGTGCTGTCCAAGGGTCCTGGACACTATTTGACTCTTCATCTCTCCACTGTGTATTAACAGAGGTGATTAAGACTCACCTTTTGTTTGCAGACCAATAGAGCTGCAATCACGGATACCCAGGTCTAGCCATTAGACCAGGGGTCGGCAACCTTTCAGAAGCGGTGTGCCGAGTCTTCATTTGTTCACTCTAATTTAAGGGTCCGCGTGCCAGTCATACATTTTAACGTTTTTAGAAGGTGTCTTTCTATAAGTCTATAATATAGAACTAAACTATTGTTGTATGTAAAGTAAATAAGGTTTTTAAAATGTTTAAGAAGCTTCATTTAAAATTAAATTAAAATGCAGAGCCCCCCGGACCGGTGGCCAGAACCCGGGCAGTGTGAGTGCCACTGAAAATCAGCTTGCGTGCCGCCTTGTGTTGTGTGAAGTCGGGGGACATCCCAGAGCATGCAGAGCATCAAGTGAAGCAGCCAGCGGAGCAGAAAGCAGGATGGTGAGCAGATGCCGGAGCAGCGAGTTGAGTGGCTGGCAGGGTGACTGATGCCAGAGCGAGCACCCGAACGACAGAGCCAGCAAGGTGCCTTCCCTTCCCCCCACCAGGGTGGGAGGTGAACTCTCACAGATGCACCTCTGAATTCTGGGTCTTCACTGACCACGACCAACAACTCTGAGTGGGGTGCGGAGAAGGGAGGGACATGTTAAACAAACTTTGGGTTGTTGGACTCAAGAACCTGAGGCAAAAGACACTGCTCAACGCACGCTGGGGTGGGTGTTTTGATCACGGTGTGCTTATGAATCCTGCTTGTGGAGTTCTCCCAACTTAATGTCGGGTGACTTCCCTCCTCTTATTCGAAGTTGCTTTTCTACACTCAGTCTCTGTGCGTGTGAGAGGAGAAGTATTGTCTGTCAGAGGTGCCCAGGAGTGGGAATTTCCCCTGGTTACTGGATGGGGGCTTGAGCCAGTTCTGTGTTATATTGTTGAAAAGGAACTCCTAGATATTGAACCTGGCGCTTATTAATGCCACTCCACCTGGCAGAAAGGTACCAATAAAAAGACACCGTTTCCTCAAAAATCTTCTAATCTAAGGGCTGGTCTACACTAAAGCTATAAATTGACCTAAATTACGCCCACCTACGCCCCACCCCCTGCTCCTCCTCTCTCCTGAGGCCCCGCCCCTTGGCCATTCCAGAAGCCGGAGCTGGGCTCCGGTAAGAGACACGGCAGCCACCCATGGAGATGGGTCACTGTGGGGAGCCCAAGGGTGACAGAACCTTTGTAAAAGTGTGGGTGGGGAAGGACAACGTGGCAGAGGAATCCCCCCATCACTTCTGGGACCCACTGCTTCCCTCCCACATTGCCCCAGCTCCCTTCCATGGCCTCGCACCACAGGCCCACCACACTCCTTGCCTCTTGACCACAGAACCTCCCCCTACCCCACCCCATGGGGCCTATCCA
Organism: Emys orbicularis; assembly: GCF_028017835.1. Lineage (NCBI taxonomy): Eukaryota > Metazoa > Chordata > Testudines > Emydidae > Emys > Emys orbicularis. The sequence continues at coordinate 157,010,942 of NC_088686.1, read as the reverse complement.
TAAGGCCGGCCCTGTGTTCACCTTATTTCCAAACTCCACTGCCTTCATGGACTGGCATGAGGATACACATGCCACAATTAAAACTCCCAGGCTCAGAGTGGAGTAAGATCTAAACACAGGCCACAAGCATTAAGATCTACACTCCTCCTCTAGTGGCCAAAATTCATGGTCTCAGTATATTAGGATGCACCCAACAGGGCCACAATGACAGGATTCATATTAGAGAGACAAGGTGGGTGATGTAATATCTTTTATTGGACCAACATCCGTTGGTGAAAGAGAGAAGCTTTTGAGCTCCCAGACCTGAAGAAGAGCTCTGCAGGGTCGCAGTGCCAGAATGCATGCTTGCAACATAGTGGGGATGCACTCAGTCCCTGAGTGTAAGGGTTCATCTCATAGGCGCCGACTCTGTGGGTGCTTCAGGGTCAGAGCACCCACAGAAAAAAATGGTGGGTGTGATGGGTTGTCATCCCCAGTGTGCAGTCTAAGAGCTGTGGGAACTGCTGTGTCTCCTAACTCTCCAGTTGGGCTGGTCCCTCTCACACTACTCTGCTGGTGTTTCAGCCAGCCTCTCCAGGCCCCGTTATCACCCAACATGACAGCAGGTGGCACCACACAACTGAGCTACCTGAATGCTTTACCAAAGCCACTCAAGGACAGACAGAAGAAAACAGCCAATTTCCCAGCTCTCCAGGCTTGCATCCTTGCTGGAGTATAAACCCAAAATTCTCCCATCTTGCACTGCACAGGGGTCTGTACAATGCAAACTCATTAATATAGTTCACTATCCCCTCGATGTGGGAAGGATATGAGATTTTCCAAAGACTTCATTCAAAACACACTGGTTAAGATAAAACATATAACAAGTTTATTAACTACAGAAAGATAGATTTTAAGTGATTATAAGTGATAGCAAACAGATCAAAACAGATTATCTAGCAAATAAACAGAACTGCAAATTAAGCCTAACATACTAGATAGATAGGATTTGAATTAGCAATTTCTCATCCTGACTGATGATACAAGCAGGCTTGTAGATTCTTAAGGCACAGACTTCAGTTGCGGTGTAGCCTGGGTTCCCCTCCCCTGTTCCAAGTGCTTTGTCTTTCAGGTGTTGAGTTGTGGGGGGGAGTGAAGACAAATCATGATGTCACTTCCCACCTTATATAGTCTGCTCATATGGTAGGAACCCTTTGTTCCAAGCTGAGCTCCCAGCCCAGTTTGTGGAAAAATACAGGTACACCTCTACCCCGATATAACGCTGTCCTCCCTCGGAAGCCAAAAAATCTTACCGCGTTATAGGTGAAACCGTGTTATATTGAACTTGCTTTGATCCGCCGGAGTGCACAGCCCTGCCCTCCTGGAGCACTGCTTTACCGCATTATATCCGAATTCATGTTCTATCGGGTGGCGTTATATCAGGGTAGAGGTGTACCAAAATGGAGTTCAGTGTCACGTGATTTAGTCACATGCCCTTGCTGAGTCATAGCAACCATTACTTACAGGCTGGCTGAAACGATTACAGGAAGGCTAAGCTCTTCCATGGTCTGTCTAGCCTGGTATCCTGCCCCCTCCCTGCCAACCCAGGTCAGACCAATGGGCCCATCTAGCCTGGTATCCAGTCTTACGCAGTGGCCAACTCTGGAATAACCTCCCCTCCTGGGGACGCTTTCCTCCTGACCCTCATTAATCAGAGGGCAGTTTAAGCCCTGGAGCATGACATTTACATCACTTCCAAACATATTTGTTTTAAACCCTTATGAGTATAATGCTGGCTCTTCCATTCTCCATGTGAAGGTCCAGTTCTAAATCCTGACTCTGACCCTGTGCCAATGAATTCCACAGGCTACCTGGGTATTTAAAGATAGTATTTCCTTTGAGTATTTAATGTTATCAGTGTGTGTGTGTGTGGGGGGGGGCTGGGAGTCAGGACTCCTGGGTTCTATCCTCAGCTCTGGGTGAGGAATGGGGTCTAGATCAGGAGTTGCCAAACTTTGTTCCCTGAGGCCCACCTGTGCAGTTGCAATAGGCACTGCAGCCCACTATTAACACATGTCTGTTAGGGAGAGGGAAACCGTGGGGCATTCGCAGCCCCTCGCTTTAGCAGGGGTCACCTGGCAGCCCTGTCCCAGTCAACCACCCAGCACCTTGGCGCGCCTCTCAGGCACCCCCTGTCTAGGAATGAGGGAAGTGCTTCGGGGCCGCCAGTGCTGGGCAGAGGCAGGTGCTTAGGCCGGGCCAGGCCGTTACCCTGATGGTCCCAATCACCCACTGCCAAGCCCTGGTCCCTGAGGAGGGGCTGTGGGGCCGATACTCCAGAGGTTTCAACAGCCATTGATTGCAGGGTGCGGTGGCTCAGAGTGGGAATGGCCGCGAACCCTCCAGCCTTCTCCAGCCACCCTGGGCACCATCATTTCTAGGGCCTGGCCCCTTCTCCTCACCCTCCGTCCACCGCACGGCAGCTCCGCTTCAGCCTCTGCCACCCACTGGGGGCGCTGTCCTCCTCTGTCCCGGGCTACCACTCCACCAATGTACACAGTTTGTGGGGGCAACATCATCCCATCTCCCCTCCAACACCGCCCATGGCAGACCACCCAGGACAATGTCACGGCCCACCGTTAGGGCATGGCCCACAGTTTGGGAACCCCTGCTGTATAGGGTCGTATAGATGGGAAAGGCCTCCTATCCCCTCTGGGGTCCCTTGGCAATATTACTAACCTGTAAATATCACCTGTGTGCTATTAATACGCCATAATAAAACTGCCCGTCTCCTTGGCTCCCTTTCCTACCCACCCCACTCTGTCCCTGACAGAAACGCTTCCCTTTGACTGGCATTAGCCACATTACATTGGATTCCCCATTGCAGCAAACTCACCCAGATGTCTAGCTCCCCTGTCTTGTCATGCCTCACTCCCCTCCAGCCCAGAGCTCCCCCTAGTGTACTCAAGCATGTATTGCACCTGCTCATTTCTAATCTGCTCCATCTTGTTCCATCCTAGTGGGGTTAGAAGAATGACACGGATTCCTGCTTACAAACTTCCTTTCACAAATGTTTATTGAGGCAGGGAGATACATTTGCAAAGAGCCAGAGATCTGGAAGCCTCCCAGAAGCAAATCATTTTGTGGTGGAGCTGCAAAGCTGCATGACAGTTTCCCATGCTGAAGATATTTAACTTGCAGTTGGTAGGGTTCAGAGTTAACAATCATCATTCACCAGTTAACTGCATCATGGAGCTATGAATCTAGGCTCTCAGCAGATGTAGGTAGGTACTTTAATCCCAGAGTCAGCGGGAATTTGCCTTTTCCAATGTGACCCTAATGCAGTGCCATCTCCCTGAGTCTGCTGACAGCCAGAATCAAGAGCCCTGTGGAATGTCCTCCTGGGTGTCAACTGTGAATCTTACCAATGACAAGTGATATATCAGCATCACTGCTGATCATATGTGCAGGGAACATCCAGGTGGATGGTGTTTGGGGTGTGTGCATTCATGATGAAATAATTAACAGCAGAGCTGCTGGGTAATTCTGGAAAGCAACAGAAACAACAGTTAGGGAACAGCCCTCTAATGAATTCTCCCCCTGGGAGCCAAGCCTATCCGCTGGGTGTTTAGAACCGTGTCCATCCCTGGAGTATCTTTGGGTTTCTGCAGAGGGTTAATCACTGAAGCCACAATAGGACAGGGGCTGAGCTTTGCTCCTGATGATCTCTTGGGTGGGTGGATATGTTGGGTGGTGGGTTGGTTGCACTGCCTGCAGACATTAGTTGTCTGGTTAGTTGGTTGGATGTACTTCATACATTCATTGGCTGGTTGGTTGCACTGGTGACACATATTGGTTGGTTCGATGGATTGGTGGATATGTTGTTAGGGTGGTTGGTTGCACTAGGTACAGATGCTGATTAATTCATGGATTGATTGATGAATGAAAACATTGGATTACTGGACATTGGTTGGTTTCATAGATATGATGGAAGCACTGGATACATTGTTTGGTTATTGACTGGATGAATGCACTACATAATATTGTTTGCTTGGATGTTGTACTGGTCACATACATTGGTTGGTTGGAGAGAGAGCTTGGATGCACTGCATACATTCATTGGTTGGATGGATGGATAGATAGATTTGATGCACTGCATACATTGGCTGGTTTGTTGGTTGGTTGGATTTACTGGATATACACATTGGATGGATAAATGGAAGGATGGGATGATTTGGTTGGTTAGACTCACTGGATATATGCATAGGATATAGTGGATATAGTCATGGATAGGTTAGTTATTTGAATAGTTTGGATGCACTGGATACATTGGCTGGAAACATTAGATGCACTGGATACATACACTGGTTGCTTGGATATGTTGGAAGCACTGGATACAGTGGTTGGTGGATTGATTGGCTGGATAGAGACGTTGGATGTAGTGGATACATACATTCGTTGATTAGATGGATTGCTTGGATGAACTTGATACATTCCTTGGTTAATTGGTTTGATGGACACATTGGATGCACGGGATACAGACGTTGGTTGGTTTGTTGGCTAATTGGTTGGAGAGATTCCATGATGTACTGGATAGATATATTGGTTGCACGGATGGATGGATGGCTAGCTTGGATGCACTGGATACAGACATTGGTTGGTTGGTTGGAGACAGTCAATGGATATACTGGTTCGATGGATCAGGATTAGGCAGTTAGTGGTGGGATATTTTTCCAGAGAGAGTTGTGAGGGTGACCGGTCCATGGAAGGGAGGAGGCTGTTATGGGCATAGGAGACACCGATTCCCGAGCAGGAATGACAGCATGAAGCCCAGTAGCATCAGCAGAGCAGGAGCTAGGAAATGCTTTGAGGGACAGGGAGCACTGTTGAGCAACGCACACCCGTGCCCCTCTTCAATTCCCGAACCAGGGCGCTCACCAGAAGGGCTCCTTCCCCTTGGCTATGCTGTGCCGGGGGGGCTGGGGAACATACTCAGAACAGATCTGGCCCCGAAGGTTGGGCCCACAGCGCAGACTGTAGTGGAACCAGATGCGGCCGTGTTTCAGGTAGCACTCCCTGTGACGGGGCCCCCCAGACTTCAGTGGGATGTTGCAGGCCCCCAGCAAGTCATCATCCCAGCCATTGTCTTTGTCCCAGACCTCGACACGGAGCTGGCTGGTGTCAGTGACACGGACAGAGCCAAAGTCCATGTGTCTGTTCCAGACAGGGCTTTTTTGGTTCCAGATGGTGTCAGTCTGGTTCTCTCTCCTGTCAAAGAAGACCTTGACGTAGGCATCCGTAGCTGTGAGAGTGTCACCCCGCAGATCACTGGCCCGCACCACAGTCACCGTCAGACTCGCCAGGCCCCACTCCCGCGAGCAGCACATGGTGTTGGTGGAGCTGTCCCCGGGGCAGACGCAGGAGCAGGGGTCGAGGGCGCTGCGTTGGGTCCCCGCTGGGCAGCTCTTGGTGCAATCCATCCACAGGGCCCTCTCACGGATGTACTCGCTCACGGCCTGCCCAAGTGCCTCCCGCTTGGGGTCGTCCAGCCCCAACAAGGTGTGGATTGGCCTCAAGGAGTAGGTGAGAAGGCCAGGGAGGGACTTCAGGGTTTTTACCCAGTCTGAGAAGACCCCAGCGTAATTTTTGGAGAAGAGCAGGTTGTCCGTGTTTTGCCCTCCCTCCTCCTCCACGTGGTGCTCCCGGTACATCTCGTGGAAGCTCTGTTGGAATTTCACCCTCTTATTCTCCTTGCAGCTGCTGAAGCTGGACTGGTCTGAGCCCACCCCAATATTCATGGTCACCTCCATGCTCAGACAGTCCTTGATCTCGTTGATGGTCAGCCCATCCAGCGCCGCCTGGCAGACCTGCACTGCAGTCACGTCCCGCACCCGGCCCCCCAGGGACGCCTGGGTCATATAGTGGGTGCCGTAGGTGTGAATCAGATGATGGTATTCCAGCTTGGAGGCCTTGTTGTACAGGCTGGGAAGGTTCTTCACCGCCAGGATGAAATGACCAGTGAGAGGAGGTTTTCCGCTGATCCCGAACCTGCCCCAGGGACCCAAGGAATTTATGAGAGAGTTAGAAAATCCCCGATAGCCAGCCAGGCCCCGATCAGAGCTGCGATCCTAGAGGAGAAAAGCCCCTGTCCCATTCCTCTACCCAGCACAGCAGAGCACAGCTTCCAAACCTGCAACCAGATCACAGCTGGCGCCCCTAGAGGGCAAAAGACCTTGTCCTGTACCCCCAACCCCTGGAACAGCCAGTCCCCCCCACCCTGGGGCCAGATCAGACCTGGGCCCCCCAGAGGGGAAAGACTGTGTCCTATTCCCCACTCCTTTGAGCCAGCCAGTCCCTTACCCTGGGACTGGATCTGAGCCAGATCCCCTGTGGCTCAGGTGTGACCCTAACAGCACCCCAATGCCAGAGGACAAGGGCTCCCTGGTATCTGGTATGCGTTTCTGGTGACCTGACCAGTTCAGTGTACCCCACCTCACTCATGTCATCACCTGAATCTAAAAGGTGCCACGTAAGCTTATCGACAGCAAGCTAATGCCATGCTGCTCATTACTATCAGTGTGAGGTGTCTGTATGGAGGACACATCCAAACATGCATACGGGAGGGAAATTCTGTTATCAGAGTGTGTCTGCCAGGCAGGGGTAAAGTTACTACACCCTAGACAAAGGACTGTGCTTCTGTCCCTGGAAGGCATCTCCAAGGCACAGTAAGAGACAAGGGAACTGCAAATGATGTCCAATATCATCAAGAGGAGATATGATTGAGGTCTATAAAATCATGACGGGTGAGGAGAAAGTAGATAAGGAAGTGTTGTTTACTACTTCTCATAACACAAGAACTAGGGATCACTAAATGAAATTAATAGGCAGCAGGTTTAAAACAAATAAAAGGAAGTATTTCTTCACACAATGTACAGTCAACCTGTGGAACTCCTTGCCAGAGGATGTTGTGAAGGCCAAGACCATAACAGGGTTCAAAAAAGAACTAGATAAATTCATGGGGGGATAGGTCCATCAATGGCTATTAGCTAGGATGGGCAGGAATGGTGTACCTAGACTGTCTTTGACAGAAGCTGGGAATGAGCGACGGGGGATGGATCACTTGATAGTGACCTGTTCTGTTCATTCCCTCTGGGGCACCTGGCCGTGGCCACTGTCAGCAGACAGGATATTGGGTTACATGGACCTTTGGTCTGACCCAGTAGGGCCGTTCTTATGTTCTAACAGGACCATCAAGACGGCAGGGGGAGGAGAGTGCAGGAAACAGATCAATTTGCATTTTAGCAACTCCCAAACAGGGGAAGAAACCAGTAAGGACTTTCCTTGGCCAGCTGACTCCACGTCACCTTCCTCAGAGCTTGGGTGGACTTTACTATGGTGGGGTGACCCTAAGGGGAATCCATTGCAAAGGTTCACTGGACTATCAAAGGAAAGGCGGAGGACCCCAAATGATCTTTCACCTCAGACGAGAAAGGACTCAAGCATGTTGGACTCGGTGGGAGATCTCGACCAGAGGGGTGGTCAACCATCTCGCTGGAAGGTAGATTGATAAGGAAATTGCCTTGCACAAAGGCTGTGCCTTGTTTTGTTACGTCTTAGCCACCAGAATGCGCTTTTCACTTTTATTTGCTTGTAACCACTTTTGTCGTTATCCCTTGTGCTTGACCTCACTCACCCTCCTCTCTCCCTTACTGCAGAAACTTCCTAACCCAACTCGCTGGGTGAACTCCAGTTAGCCGGGCAAGCTGCTTAGTGTTGTACCTTTAAAGGAACGAAGGAACCTTAAATCTCTCCGAATGGGCCACAAGAGGGATGGAGGTTGCAAAGCACACGGTTTGGGGAACACTTGGGACGGGAAGCGTATTAGGGTCATTGACCAGGATATGGCTGGGGAGGTAACACGCAGGCTGCTGGGAGCAGAGCTGATTCACTCACAGACACTCAGTGCTGGCTTGTGGAGCGTCCAGAGAAGAGACTCACAGCAGCAGAGCCCCTTGAAGCATTTAGGGTTCCAGGTCAGGCAGTGACACAATCCCTCACTGGCCTGGATCGCACCCCAGAACGAGACAGCCCCCTACGAGGGAAAGGCCCTGGATGGCTGGTGGTACCACTGTGCAGCTGATTCCCAGGTACCCCATCAAAGAGGTGGCTCCATCTCAGCACTGGGTGAGCCACGCTGGTGTGACATCACTGCACATTTGTTACCCATTTGCCCCTCCCCAGAGCTAGCTGCATCTCGGTGCCAGACGAGCTATCCTCATGCTGGGAGGTGTCCGGGCTGCTGCTTACCTGTAATATGGGCAGGAAACCTCTTGGCTTACAAAGGCGTATTTGTCCTTCCGTGACTTCTGCGTGACGAATTCGGCCAGTTTGGAGCGTGAGCCGGCCAGCCCCACCTGGACATTAACCTTGGGCACCACGGGCACTTTCAGCCCCACCTTCCAGTCGTTCTGCACCACGGACGCCGCTGACTCCATCATGCCCATCGCCGACTGCTGCACCGAGCTGCTGAGCTTTCGTTGGCACAAACTGTGGACCCTCCAGTCCACCGCGGCCAGGGGCAACCTCTGCCACTGCCCTCCCTGCAGTGGGTTCCGGCACAGGGTGCAGGTGCCATTCGGGCCGCGCCACTGGCTAGTGTCCACCATCTGGGCCTCCGTCCGGCCCAGTGTGGTCACATCAATCCCCTGACCCACCAGGTTGTGCCCGGGCACGAAGGCTGCATTCATGCATGCAGCAGCCGTGCCCGTCTGGCAGTTGGGGGAGACCACGGGGAGGAGGAATAGGAGGAGGAGGAGGATGCAGGCACTAGGTTTGGGCATGGCTGGTACGAAGGGGTCCCTTGCACAGGAGGCAGTGTCAGTCTCCAGAACCCCTACAGGGAGAAACAGAAAAGAGATCCTGCATGAATCATAATCCAGTAGCGGGTAGTTCCACAGGTTAACCTGGTTGTATGGTGAGCCAGAGAGCCAGAGGCATCCAGTTACCACTGTCTCTGTCAACCATATCTTATATCACACCTGGAACCCGATGGATTTATGCAAATATACAATGACCAATTTGCATGTCTGAACACGCATTTGTTAATTTGCATAACCCCACTCCTTTCTCTTGCAGTAGTTGTAGCTGTCACTCACCACTAGGGGGAGGAGATTGTTGCACATACCCTGTAAATTGCAATTACATTAGTGTGCTGCCGCTCTGGCTGGGTCTGGCCACTAGGGGGCGGTGCACTCCCACGCAAAATCCAGGGCTTGCCGGACATTAGTCCCCAGCTGGTTGGCAGCGAGGCCAGTGAGCGCTGGGACCACACTGGGCATGACTGGCCTCACCACAGAAACTGCAGGGCCCCCTAGTGGACATGCAGAGTGGTGGATTTGGTTACATTTAGCCGCCGATTGTGGGTCATATTCTAAGGTTTCTTTAGCCCGATCAGAGCTGCTTCTAGCCCAGCGTGCCATCTCTAACAGAAGCCAATTCCCCCTGCCCCTCATTGATCAGAGGTGGGTTCAAACTGTGAAGCATCAGATTTATATCCCCGTTAAACACATGTATTTAAACCCTCTAGGATTATAATTCTGGCATTCCTATTCTCCAAGGAAAATCCTGTTCAGAATCCTGATAAACTCTTGGTCCTAGTCCTATCCTGTGCCAATGAGTTCCACAGGTTATGCGGAGATTTCAGGACAGTATTTTCAATGCGTATTTAGTGCAATGGGGTCCTGGTCCATCACTAGGATTCCCAGGTGCATCTGTAATACAGATAATAAATAATCATCATTTATTTCCAGGCAGGTAACTTGCTGTGTGGATTTTTCTATCTCTTGGCTGTTCTGTCTCACTACTGAGAATGTAGAAGAGAGCTTAGCGAAATGTTAGACTTGCACTTAAGGAGTGGAAATGGAGGTAGGACTCTTGGTTCTATTCCTGGCTCTGCCACAGACCCCTGTGTGATGTTGGACAAGCCTCTGAATCTCTCCAGGCCTCAGTTTCCCCAGCAGTAAAATGGGGAGAATAATCCTGCCTTTGTCAGGTTAGAGCGTTGACTCTTCGGGACAGGGACTTTCTCTCCCTGTGTGCCTGGGCACTGCCCATCACAAGGGGGCCCCGATCTCAGTCAGCAGGGTCTGCTCGCGGCCCAGCACAAGAGGGTCCTGATCTTGGTCAGGGTCTGTGCTTCACCTGGCACGATGGGACCCTGATCTTGGTTGGGGTCTGTGCATCTCCCAGCACAAGGGAGGCCTTGATCTCACTTTAAGCGTCTAACGCCAGCATAATAAACAAAAGCATATTAGCGAGACAAGTCCAGGGAGGGAATATCTTGTATTAGACCAATTTCTGTGGGGGAGAGAGACCAGCCTTCAGCTCTACAGGGCTCTTTGTGTCTCAGGAAGAAGAGCTCCGTGCAGCCCGACAGCTTGTCTCTCTCACCCACAGAAGCGGGTCCAATACTCAACCGAGAAGAGTGTCATATGATGGGAAGTCTGGGTTAATTTTAATAGCAGGCTGGGCTACCGGCACAGTCTGCAATGTCAAAATGGCTCACCCGGAGCTGAGATGCAGCCACCTCTGGGGTGGGGCAGCTGGGTAACAGTTGCATAGCTATGCTGCATGTGGCTGGCTTGCCTGGTGCTGAGATGCAGCCACCTCTGGAGTCGGCAGCTTGGTAACGGCCACTCAGCAAAGCTGCACAGGGGTGGCTTACTCGGCCCTGTGATGCAGCTGTCTCTGGGGTGGGGCAGCTGGGAACAGCTGCCTACCAGCATTGGAGGGCACAGACGAGGGCAGTGGTCTTTGGGGAGAAGCAGGTTAGCCAGGGAGCCCTGAATAGCACAGTGGTCGTCAGTGGGGTAGGTGCTGCCCCCCCATAAATTTCCCATCATGCCAGCCTCAGCTCCCCACCCTTCTCCCCAGTGCCCAACACCCCAGCCTGGATCTGCCCCTCCCAGCCCACCCCCCAAGTTGCCTGCCCCCTAGATTACCGTCTCCAGTGGGTCCAGCGAAGCGCAGGGCTCCTGTCTCGGGATCCAGCTCACGGTCACCAGCCAGAGGCCGAGCTGCCCAGATCTGCCTTCGCCCCCGTGTCTCAGCCCCAATTTAACCAGCAAGGTGCCACCCTCTAGATCAACATCTGCAGGATCCTGCTGGGCAGCTGTCACCTGCCACTCCCCCATCGAGACAATGGGCCATTGAGAATCGCTGGGCCGGAGGGGGGGGAGCATTATGGGTGCTGTGAGAGGTTTAGGGAGTGGGTGCCATGATAGGCTGTAGATGTGTGGAGCGGCCGGGGGGTGAGGGCGGCTGGGGGTTACAGGGTGCCAGGGGGAGCGCTGGCAGAGAGGGTACCCCTGCCTGTCTCCCTCCTCCACTGACCCTGTGGGGTCCCCTTCCCCACAGTCCCAGCCTGCCCCCCCAGCCACATTCCCAGCATCCTTTGTACTTTCACAGAGTGGAGGCCAGAAGAGCTAGTCTGATGCCCTATTAGCCCAGGCCAGAGAATGTCACCAGCTACATTTGTATCCAGCCCACCCCTTGGGTTAGACCAAAACATTCAGCCCTCAGCAGGCCAGGCTGTGCCCGGGGCAGGGAACAGGACCCAGGTGCCACCCATGCCCGGGGCCCTTGCCATGGCAGGGAATTAGGTGAGATATGCCCTGATGACCCCTGCAGCTGCCAGCTGCAGAGGGAGGTGAAAAGCTCCCACAGTCCCTGCCAGTCTGATCAGGGGGAGATTCCTTCCCAGCCCCATATCCGATAACCCTGCCCCACCGGCCAGGCAGCCAGAATGAGGGTTTTCTGGACCAGCTCAGCGCAGTGAACCAGCCAGTGTCTATTCTCCAGCTGTGGCTGATCTCAGGCGCTTCAGAGGAATCGGGGATGGGGTGGGGAATCCCAGATAGTGGTCAGTTGTGCATGGCGGGTGGGGGAGGGATTCCTTCCTGACCCCTGCAGGTGACCAGCTGAAGCCCTGAAGCATGAGATTGGACTATGGTCATTGTCTTAGTGCAGAGCTGTGTTATGAGCATGTAGCAATGCAGAGGGGCTTTAGCCAGTCACTCCCAGTCTCTTCCCCAGCTCCCAGTCCCAGTCTCGCTGCCCAGCCAGCCCCAGCCTTCCCTCTCCAACCCCATTCACAGTTTCTCTCCTGCCCCAGTCTCTACAGCCTCCTTGTCCCCATTTACTCCAGTGTTTTGGGTAAAGTTTGGCAAAGTTCCAGGCAACTGGAAACAGGGTCTTGTAACGTGAAGCTTTGGGCAACCTTAATAACAGGCAATGCAACCAGGTCTGCTGATAATGTCATGATGGCTCACTTGGCGCTGAGATGCAGCCACCTCTGGGGTGAGACAGCTGTGAAGTAGCTGCTTAGTGATGCCGCTTGGGGATGGCTCACCTGGCGCTGAGATGCAGCCACCTCTGGGGTGGGGGTGGCTGGGGAACAGCTGGACAGTGACACCGCACAGGGACGGCTCATTAGTGCTGAGATGCAGTCACCTCTGGTGTGGGTCAGATGGGTAACAGCTGGACAGAGACACTGCCCAGGGACGGCTCACCTGGTGCCGAGGTGCAGCCACCTCTGGGGTGGGGCAGCTGGGAAAAGCCACACAGCACTATTGCGGGGTGTAGAGGGCAGTGGGCTGGGATCTTTGGGGAGAGGATGGTTAACCAAGGAGCCCTGGGTAGCAAGGTCCTTAGCAGTGGGGTACATTCCCTGGCACCCCAGACCCTACTCCCGACCCCACACCCCAGCCTGGGTCTGTACCTCGCTGCAGGGACTTCCAGCCCACCTGCCCCCAGAGCTCTCCTGCCCCTAGATTACCGGAATCCAGTGGGTCCAGCAAGAGCGCAAGACCCAGCGCAGAGGCTGAGCAGCCCAGAGCTGCCTTCGTCCCCACTCATCTGCCAGCTGCCGCCCTGCTAGACCCAGCTTATGGCAGCCGGCTGAGCAGCTGGTGAGGCATTTTCACCTGCCACTTCCCGATCGAGACAATGGGCCCTTGAGGAACGCCGGGGCTGCAGGGGGAGGGGTTGGTTTGACGAGGGAGGAGGGCGGGCGCGAGGTGCTGGGGTAATGAGGTGCGGTGGGGGAGGGTGGTGCCAGACCTGGCGCCGACCCTCCCCGGAGCGCAGCGGCTCGTTGCACGTCCGAGACCTGGAGGCGGAGCTGACTGGTCTCCCCCACCCGTAGGGACCCCAGGTCTGGGTTGTCGGTGTTCCACACGGTTTCTGTCCATACCTCCTGGCCCTGGAAGGAGACCTTGACGTAGGCGTCGGTGCAGCTGGTGTAGTCACCCCACAGGCAACTGGCCCGCTCCACCGTCACCGTCAGCTTCCCCTGGCCCCGCTCCCGCGAGCAGCACATGGTGTTGGTGGAGCCATCCCCGGGGCAGACACAGGAGCAGGGTCATGGGCGCTGCTCCGGGTCCCCGGCGGGCAGCTGTGGGTGCAATTCCTCCACAGGGCCCTCTCGGCGATGTACTCGCTCACCGCCTGCCTCAGCGCCTCCCGCTTGGGGTTGTCCTGCCCCACCAAGTTGTGGATGGGGTGTAGCGAGTAGGACACCAGGCCACGGCTGGCTTTGAGGCTATCCAGACCCTGCCATCCTGCCCCTCAGAGAACAGCAGGTCGGCGTGGTTGTTGCCGCCCGTCACCTCAGTGTGACGCTCGCTGTAGGTCTTGTGGAAGCTCTGCTTGAAGTTCTGCTTCTTCTTCTGCTCCTCACACTGGCTGAAGGCCGCCTCGGCCTTGCCCTTCCCAGCCCCGATGCTGACAGAGGCCTCCAGGCTCAGGCAGTCCTTGACCTCATCAGTTGTCATCCCGTCCAGCGCCGCCTCGCAGACCTGTACAGCCGTCACGTCCTGCGCCCGGCCCCCCAGCTGCAGCTGGGACACGTAGTGGGTGCCGTAAGTGTTGATCAGCTGACGGTAATCGAGGCGCGAACTGCGGGTGTAATCCTCCAGGAGGTCCCTCAAGGCCCGGGTGAAATGGCTGGTGAGCGGAGGTTTGTGGGTAACGCGGAACCTGGGCGAGAGAAGTGGCCACCATGTGACATACTGTCGGACATTGGCGTCTTGTAGGGGTAGAGGTCAGTGTTATAGATCCACAGACAAAGTCCAGAAGGGACCGTTCTGGTCAGCTAGTCCGACCTCCTGGATAACACAGGCCAGAGACCTGCCCTGAATTAATTCCCGTTCAAACCAGAACAAGTCTTCTAAGGAAGAAAATAAAAACCACTCCGGATTTACAAATTGTCCATGATGGAGAATCCACCTTGCCTCTTGGTGAATTGCTCCAGTGGTTAATCACACTCTCTGTTAAAGACTGTGTCCTTATTTCCTGTCTGAATATCGCTAGCTTCAATTTCCAGCCATCGGATCTTAGGAGACCTTTGTCTGCTAGATTGCAGAGGCCATGATCCAAAGCAGGTAGAAAGTGTGAAAAATCAGGACCGGGGGTGGGGGGTAATAGGCACCTACATAAGGAAAAGCCCCGACGTCCCTATAAAATCAGGACATCTGGTCACCTTACCAAAGCATGTTACCTGTGCAGATTGCATAATTTATTCTGATAATGTGAAGCCACTACAAACCTGCTGCGCCTTTACGGAATTGAAGAGATACTCATAATTCTTATAATTATTTATACATTATTATTTAATTATAATAATTAATTATACACGATCTTTGGAGAATGTAATAACTTACAGGCATGCGATCTATTGCTGATTTCATCATGTGAAAGATTTCAGCCAGTTGAGGTAATTCCTAGGAGGAATTCTGTTTTCTGTCAAGGCGACAGGCCTCAGGTGTGAAAGGAGATAACACTATTGATAAAAGAGAAAGAGATAAAGATAAAGATAAAAGTGTTTACACCAGTTCTGAAATACAGCTGAAAACGTGTATGTCTTTTAATCTTCTATACTGTTTCCTTATATACTATGATTTGAGAAACATACCTGTGTCCTTGGGACTGATGCTTTATAGCAAATATGTGACAGAAGGCTTTAATTGCAAGGTGTGGAAGGTATCATTGGGCAATTGTAAATCTACAAACCTTTTCATCAAAAGATAAACAGATCAGCAAACTTGTCTTATCAAAGACTAACAAACATGCCACTGTGTTATCAAGAGCCAAGAACGAGGTCATAAAAGCTGTAATTCCTATTTCAATATTATTAAATTATTTCCTTGTAGAAGCTCTCTGAGGTCTTTGTTCTTTCAACTTTAAGGCGACCTCTGATGGCTGGAAACAGAGGCCCCAACTTCCTGCGTTCCCAGGGGGTGCTCTGCCCCAGGCCCCGCCCCCACTCCACCCCTCCCCCCAAGCCCCCACCCCACCTCTTCCCACCCCCCCACCCCACCCCCGTCTCGCCCCTTCCTGCCCTGTTTCTTTCTGCCCCCACTGCTCCCCCAGAGTGCCTCCTGCTTCCCCTGAACCATGAAATTTAACATCTAAATATCTGAAACCGTGAAATTCAAGATTTTTAAAATGCGATGACCGTGAAATTTATGAAAATGGACTGTGAATTTGTTAGGTCCCTATCCATGATAAACCAAACAGGACTCACCTACCTTCAACAATAAGTCCCTTGCCTGTCTATAAACTGTTCTGCGAAATTAATATGATACTCAAAGAGTCATTAGAATTTTGGGGAGAATATGTTGTATTTTTTCATATGTAATGAACAGGCTGAATATCTGCTGTAAGTGCAAAACTCACCTTGATTATGGAACCTCAATTAGTACTTCCATAATTAAAATTTGGCTGTTTTTGACAAGTGAGCTCATGATTTCATAGAATCATAGAATCTTAAGGGTGGAAGAGACCTCAGGAGGTATCTAGTCCAACCCCCTGCTCAAAGCAGGACCAATCCCCAACTAAAGAAACCAACTATTTCCCCCTGATTTTAATGTCCGGGTATTTGTCATGGATTGTTGTGTCTTAAAGGGCACTTATCACCCTTACCTGGAACACAATGACGTTTTCTGTCTGGGAATGGCCTTAGTTTTAGCGGTAACTCTCGGAGTTTAACACAATGTGTCATGCTAGCGAGGTGAGCCTGAACGCTGGTTAAAGCTAAGCTCTCCACTGGCTGTGTAAAGCGTTTCCCCAAAGCAGGTCTGATTGTCCAGCTGGCTCCCTGGCCCTGCTCCCTATTCTAACCCTAACCTAACTCCATTCCTCTAACCCCTAAACCCTGCTTTAACGTTATCCCCTAACCCTAACTTAACCCCTACGCTAACCCTCACCCTGCTCCCCTTCCAAGATCAGAACAATGGGAATGGGCCCATCTAACCTGATTTCCCACCCCACCCCTGCCAGATCAGAGTCAGACCCATAGGCCCATGTAGCCTAGTATCCTGCCCCATCCCTGCCACCCAGAATCATGCCCATCTAGCCTGCTATCCTGCCATCTCCCTACCACCCCAGGTCAGACCAGTGGGCCCATCTAGCCTGGTATCCAGTCTTACACTGTGGCCAATTCTAGAATAACCTGTTTCCTCCTGACCCTCATTAATCAGAGGGCAGTTTAAGCCCTGGAGCATGACATTTACACTCCTTCCAAACATATTTGTTTTAAACCCTTAGGAGTATAACTCTGGCTTTTCCCATTCTCCATGTGAAGATCTTGTTCTGAATCCTGACTCACATCCTGTGCCAATGACTTCCACAGGCTATGTGGGTATTTAGGGATAGTATTTCCTTTGAGTACTTAAGGTTAGTGGGTTAGAGCAGGGGGGCTGGGAGCTAGGACTCCTGGGTTCTCTCCTAGCTCTGGGAGGGGATTGGCGCTGGTGGGTTGGGGATGGTGGGAGCCAGGACTCCTGGGTTCTCCCCCTGGCTCTGGGAGGGGAGTGGGGTCTGGTGGGTTAGAGCAGGAGGGGCTGGGAGCCAGGACTCCTGGGTTCTCTCCCCAGCTCTGGGAGGGGAGTGAGGTCTAGAGGGTTAGAGCAGATTTGAATGCACAGAGATATATTCAGGCTTTCATCATACTTCCTAAATGAGTCATACAAATTGGCAGAGTCTGTGTCTGTGTGTGTACAGCTGGGGCCGTGGAAAGCCACCAAACCAGCCAATCATTTGCCAGCTGAGATGCTGTCACGAGCCAGTTCAGCATGAGGGAGGGCCTGTGGGTGAAGGGAGAGCGAGGTATTTCCGATACACGCCTCCCTTTCCCTACAAAGTGCTCCCAGCCCTGATGGAGGGAGGGGTCAGGGCAGCGCGATGCCGGGCAGCGGAGAAGCAGGCCGAAGGGCAAGTGCAGGATTTCTGACTCACAGCTCGGTGATTGCACGTGGAGCGCTGCTGGCAGGAAAGACACCGTTTGTTGGGGTCGCTGCGATCAGAACCCAGCCCTGACTGCACTGGGGTCAGTGGGGTCACTGCAGATTTTCTCCAGGGTCACTGAGATCAGTGCACACACAATGGGGGCGCTGAGCTCTGTAGGAGCCAGTCCCTCACCCTCATAACTCACAGGCTAAACAGACAAGACAGACCCAGGGTGAGGAGGGGAAACTGAGGCACAGCACAATGCAGTGGCTTGCCCACGGTCACACAGGGTGTTGGGAGGTGAACCCAGGAGGCCTGGAATCTCCCTGGGCCATAAGCACAATAGCACTTCCCTGCTCCCCAACACCCAGCCTGGCTGATGTGTCTCTGAGGGTGGTGTGGAATAAGTAGATTCTGCAGCACCTCAGCCTTCATTTCACAAATTAATCCTCTAGTCCTTATGGCTGCAAAGAAAGCCATCCAACTGGTGTGACAGTTGCCAGAGTCTGCAGAGAGCCTGACACAACAGCTCTGAGCAGCAAGAACTGGCTGCATTTGTCTCCATGGGCTCGTTCACACTTGAAACTAACGATGTCACTTGCTGGCACATCAGTGTACCTTGACCTACTGATTGTTTGGGTGGATGAGGCAGGAGAAGGGCATGGGGGTGACACCAATGCAGGGAGGGGTAGTTGGGAGTTGCCGTGAGGAGACTGAACAAGGATTCATGTCTATAGTTTAACTTCTGTTGATTCTGAAGCCTAATGACAACCCTTTAAAATGTCAGTTTTCACTCTGTCATTGCTGAAGGTCTCAGCAGATGGGTGGGGGAAGGAGTGGGAGTGAAGCCCATGTGGGGCAAGGCGAACTGGGAGCTGACACAAGGAAGTGAGGATTGTTCACATCTATCGTGTCTGCCCATGTTGACTCTGGAGTCTAATGATGGCCTGTAACAATAGCAGTTGTCACTATTCCATGGCTGATTATGTTAGTGGGGGTGGGAATGGAGCCACCAGGGCAAGGGAACTGGGAGCTGCTACAGGGATGGAGGGAGGGAATTCAGCCCCACAGTTTAACTCTACAGCACAATGAGGGTGCTTGAAATCGCAGCTGGGCTGGTTGAGATTTCCTGGTATTTCCCTGGTGGGATGGAGAATTCGGATCTTTTCCCAGAGCCCATCGCGGTTACAAATCTGCGTAGAGACACTGAGTCCCACTGGCTGCAGTTTAGCTTTTTAACAGAGGTCTCCTCAGCAGTGTTCATAGTTACTGAGAGCATCAGTGAGGGAGAACACGTGCTGTTATCATCCCTGCAGGGATCAGCCACTGAATATACTTCATCTCTAACAATCAGGCTGGGAAAGCCAAGGAAACACTGGGACTCCTCAATGTATTAGCCCTGCTGCTGGATATGAAAAAATCACAACTTCTGGTGAAAGAGAAGAGCAACAACAGCGCGATCCACCCTACGGGGCGTCATTACCTCCTCTCCCAAGAGCGCGAGCGTCCGAGACATGGCTGTGATGGCGCGGGAGCTAGGCATCCAGGTGGAGGAGGACGGTGGAGAACGTCGGACTGCACTGGAGCACATTGAAGAAATCACTGCGGAAATACAGGACGTGGCAAAGTACAAGAGAAATGCAAAGGCTCCAAGGGATCTGTGGAAGAGCTTGGCTGTGGTGAGGCGAGGACTCACCACTGCGGTGCCTCCTGCTGGTTGTCCAGGGAATTAGCTCTCCAGCGCCAGAGCACCCTCTGCAGGCTGGTGTCTCGCTGCCGCTGGCCCCCCTGTCCCTCCCAGACCCAGTGCCCCTTGTCCTCTGGCACTGCCCCCTGGCAGTACATCCACTTTCAGGGTCTCCCCACCCAGGGAACCCCCACCCACTATCCCCACCTCGCCTCAGTGGCTACTGCCAGTCACCATCTAGCCCCCTTTTGCTGGGGCTGACTGCAGTCTGTATAAGCCAGTCATCACAGGCAAGGGGGGTTTTGACCGGCTGCCTCTGCCTACCCTGGGCTGCACCTTAGCACCTTTCTGGCCTTTGACAAGGCCGCAGCCTGGGGCTTTTCCAGGCAGGAGCTCCCCAGCTCCCTTGCCCTATTCCCCAGCAAAGCAGCGGGGATGTTGAAAAAGGACCTGCCCTTATTAGGGTTCAGAGTTAACGTGGCGTTGAGCTGGACTGAGGCCAGTTCATGTCTCTTTTGCAGCTGTTGTGTCAGGCTCTCTGCAGACTCAGGCTGAGATTAAATGAGTTGTTCACCCTGCACTTTGAGAACCCAAACCAAGGAAATACCAGACAGACCAGCTAACAGAAGGGTTCTTAATAGCAGGAAAAATCCCAAGCCAATTGATGCAGGTTACAGAACACTCTAAACAGACATGGTCTCATGTGGCGCTGAGTTCCAAAGATGAAATATCTAGATCTGAGAACACTTTATCTGAAGAACCCACCCCAAAGACAGCTCCAACTCAGTGCCCGGTGAGCCATCCCCATGCGGCGTTGCTGTGTAGCTGTTATCCAGCTGCCGCGCCCCAGAGGTGACTGCACCTCAGTGTTGGAAAGCCGTCTCTATGCAGTGTTATGTGTGGCTGTTACCCCGCTGCCCCACCCCAGAGGTGGCTGCATCTCACCTCCGGGCGAGCCATCCCTGTGTGGTGTCACTGTGCAGCTGTTCCCCAGCATTGAATAGTTTAATATTTGCTAGTTTTCTTTGCAGTCTATGGCTGGAGCCTGAATAAATTCTAGGCAGCACCTCCTTTCTGAGAATAGGTGGCTCTGATGGTGTTTGCTGTTTCTTGAGAGACAGGTGGGTGAGGTCAGATCTTTTATTGGACCAACCTCTGCACTTGAGGCAGCTGTAAAATCTGGTCATAGTCATGAGCATGTAACATCTGTGCTATGGTTTGCCCCAAAGTGACACTGCACAAGGATGGCTTGCCCAGCGCTGAGATGCAGCCACCTCTGGGGTGGGGCAACTGGGGAACCACCGCATAATGCTGCTGCATGGGGATGGCTTGCCTGGCACTGATATGCAGCCAGCTCTGGGGCGGGGCAGCAGGGGAACAAGGGTGGTTGCAAGGCTCAGCTCTTCCCACACCAGATCCCCGGTGCAAGGGGAAAGCTGGCGCGACTGGGGCTGCCGGGAGCAGAAGCGTATTTCCTACTGACAGTGCTTCTCCAAAGGGCCCCAGGTGGGGATCTGGGATGCGAAGATTCCTGCAAAGTTTATGGGGCTCAGAGCAGTAGGGGGCGCTGTGCTGCAGGGAGTAAGGGTGGGGAGGGGCTCAGCAGGGGATGGAGTGGGGACTCAATGGGGGCGCTGTGCTGCAGGGAGCGGGCGGGGGGGGGCTCAGCACGAGGCGTTGTATTGCAAGGAGCAGGGCGGGAGGCTTGATATGGGGGCAACATAGTATATGAAATACTTTGAACTTAAACTCTAGATTGAAGCTCGAAGCCCTTTGCTGCGGTTAGTGAATCCGTTTTTTATTATTGTTTGAACACTATTGCAAAAATATGATTGTGCTGTGATTAACAGTATTCCATTCATTTTAAGCCATTGTAACATTACAATTTCCTCCAGGCGATATACGTAGACGAGGCAAATGAAACCCAAATTGGGGTGGTAGTGGGGAAAACCCAGGATCACCACTGTATTGACAATCAGACTTTGGGTGCAAACGTCGCCTCTGGTGTGCTGTGAACAAAGCTAGGACCCCGATCTCGGTCGGGGTCCGTGCAGCGCCCAGCACAACAGGGTCCGAGCTGTGAAGCGCCCGGTGCGATGGGAGGCCCCCGATCTCGGTCAGGGTCTGTGTAGAACTCGAATGGGGACCCCCAATCTCGGTTGGGATCTGTGCCGAGTTCAGCACAATGGAGTCCCCGATCTCAGTTAGTCTCTGGATACTATTGTAGCATAAATAATAATAATAATAATAATTAATAATAATTAATAGGCAATTAAACAAAAACGTTCCTCCCCAGAGCCAGTTGCATTGCGGCGTCAGGCAATGTCATTTCTAAATCCATAGGATGCTGGATTCTGCTGGGTAGGAGATCCCACTGGGAAGGGATCATAACACAAATGAAGGCGAGTGGCTTCTCTCATGCCCGATTCGACATCTCAGCAGCTGGGACCACCCAGGAAATAGAGCTGCCGATTGGCACGTGACAGTCTTCCATTGGGTGAAGCAAACAGACGAAGCGTGGGGGGAGCCAGAATTCTCTTCTGTGGGTTGATGGCTAAGAGACATGGATCTTTCCTTTGTGTCCCTTCACTTTTTTATCTGTGAAAGTGACCAGAAAGACAACAGGCAGTGAGTTCATGGGGTATCTTTACCCATGGTTATGATACTTTAGTGGATCCCAAAGCACTTTAGAAGCTGTACACACAGGGATCACTGGCTTGGCGCTGAGATGCAGCCACCTCTGGGGTGGAGTTGCAGGGGAGCAGCTGCGCAGTGAAGCTGCATGGGGACGGCTCACCTGGCGCTGAGATGCAGCCAGCTCTGGGGCGGGGCAGCTGGGGAACAGCTGCACACAACGCAGCACAGGGATAGCACACCAGGCCCTGAGATGCAGTCGCCTCTGGGGTGGGTGGCTGGGTACTGAGCGACCAGCACACAGTTTAATACAGGAAGAGGAGGTGACCCTGGTATCCAGCTGAAAGTGCAGGGGGGAGCAAGGGAGGCAGAGCGAGGGATTCGGCTAAGACACCAGAATGAA
The DNA here is from genome assembly GCF_028017835.1 of Emys orbicularis. NCBI lineage: Eukaryota > Metazoa > Chordata > Testudines > Emydidae > Emys > Emys orbicularis. The sequence goes on along the minus strand of NC_088686.1, from coordinate 156,988,953 downwards.
CACTTGGATTAAAGACGAAAGTGCCAGAGACACTGCAATGAACATTGTCAGCACAGCGCCCCCTAGTGCTGCATTGGGGCCATCCCTGACTGCCAGGGGACAGCGCCTCTTTTGAGCCCCCACCCCGCTCCCTGCAGCACAGCGCCCCCTAATGCCACACTGAGGCACTGGGGCTAGTAGTGACTGCCAGGGGAGAGGGTCCCTGCCCTGCTTCCCGCAGCTCAGCGCCCCCTAGTGCTGCACTGGCGTGGCTGGTGGTGGCAGAGCTGGACTCTGGATGGCTTGGCGGTTGGCAGGCAGGGAGGAAGTGCTGGGAGGTAGCTCTGGTTGGGGAGGCAGATTGCAGGAGGGTCAGGTCGCTCTGCAGTGAGACCACACTTCCGAACACCCCTCGGACTGCCTGGGGAGTGAATGTATCCTCAGGTGCTAAGGGACTCACCTTCCCCTCGTTTGGCACAACCAGGTGGCACTGACTTCTGCCCCTTGCTACTGTAACCTGTAGGGAACAGAGGTATAGTCAGTGAGTGTCTCTATTAAGTCACCCAAATTATTCCCTACAGCACAATGGCCCCTCATAGTGCAGTGTGGCATTGGGGGTCAGCATTGGTGGTGAGGGGAGAGCACCCCCTACTGAGCCCCTGCCCCACTCCCTGCAGCCACGGCCACCCCTAGTGCTGCACTGGGGCATCGGGGCCAGCACTGACTGCCAGGGGAGAGCGCCCCCTACTGAAACCCAGCCCCACCACCTGCAGCTCGGTGTCCCCTAGTGCCACACTGGAGTGGCTGGTGGAGGCAGAGCTGGGCTCTGGATGGTTTGGCGGTTGGCAGGCTGAACACCCCTGGGACTGCCTGGGGAGTGAAAAGCGGGGCTCAGGCACTGAGGGACTCACCTTCCCCTCGTTTGGCACAACCGGGCGGCACTGGCTTTTCCCACTCTCCACCGGAACCTGCAGCAGCAAGAGGTATAGTGAGGGAGTGTCTCCGAGTTACCAACCTTGTTCCCTGCAGCACAGCGCCCCCTAGCACTGCAAGGGGGCATTGGGGTCAGCATTGGCTACCAGAAGAGAGTGCTCCCTACTGAGCCATCTGCCCCAATCCTTGCAGCACAGCACCCCCTAGTGTTGCACTGGGGTATTGGGGTCAGCACTGGCTGTGAGGGGAGAGTGTCTCCTACTGACTTGCTCTGCTCCATGCAGTACAGCGCCTCCTACCACCACACTGGGACAGCAGGGACAGCACTGACTGTCAGGGTAGAGTGTCCCTTAATGAGCCCCCCACTCCCTGCAACACAGCACCCCCTAGTGCCACACTAGAGTGGCTGGTGGAGGCAGAGCTGGGCTGTGGATGGTTTGGTGGTTGGCAGGCAGGGTGGAAGGCTTTTCTCCAGGAGCTGGGAGGTAGTTCTGGTCGGGGAGGCAGCCTGCAGGAGGGTCAGGTCGCTCTGCAGTGAGACCACACTTCCAAATACCCCCTAGACTGCCTGGAAAGCGAAAAAGGGGTCTCAGTTGCTTAGCGACTCACCTTCCTCTTCTGTGGCACCACCGGGTGGCACTGGCTTTTCCTCCTCTCCACCAGAACCTAAAGGAGAGAGAGGGATAGTCAGTAACTGTCTGTGCATCACCAACATTGTTCCCTGCAGCAGATCAGCGCCCCCTAACACTGCACTGGGGCACTGGGGTCAGCCCTGACTGCCAGAACACAGCGCCCCCTACTGAGCCCTTGCTCTGCTTCCCGCAGTGCAGTGCCCCCTAGTGCCACACTGGAGTAGCTGGTGGAGGCAGAGCTGGGATCTGGATGGCTTGGCGGTTGGCAGGTAGGGTGGAAGGCTTGTCCCAGGTACTGGGAGGTAGCTTATGTTTGAGAGGCAGATTGCAGGAGGGTCAGGTCGCTCTGCAGTGAGACCACACTTCTGGACACCAGTTATGCTGCCTGGGCAGTGGAAAAGTGTCCTCAGATGCTTAGGGACTCACCTTCCTCACGTGTGGTACCACCAGTAGTTGGCACTGGCTTTTCCCCCTCTCCACTGGAACCTGCAGGAAAGAGAGGCATAGTCAGGGCATGTCTCTGGATCACCCACATTGTTTCCTGCAGCCCAGCGCCCCCTACTGTTGCAGTGGGGCATTGGCGTCAGCACTGACTGCCAGGGGAGAGCTCCCACTACTGAGCCCCTGATCTGCTTCCCGCAACACAGCGCCCTCTACCACCACACTGGGGTATCAGGGCCAGCACTGGCTGCCAGGGAAGAGAACACGCTACTGAGCCCTGCCCCACCACCTGCAGCTCGGCACCCCCCAGTGGCGCATTAGAGTGGCTGGTGGAGGCAGAGCTGGGCTCTGGATGGTTTGGTGGTTAGCAGGCAGGGTGGAAGGTTGGGCCCAGGTGCTGGGAGGTAGATCTGGTTGGGGAGGCAGATTGCAGGAGGGGCAGATCGCTGTGCATTGAGACCACACTTCTGAAGACCCCTCAGACTGCCTGGGCAGTGGAAAAGTGGAAAGTTTAGGGACTCACCTTCCCCTCTTGTAGTACCACCAGTAGTTGAGAGTGGCTTTCCCCCCTCTCCACCGGAACCTGCAGGAGAGAGAAGTATAGTCAGGGCATGTCTCTGAGTCACCCACATTGTTTCCTGCAGCCCAGCGCCCCCTAGTGTCGCAGTGGAGCATTGGGGTCCGCACTGACTGTGAGGGGAGAGTGCCCAATACTGAACCTTTACTCTGCTCCCCACAGCACAGCACCCTCTAACACCACACTGGAGTATCAGGGCCAGCACTGACTGTCAGGGAAGAGCACCCCCTGCTCTCCCCTGCCCCACCACCTGCAGCTCAGCGCCCCCTAGTGCTGCACTTGGGTGGCTGGTGGAGGCAGAACTGGGCTCTGGATGGTTTGGTGGTGATCAGGCAGGGTGGAAGGCTTGTCCCAGGAGCTGGGAGGTAGCTCTGGTTGGGGAGGCAGATTACAGGAGCACCAGGTCGCTCTGCAGTGAGAACACACTTCTGAACACCATTTATGCTGCCTGGGCAGTGGAAAAGTGTCCTCAGATGCTTAGGGACTCACCTTCCCCACGTGTGGTACCACCAGTAGTTGGCACTGGCTTTTCCCCCTCTCCACTGGAACCTGCAGGAGAGAGAGGCATAGTCAGGGAGTGTCCCTGAGTCACCCACATTGTTTCCTGCAGCCCAGCGCCCCCTAGTGTCGCAGTGGGGCATTGGGGTCAGCACTGACTGTGAGGGGAGAGTGCCCAATACTGAACCTTTACTCTGCTTCCTGCAGCACAGCGCCCCCTACCGCCACACTGGGGTATCAGGGCCAGCACTGACTGCCAGGAAAGGGCACCCCCTGCTCTCCCCTGCCCCACCACCTGCAGCTCAGTGCCCCCTAGTGCTGCACTAGGGTGGCTGGTGGAGGCAGAACTGGGCTCTGGATGGTTTGGTGGTTGGCAGACAGGGTAGAATGCTTGTCCCAGGTACTGGGAGGTAGCTTATGTTTGAGAGGCAGATTGCAGGAGGGTCAGGTCGCTCTGCAGTGAGAACACACTTCTGGACACCAGTTATGCTGCCTGGGCAATGGAAAAGTGTCCTCAGATGCTTAGGGACTCACCTTCCTCACGTGTGGTACCACCAGTAGTTGGCACTGGCTTTCCCCCCTCTCCACTGGAACCTGCAGGAGAGAGAGGCATAGTCAGGGCATGTCTCTGGATCACCCACATTGTTTCTTGCAGCCCAGCGCCCCCTAGTGTCGCAGTGGGGCATTGGGGTCATCACTGACTGCCAGGGGAGAGCTCCCACTACTGAGCCCCTGATCTGCTTCCTGCAGCACAGCGCCCTCTACCACCACACTGGGGTATCAGGGCCAGCACTCGCTGCCAGGGAAGAGAACAGGCTACTGAGCCCTGCCCCACCACCTGCAGCTCAGCGCCCCCAAGTGCTGCACTAGGGTGGCTGGTGGAGGCAGAACTGGGCTCTGGATGGCTTGGCAGTTGGCAGGTAGGGTAGAAGGTTGTTCCAGGTGCTGGGAGGTAGCTCTGGTTGGGGAGGCAGATTGCAGGAGGGTCAGGTCGCTTTGCAATGAGACCACACTTCTGAACACCCCGCAGACTGCCTGGGCAGTGGAAAAGTGTCCTCAGATGCTTAGGGACTCACCTTCCCCTCTTGTGGTACCACTAGTTGGCACAGGCTTTTCCCCATCTCCACCAGGAGCTGCAAGAGAGAGAGGCATAGTCAAGGAGTATCTCTGAGTCACCCACATTGTTTCCTGCAGTACAGCGCCCCCTAGTGTTGCAGTGGGGTATTGGGGTCAGCACTGACTGTGAGGGGAGACCACCCACTCTTGAGTTCCTACCCCAATCCCTACAGCACAGTGCCTCCTAGTGTGACTATGGGGCATTGGGGCCACCCTTGACTGTCATGAGTGAGCAGGTTGCCCCCTGTACAGCACACTGTTTTTCCTGTCTGGTCTCCCATCCAACTATTGACCTAGCCCCACCCTGCTTAGCATGGGCACCTAAAGGAATTGAGGTTGCTGTCTGGATCGCCCCTTACTTGGTGTAGGCTTCATTGGGCATCTGTCCTCTTCTATGACTGCTGGAACTGGCATGGGCTGCTTGGCAAAGTAACCATCCCGCGTGATGTCCATGATCCATTTCTCGTATGCTCTAACTTCTGTGTACACCCCAGGCTGGCTCTTCCTCCCGCAGCCATTGCCAAAGCTGGAGAGGCCAGTCAGGAACCAGGTGCCCTTCTCATTGCAAATCAGAGGCCCCCCGTCATCGCCCTGGAGAGTCAAGAGCAAAGGGACAACTGCATGAACTCCAGAGGGGGTGGGTTCTCAGGGCCTGTTGGACAGTGGCTATTCTGGGTCTTCCCCAGGGAGTGGCTGCATGAGGAGACATCCCAGAAATTCAGTGGAACAGTCCTCCTCCATGAATGACCATGAGCTACCCCAGTGCACAGTGGGTCAGAGGTTGCACAGACCATCTCTGCACCATGGAGAGCTGTGGTGTGCTCCGTCCATGCCCAACCCAAGGCAGGATGGATTAGCCACGGACAATAGGAGAACCAGGACATGCTGGATCCATGCCCTACCCAACACCGGATGGCTCAGCCCTGGGCAAAAATAGGACACATCAGTACCATGGACAGCTCCAGAGGAACGCGGGTGTGCGGGAAACCTGCCTGACCCAAAAGCACGTAGCCCAGCAATGGCCAATAGAAAATTTCAGTACCGTGGACAGTACCATAAGCCCAATGTACTGCTGGGCACATGCCCCGCTGAATGCTGGATGGTTCAGCCCCAGAGGATAGGACACTTCAGCACCATGGACAGCTCCAGAGGCACCAGCGTCTAGATTCAAGTGATCAGCACCCTGAACGTCCAGAGCATCTGATAAGCAAACGGGGCAGGGGTGAGATGGGGGCACAGAAAGCCTGCCCGAACCAGGCCTTTGTGTGGAAAATGGGGGAATGTCTCCACTGATGGAGCCATGGAGATCAGTCCTTCAGAGCCAGCTGTTGTGGCTGCCCAGATGTTCTGTAGACCCTGGGGCCATGCTGTGCCTAGGATGGCTCACCCACCTCACAGCTGGTGTTCTTCTCCTGTTGAGCAGCACAAAGCATGTCTGGGAGGATGGACACTGGCTCACCAGCTGAGCTGGACTGGTTGTAGGTGCAGTTACAGGCGACAGGCCCCATGAGATCCACCTCCACGCCCTGGAGCGGCTGCGGTGTGGATGCCCGAGCTGTGAAAACACAGAGACATTGTGTTGGAAGTTACCAAGCCCTACCCCTTATCCCACCCTCTGTCCCTTGAGCCATCCAGTTACTGCCTGGGGGCCGGATCGGGGTCAGCCCCCCTGTAGAGGGGAAAGGCCCCCATGTCCCACATACCATTCTCCCGTCCCCTGACCCAGCAGGTGCGGCCGAGCTGGAATTGGTGTGTGTCGTAGGGGAGGCAGACAGCCCAGATGTTCTCCCCAAACACCACTGGCTTGGCGAGCATCAGCAGCGCGATGTCAAAGCCGTCGGTCACATTCACGTAGGCTGCGTGGAGGATGAGCTTCTGTAGGCCCCTCTCTTCTTGCCAGCGTGGCTCTGCCCCCTCCCGCTGCTCACCCAGGAGCACCTTCCAGTCTGTGGGTTCCTGCCGCCTGCAACACAGCCCCCACAGTGGGTTACTAATATGTCAGTGCTGGGAGTCAGGACTTCAGGGTTTGATCCACGGCTCTGGTAGGGGAGTGGGGTCTAGTGGTTAGAGCAGAAGGGGATGGGGGTCAGGACTTCTGGGTTCTATCCCTGGCTCTGGGAGGAGAGTGGGGTCTAGTGCTTAGAGCAGAGGAGGATCGTGGGGGGGGGGGGGGTCAGGACTCCTGGGTTCTATCTCTGGGAGGGGAGTGGGGTCCAGAGGGGAGCTGGGTAGGGCACACATTACAGACAGTCATTCATCTCTGATAGAGACATGGATACCCTGGGGTGTGTGACACCTCTCCCTCCCTCCCCAACCCCTGCTGGGTCACCCCCACCTCATGCCCCTCACTCACCCGATGAAGCAGTGAGCAGCCGCCAGCACCCAGCTCTCAGAGATCAGTGTTCCCCCGCAGACGTGTTGCCCCCCAGATTGTAGGCTCACGTACCAGGGCCAAGGCCCCTTGGCAGTGACGCTCAGCTCATGTCCCTTCAGCTTCCCGCAACCTGGAGAGATTAGGAGTCAGTAGCCCATTACCTGCCCCTCACAGCCAGCCAGTTCCCCACTCTGGGGCTGGATCAGAACCAGCGCCCCCTAGAGGGGAAAGGCCCCATGTCTCATTCCCCACTCCCTAGATGAACCAGTCTTCTGCCCTGTGGCCAGATCAGAGCCAGCGCCCCCTAGAGGGGAAAGGCCCCATGTCCCATTCCCCACTGGCCGTACCTCTGCATTTTCCATGGTCGCTGCTGAAGGGGGGCGGCACAGTCTGGACAGAGAAGGAGGCTCCCCCCGTGTGGTTCTGGATCCAGCCGGTGTAGGCCGTGACCTCGGTCAGCAGGATGGGGCTGTGGGGCTGGGCACAGCCCACTGAGAAGCTCATGATCCCGGCCTGGAACCACGTCCCGTTCTCGGAGCAGGCCACCGGCCCCCCGGAATCACCCTGGGGAGGGATGGGCAGGGAGATTCAGATTGGGGAGCAAGGTGTGATCCCTTTGCCCCTTCTACCCCCCTCCAAACAAGGGGCAGCCCCTCTGCTCTCCTCCCACATCCCATCTGCTTCCCCTTCCTTCTCTCCAACCCCCTAGCACAGCCCCCCCCCCAACTTGCAACCCCCTTTCACTCTCACCTGGCAGGGCCCCTGGCCCCCACTCTGAGACCCGGCACAGATCAGCCCTGGCCCGGCAGGGTTGGAGAGCTCCTTCTGGCGCAGGTTATTGTGGATGCAGTTGCAGGTCTCTGCACTGAGCAGGTCCAGCCCCACCTTCTTGAGAGGCTTCGGGGGTGGGAGGGTCACTGCGGGGAGGGAAAGAAGAAGTGTCAGTGCCCTGTTGGGGACGAGCGTACCCCGGGTGGACAGGGGGCTAGATGTCTCCATCTTTGCCGGGAGCTCTCCCCTCTCACTCACTGTCCTCCTTCACCCTGCCCCAGCCAGTGGCCCAGCACTGGGACCCGAAGGCGAATCGGTGGTTGGGGTAGGGCAGGCAGATGGGGCCTACGTCACGGCTGAAGGAGACAGGCTCAGCCAGTCGCAGCAGGGCGATGTCCAAGCCCTTGGTGTAGTCTTTGTACCGCTCATGGGTGATGATCTGGGACACGTTCCGCACTACACCCTGTAACGGGCCACCACTCAGCTGCAGACGCCCTAGCACCACCTTCCAGGAGGATGGGTCCTTGGTTGTGTCTTTCCTGCAGGGAGATAAGAGACAGGGTGTCATTACCGGGCTGGGGAAATGCTGGGTTCTAGACCCTTCTTTTATAGGCTTATTGCTCTGTTGGGGGTACTGAGTTCTAGGCTTGTCCCAGATTGTACACATATATCTAGCTTGCTTCCTGACTCTTGGTGATGCACTTGGTTCTAGGTTAATGGATGTTGATGGTTCTAGATTCCCTGTTCTGGGACTATTGAGTATGACGCACTCTGCTCCAGATTCGTGTCTCTTGGTGGTGTTCATCTTTTTAGATGCATGGCTCTAGCCTCGCTCTGGATGACAGTTGTAGATTCATGGCTCTAGGTTCATTCTAGATGGTGCCTGCAAAACTAAATTCATGGCTTTTGCTGGTGCTCACTGTTCTACCTTCATGGTTCTAGACCAGTTCTAGACAGTACATAAAATTATATAATTGTGGGTCTAGACTAATTCTAGATGTTGTATACAGCATGAGGTTCTTTGCTCTGGTTTGTACATATTGTTTTAGTTTCCTGCCTCTATGTTTGTTCTAGATGCTGCATGCAGCTCTAGATTCACTGCTTTTGATGGTACACACCTTTCTAGATTTATGTCTCCTTTCTTTACAGATTGTGCCTACATATCTAGAGCCACAACTGTAGTTGGTGCACACAGTTTACATGCCCAGCTCTAGGCTCGTTCTAGATGCCGTGCATGGTTCTAGGCTAATTGCTCTGTACTCTAAATCCTGAACACCCTTCTAGATGTTGCAGATGCTCTAGATTTCATCTCAGGATGTTGTACTTCTAGACTAACTTCTAGAGTCTCTGGTGTAGGTGGTTTGAGAAAAGGTCACGTCTAGAATCATAAATGTAGGCTTTCTATTCTGGGTGTCACACATGGTTCTAGCTTTCTTTCCCTAGGCTATCCAATAGTCCTGGATGTACAGCTCCAATCTCTCTAATCTAGGTGTAAAATACAGTTCTAGATGCACAGATCTCGACTCCATTCTGGAGACCATGCTGGGTGCTAGAACAGCTCTCTGCCTCTGGATGATGTGTGCACTGTTCTAGACTGAGAAATCTGGTGTCCATGGCTATAGATGAGCAGCCCTGTTACTCTCAGCACTAGATGACACACGTAGTTCTAGCTGCCCCATTCTAGAGGCCATGCAGACTTCTGTTCCCAAGGTTCTAGCTCTGAGGTTCTAGACTTACCCGATGAAGCAGTGAGCAGCTGAAAGAATCCATTTGTCACCGATCAGGGTCCCTCCACACATGTGCTCCCCGCGGAGCTGCAGGCTGGCTTGCCAGGGCCACTCCCCTCTCAGGGCATTGTCCCCACCGACGATCCGGCTAAAGTCTCTCTGCTGGCCACAGACTGGTCCTGTAGAGAGCGGGGAAATTAGTGATCACATAATAATCCTACCCCATATATGAAAAAAACAGAGAGGGAGCTGGTTATTCCAGGAGGGGAGTGGGGTCTAGGGGGTTAGAGCTGCGGGGGCTGGGAGCCAGGACTCCTGGGATCTATCCCTGGTTGTGGGAAGTGAGTGGGGTCTAGTGGGTTAGAGCAGGGAGGGTAGGGGGCATGGACTCCTGGGTTCTATCCCTGGCTCCAGGAGGAGAGTGGGGTCTAGTGGGTTAAAGCATGGGGAGGCTGTGTGTGTGTGGTTGTGTGTCACTGCTGTTGTGGGTGTGCGTGATTTTGACAGCCTCATTCTGCATACTCTTGTGTGTGTCTCACTGTCCTTACATCCCTGGTGGCATGTGTGAATTCCATGCAGCTGGATTGCACTGGACAAAGTCTCTGCAGCATCCGTTGCATGATTTACCAAACCTCCCTTGCCCGTCAGCCTGGAACTCTGGAGCCTTCATGCAAATGTTGCAATGGCTTTACTTGTGTATCCTATTAATATAGACTCATGGAAATGTGGGGCTGGAAGGGACCAGGAGAGGGCATCAAGTCCAGCCCCCTGCACTGAGGCAGGACCAAGTAAACCTAGACCAGCCCTGATAGATGTTTGTCCAGCCTGTCCTAAGAAACCTCCAGTGATGGGGATTCCACAACCTCCCTCGGAAGCCCATTCCAGAGCTTCACTCCCCTGAGAGTTAGAAAGTTTTCTTCTAATTTCTAACCTAAATCTTCCTTGCTGCAGATTAAGCCCATTGCTTCTTGCCCTACCATCGGTGGACGTGGTGAACAATTGATCACCAGCCTCTGTACAAGAATCCTTAACCTATTTGAAGACTGTTATCAGGTCCCCCCTTAGTCTTCTTTTCTCAAGGCTAAACACGCCCTGTTTTTTGAACCTTTCCTCATAGCTCAGGTGGTCTAAACTTTTCCCAGGTTTTTTGCTCTCCTCTGGACTCTCTCCAATTTGTCCACATCTTTCCTAAAGTGCGGTACTCAGAACTGGACACAGTCCTCCAGCTGAGGCCTCACCAGTGCTGAGCAGAGGGGAACAATGACCTCCCGGGTCTTCCATACGACACTCCTGCTCATACACCCCAGACTGATATTAGCCTTTCTTGCCACTGGCTCACACTGTCGACTCCTATTCTCTCTGTGATGTGCTATAAGCCCCGGAGCCTTCCCAGGAGTACTACACCTAGCCAGTTATTCCCCATTTTGTAGCTGTGCGTTTGACTTTTCCTTCCTACGTGCTGCACTTTGCGCTTGTCCTTGTTGACCTTCCTCTTGTGGATGTCAGACCAGTGCTCTGGGCATTGACTCGTTTGCAGAAGCCTATTGTGAAGTGGATAACTCCTCCTTTCCAGAGCCGCCGTTCCTACTCCCCACCCACCACAGCTCCGGGGCAGATGGAACCAGCCACTCAGGAGCCTGGAGGAGGGCAGCCAACATCAGGCGCCTCCTGTCCCACAAGTTCAGATCAGAGGGATGTTGGGCTTCCTACCTTCTGCCGCTGCTCCTTGCTGGAGGCCTGTAAGGGAGAGAAAACAAGGGTGAGGAGCCTGTGTCAGTAGCCGCTGGGGGATGATTTCATCTGGAGGGAGGTGCTGGCTCAGCAAGCCCCAGTATCTGACTCCAGGCCAGGCCAGGCCCAATATGTCCAGTGGGCTTAGAAGGGAGAACTTACATTTCTGAGGCATCATCTTCTGTGGATTAGAGCTCACGAGTTAGAACATGAGGGGCTGGGAGCCAGGACTCCTGGGTTCCATCCCTGGCTCTGGGAGGACCATGGGGTCTAGTGGGTTAGAGCAGGAGGGGCTGGGAGTCAGGACTCCTGGGTTCCATCCCTGGCTCTGGGAGGACCATGGGGTCTAGTGGGTTAGAGCAGGAGGGGCTGGGAGTCAGGACTCCTGGGTTCTATTGCTGGCTCTGGGGAGGGAGTGGGTCTGGTGGTTAGAGCAGGGGAAGGGAGTCAGCAGGACACCTGGGTTCTATTTGCAGTTCTCAGAGGATAAAAAGGCAATAGACTAAAAAACAAAAGGGTCTAAAGCCCAAGGACACTTAAGGGGATGGGGGAATATAAAATGGTTAAAAACCCAACAAAATCACCTGGGTGAAAGGAAAGGAAACTGTTTTTAAAAAGTAACAAGCAAATATTGGTATTGTGCTTACAAACACATAGGGCTGTGCGCTAGGGGGCACTCTCCCCGGGCAGTCAGTGCTGGCGCCAATGCCCCAGTGCACCACTAGGGGGCGCTGTGCTGCAGGGAGCAGCTCCGTAGGGGATGCTGTCCCCTGGCAGTCAGTGCTGGCACCGATGGCCTAGTGTGGCACCAGGGGGCGCTGTGCTGCACACAGCGGGAGGGTGGGGGGCTCAGTAGGGGGCGCTCTCCCCTCGCTGCTGCCCCCCAGTGTTGCACCAGGGGGCGCTGTGCTGCACACAGCGGGAGGGTGGGGGGCTCAGTAGGGGGCGCTCTCCCCTCGCTGCTGCAGGGAAGGGGGGCTCAATAGCAGTGGTGGGGTGTTAATGTGAACAGTGACTGCACCTTGCCTGGCTCGGTCCCCTCTGGACTCCCCTCTAGGAAGCTCTCACCTCCTGGGTGGAGGTGCCTCATGTGGGTGCAGTCCAGGGGGCATGGTGCTCATCTACCAGTGCTGGGATTTCCATGGGCCCATCTAGCTCTGTATCCTGCCCGCTCCAGCAGTGATGTATCAGAGGAAGTTGCCATCTCCCCACTCTGTTGCTGAATGGCTCTTGCGCCATGGTGTTTGACAGAGAGGAAGCTCTGCCTTCCTGTTCCCGCTCACAGGCAATTCCTTTCTGCCCTGGAGCATGGGAGTGGCACCACTCCACCAGCAAATCCCCTACAGGCAGCAGCTTCCCCTCAGCCTGATGGATCCCCGTGGGCTATGAACTGCACGGGGGTGACGGACTGTCATGCACACCCCCTAGCCCCCTAGTTTGTGCTCCCCGCAGCCTGGGCTGCACGCCCAGTTGGCTGTCAGCTTGAGTCTCACTCTAGTGCAATCCTCTGATGCATCAGCAAAGCAATTATAATAGGGCACTATCATGAAGACTGGGGCCAATTATTCCAAGTGCTCCAGTATCCACAAACAGACGCCGACTGGCTTGAAAATGGCTGTACCTCATGAGGCTGCACGGTGGGGTATATGAGGTCATCCCGAAATATCGCCCCCTAAAAAATCACATGACAGCGACAACTTCCAGCTTTTACTGCTTTGTTTGTGCACGCCTAGCGATGAAACGGTGGCTCTCATCGACCTCAAAACTGATCTCCCCCGCTAAGGTTGGATCTCAGCTCCTGCCCCCTTTGGGGAAGCAAGAGTGACAAAAGTTATCCTGGCTAAATGTTAGCTCTCCAGTGTGTCTGGAGGCCAAGCAAGGAGCCGGGGGAGAAAAAATCTTTGGAGTGTGCACAGCAGGATTTGGTGACTAGCTGTGACGGTAAACCTCATCAGCACCCATGTGCTTGGAGTCTGAGTCCTGCCTTCTGCACAGGCTATTTTTGGTAATGTTTCCTGGAGACCAAAGTTCCTGGTTTCGGAGTTGATATTTCAAAATTCTGAGAAACGTCAAGCATGAGGAAGCAGGTTGCTTAACGCCAGGACAGGAACTCCTAACAGACAGTCCTAGGCTAGGTCTACACTGGGGGTGGGGTGGGGTCGACTTAAGATACGTAACTTCAGCTACGCGAATAGCGTAGCTGATGTCGGCGTATCTTAGGTCGATTTACCTGGCCGTGAGGACGGCGGTGAGTGGACTGCTGCCGCTCCCCTGTCGACTCCGCTTCCGCCTCTCGCCGTGGTGGAGTTCCGGAGTCGACGGCAGAGCGATCGGGGATCGATTTTATCGCGTCTACACTAGACACAATAAATCGATCCCCGATAGATCAATCACTACCCGCCGATCCGGGTAGTGAACCCGCCGATCCTGCGGGTAGTGTAGACATTCCCCTAGTCTAAGGACTGGCATACAGTTGCTATTGACCAGGATCCTGTCCTCAATCAAAGCAGCAACTTCAGTTGATCATGGAAAAGTAAACCCCAAAACCAGATTCCAGCTGTCTGCAAGAACTCATCCAATCTGCACAAACCCAAGGACCATCCTGATCGATTTCACCCTTCCTCGGGCTGTAGTTCCTTGGAAAACGGTGTTCCAAAGGACTTATCAGACCCTGGAAACATTTTCGGCACGGTCGGCCCCCTTGCTTGTGCTGTCATTGCAGAGAATTGCACGTGCTCTTTTGGGATCCAACTTAGTCCAAGGGTGAGGTGCCTGAGTCATGCTTCTCAGAAACTTGCCTCCCTCCTCGATTTAATTAATATGCCTTTCCAGCGAAATGCTTGCGACATAGAGACTCGGGGCCTGCACGTGGATGTGAGAACACCTCAAAAGATCAGCTCTCAAAGCAGAAACTTTGGCAAAACTCCCCCAAACAAGTCTCTGCAGAATGATGTTAGATAAGGATGCTGATAACTTTGGGGAGGGTGCAGAGAAGAGCCGTGAGAATGATTAAAGGATGTGAAAACCTGCCTCATAGTGAGATGCCCAAGGAGCTCAATCTATTTAGCTTAACAAAGAGACAGTTAAGAGCTGACTTGGTCACTGTCTATAATGACCTACATGGGGAGCGAATATTTGATAATGGGCCCTTCAGTCAAGCAGAGAAAGGTTTAACAGGATCCAATGGCTGGAAGCTGAAGCCAGACAAATTCAGATTGGAAATAAGGTGCAAATTTTTAACAGCGAGGGGAATTTAATCAATGGAACAATTTACCAAGGGTGGATTCTGCGTCCCCGGCTATTTGTAAATCAAGATTGGATGTTTTTCTGAGAGATCTGCTGTAGTTCAAGCACTGAAGTCCGACCACTAGGCTACATCTACACTACTGCCGGGATCGACTCTCTGATATCGATCCACCGGCGGTCAATTTAGCGGGTCTAGTGAAGACCCACCAAATCGACAGCAGATCGCTCTGCAGTCAATCTCTGTACTCCACCCCCAACGAGAAGAGTAAGGTAAGTCGGTGGGGGAGTTTATCCCGTGTAGACCCCGCAGTAACTCGACCGAAGGTACGTCCACTCCAGCTACGTATTCATGTAGCTGGAGTTGTGTAGCGTGGGTCGACTTACCGCAGTAATGTAGACATCAGACTCTAGGTTCTAGTGGAATCTATGAATGCAAGTAATATACACCAGTGGTTCTCAAGATGTAGTCCGCAGATCACTGAGGGGCCGGCGGATTATGTCTAAGGGGTCCACAAAGACTTAAACTGACTTAACAGAATTCAACTCTATGTACACAGACAATAGATTTCCCAAGGGGACTGCAGCTCCATTTGACATTTTTTAGGGGTCTGCAAATGAATAAAGGTTGAGAACCACCCATGTATGTAACACACGTTCTCAGAAAGCTTCCAAGAGCAGGACTGAAACTCTTAGTGCATGGGTGATACTCAGATACGCTAGCCACAGCACGTCGTCTCCAGCCACCTGGCTGTGTGCATTCTGGTGGCCAGCAAAGCCCCAGTGTGGCTGCACACACAACTTTCTCTGGCTTATCAAAAGTTCGCGGGGCTTTTCCTGTCTACCTGGCCAGTGCATCTGAGTTGAGAGCGCTGTCCAGAGCAGTCACAATGGAGCACTCTGGGATAGTCCCGGAGGCCAATACCATTGAATTGCGTTCACACTACCCCAAATTCGACTCAGCAGGGTCGATTTCAGCGCTAATCCCCTCGTCGGGGAGGAGTACAGAAATCAAGTTTAAGAGCCCTTTAAGTCAACAAAAATGGCTTCGTCGTGTGGACGGGCGCAGGGTTAAATCGATCTAAAGCTGCTAAATTCGACCTAAACACGTAGTGTAGACCAGGGCTTGGAGATCCAACCTTTACCCTGATTCGCCTTGTCGGTGCTGGGCACCAGCTGAGATCGATGCTGAGCAGAGGAGATCAGTTTGGAGGTGGATCAGAGCCATTGTTTAAGGCCCGGGTTCTGCTGGAAAAGTTACAAGAAGCTGTAACTAGTAAGCTTAACAAAGAGAAGGTTTCAGGGGTGACTTGATCCCATGTACCTACACGGGGAACAAATATTTGATAACGGGCTCTTCAATCTAGCAGAGAAAAGTCTAACACGATCCACCGGCTGGAAGCTGAAGCTAGGTAAATTCAGACGGGAAATAAGGTGTACATTTTTAACGGGGAGAGTAATTAACCATCGGAACAATTTGCCCAAGGTCGTGGTGGATTCTCCATTGCTGCATTTTTTGAATCAAGATTGACTTTCTCCAAGAGATCTGCTCTAGGAATTATTCGGGGGCAGGTCTCTGGTCTGTGTTCTCCAGGGAGTTCAGACTAGATGATCACAATGGTTTGGGAATCTGCAAATCCATCCGCCATTAACGGGAGCCGGAGTCGCATTAGGCCACTGGCGAGGGTGCTAGAACTGGGGTTGTGGAGGGCTGGGTTTTCGTAACGGAGGGAGCTCAGGGGCGTGGGAAAAGGGACCAGGGAGGAGATCGCGTGAGAGGCAGCTGGCTGGGAGTTGGAAGCCTGGAGCCAGGACCAGAGCCAGGGGAGCTGGAGGGAGATTTGTGGGGGCTGTGGAGAGGATCTGCAGGAAGGGGAAGGCTCCTGCCACAGCCCCGGTGGAGGGGAGCTGGCAGGGAGGCTGTGCTGTGTGATAAGAGCCAAGAAGACCTGTGGAGGCATGAGGCTGAGTGCCGGCAAGGAGCCCCGAGGAAGGAGGGCGGGGGTGGGAAGGCAAAGACTCCAGGAGCTGGGGCATCTCACAGCAGCAGGCCAGGCCTGAAAGTGGGCTCAGGGCCGAGCTGAGACCGAGGAGACCCCGAGGCAGCGGGAGATGCGGTGAGCCCCTGGCAGGGTTCGAGATGGACCAGGAGCCGAGTGGGAGCCGGAGTAAAGGCACTGGGATTTCTTGGAGTGATCTATATTGAAGAGCCGGGGGCCTGAGGAACTCCCAGGAAGAGGGGCAGAGAAGGCTGGAATGTGGAGTGCTGTTTGATGTGGATTTGGGAGGGGAGTACCCCAGAATTAAAATGGGAGCTGGCTGTGATTTGGGAGCCAGGACTCCTGGGTTCTCTCCCCAGCTCTGGGAGGAGAGTGGGGTCTGTTGGGTTAGCGCAGGGGGTCTGGAAGCCAGGACTGCTGGGATCTCTCCCCGGCTCTGGGAGGAGAGTGGGGGGTGGGAGGCTGGAAGTCATGATACTCCAGCCACTCCAGTTTTGCCCATACACCAGGGAATCTGGTGCCAGGTGCAATGGAAGCTGTCCTGCCACCCTGCCCTGAGCTGAGCACTAATTTGGAGGAAGCCGCTGACGGAACTTTATACACTTACTCAGAAATGGCAAACAAACAGGGGAGCTTCCTGTTCAGGGAAATGAGGATTTCCCCTACAATCCAGCCCCAAATGTAAACAAAAGCCCATAGCAAATACCCAGCGCTGTCCAATGCTGGCCCAGCCTGGCCTTTCCTCTTTCCACAGGAGTGGGGCTCACCTCATCCCTAGGGACAGCTGATATCTCCTCCCTGCTGCTACTCAATGTTCCCTCTTATTGCTGGGTGAGGATGGCAGAGGCTGGATGAGGATGGCAGAGCAGGACTGGGAGTCTGGATCAAGACACTTTACACTCCTGGGTTCTATCCCCAGCTCTGGGAGGAGAGTGGGGGCTGGTGGGTTAGAGCAGGAGGGGCTGGGAGCCAGGACTCCTGGGTTCTCTCCCCGGCTCTGGGAGGGGAGTGGGGAGCAGTAGTTGGAGCATGGGGTGGGGGGGGGGCTGGGTTTCAGGACTCCTGGTTTCTATCTCTGGGTCTGGGAAGGTAGTGGGGTCTAGTGGGATAGAGCAGGAGGGGCTGGGAGCCAGGACTCCTGGGTTCTATCCCCAGCTTTGGGTTTGCAGGTCCTGTCACCATCCCCATCCACACAGTAGCTCGGTGCCTAAATCAGTATAGCCCCAACAGATCGGCAAACCGCACCAACCCCCTCCTGCAGCCAGATTTCCCTCCCGTCCCGTGACTCACAGATCCCGATCAGCAGCAGTTGCCGAAGGCTGAGAGATTCCATCCTCCGTGGGCCCATCTCCTTCGCTTCTCCTGCGCCTGCCTCCTAGGCACAGTTTAAATACACCTCGCACCTGCCACCCCAAGTCGTCACGCCCGGGTGCACCTTGCCAGAATTACACAATGAGACGTGCGTGTGCGAATGGGTTACTCACTGCCGCTGCATCAGGGCTTTCTCCGCCCCGCGGGCTTGTGACTGCTCCTTGCTGAGCTGCGCAGGAGTCACAAACACAGGGGGCTTCTGCCCCCTCCTTGCGGCTTTTCTAATGGATCTAGAAATTGTGTCCATTTTTGGTCATTAGAAATTCCGATCTTGGCTACCCTAGAAGACTCTATGGGTGACTGGGGATCTGGGAGGATTTTGAGATGAGGACAGTCAGGAATTGAGGCTGGATTAACCCAGAAGGGGAAGGAGTTTTTATTCAGACAGTTTAACAGCCTTCTGTCTGTTTTGGGGCATCTCTATTTAACTCAAATGTCCAGTAAACACAGGGGATAAAATCTCTCTGGGTTAAAGACTTAGATTTTATTGCAACACCTTGGCGCTTTTTAAAGCACACAATTAACTCCAATTCACAATGCAAACTCAGGATCAATTCTTTCTGAGTTTAATATTCAGCTTTTATTTAGACTGGGTGATTTTTTCCCCTCCACACACATTTGTCTCAAAGGTCTATGAAACACTTGGGAGGAAAATCTCTCTAGATTAATTTTAACTGCTATTTGTTGAATTTGTTGAAATCTCTCTGGGTTAAAGATTCATATTTCATTCAGACTATCTGAATCTTTTAAAAAATTTTTTTACTCAAGCACCGCTCTTTGTGAAAGATTCGACTTTATTAATCATGTTCATGATTAATCATTAAATAATTATATTGATTACTATTATTATCTAGTTGTAGGGTAGAGTTTAGGAACCTGCCAAAATCGGGGTCCCCTGCATTGTGCCAGGCGCTGCATAGACCAAGATAGGGGACCCCATTTTGCCAGGCACTGCATCACCTGAGATTGGGTGCTGCCCAGACCTTACTGAGATTGGGATTTTCCCAGGGGCTGTACAGACGCAGAATTGCATACAGTCTCTGCCCCAAGAAGCTCATAGTCTAAGCATGGATTTGTTGTTTGCTTTGTATGTCTCCAATCTCCATTTCACTCAAACACTTACTACACAGCGGGGAGAAGGGATGTTCTTGTGAAAGGTTCCACATGCCTCAGTCTCTCTGGGGTCTTGCTGTTTGGGGTTTATACAATACCTAGCACAATGGGGTGCTGGTCTGTGTTTGGGGCGCCCAGGCACTACCGTAATAAAGCCGACAAATCAAAAAGGGTCCCCCAAACCAGTGAAGACCACAGGCCCGTGTTTAAGGTTAAAGAAGCAGAGTTGAATGGCTATAGAGAGATATTCAGGCTTTCATTCTGCATCGTGTGTGAGCCCTAAAGATTGGCAGAGGCCCCATGTGCATTGTTAACCAATGAGTAGGGATTGAAGAAGGCAGTTCAAGGCAAAACTTGTTCACGGGACGTATATTTCTTTCTTTTCACCTGGGTCTGCGTGCGTGTATGTGCGTGTACGTGTGCAGCTGGGGGGCATGGAAAGCCATCAATCCAGCCGAACCAGCCAATCATTTACCGGCTGAGACGCTGTAACCAGCCAGCTCAGCGTGAGTGAGGGCCAGCGGGTGAGGGGAGAGCGACGCATTTCCGACTCGCGCCTCGGTTTCCCTGTGAAGTGCACCCACCCATGATGTAGGCAGGGGGCACGGCCAGGCCAGATCATGCAGGATTTCTGACTAACTGCTCAGCGATTGCACGTGGAGAGCTGAGGGGCAAATTCCACAACTGCAGATGCCAAGAACAGAACCGTTCGTTGGGGTCGCTGAGATCAGAACCCAGCCCTGATTCCACTGACGTGAGTGGGGTCACTCCGGATTTACCCCGGCGTCACCGAGATCAGCGCACACACAATGGGGGCCCTGAGCTCTGCAGGAGCCAGTCCCCAGCCCTCGTAGCTCACCGTCTAAATAGATAAGACAGACCCAGAGTGGGGAGAGGAAACTGAGGCACAGAGTCATTCAGTAACTTGCCACGGTCACACAGGGACCGGGGAGGTGAACCCAGGAGTCCTGGAATCCCTCCCCAAGCCTTGAACACAATAGCGCTCCCTTGCTGTCCAACACCCAGCCTGGCTGATGTGTCTCTGAGGCCGGCGTGGAATAATTGGATTCCGCAGCTTCTCAGCCTTCCTTTCACAAATTAATTCTCTTGCCCTCACAGCCGTTAGGATATAGATATTCAGGCCTCTCAGTAAAGGCCTGGACTTTAAGAATTTTGGTATATGTTTATCATTTAGCTATACTTTAAGAGGTATAAAGCAAAGAATCAAAATCACGGTCTGCCTGTGCCAGGGCCTTCTCTCCCTGTGACAGTCTGAGGCCCTGTTC
This sequence comes from Emys orbicularis, assembly GCF_028017835.1. Classification (NCBI taxonomy): domain Eukaryota; kingdom Metazoa; phylum Chordata; order Testudines; family Emydidae; genus Emys; species Emys orbicularis. Next base: position 156,969,161 of record NC_088686.1, on the reverse strand, counting down.
TTAAGCTCAGGCCTTTGGCTAAGCAGCAGAGGCAGCCATAAACTGGGATGCGAACGGTCACATCCTCACCTCCCAAACTAGTCACATTGAAATAAGGTGCTATTGGGCTGTTAGAAACACGATCCTGTCCTGATAGTGCCCATCACCACCAGATAAAGATGGTTAAAGAAAACTTAGTTTGGTAACATCCTGTCAGGCAAGAAATCACTTCTCAATGGTTGTGGTTGTGAAACCCTCATTTCTGTCTGTTTTATCTTTATGGCCCCCCTTTTCTATTGTTAATCTGTCTGGTTCTCTGATTGCTTCTGTCTGCTGTAGAATTCATTTTGCTAGGGGTAAGTTAATTAGGGTAGCGGGATATAATTGGTGAGAGAATTATGTTACAATATGTTAGGATTGGTTAGATAGATTTCCGTAAGATGGTTGATTAAGGTATAGCTGAGAATAATATTACTATATAAATTAGGGGCAAACAGGAAGTAAGTTGGGATTCGAAAATAAGGAAAAAGGAACTTGGATTTAAGCTTGCTGGAAGTTCACCCCAATAAACATCGAACTGTTTGCACCTTCGGACTTCGGGTATTGTTGCTCTCTGTTCATGAGAGAAGGACCAGGGAAGTCGGAAGGGAAAGGAATAAACCCTCTAACAACAGCTGCAAAGAAAACCATCCAACTGGTGTGACGTGCACCTGAGTCAACAGAGAGCCGAACACAATGTCTCCAAGAGAAGAGAGCTGACCATGTTTAGCTCAATGAGATTGTTAACACTTGAACCTAATGATGTCACTTGGCACATCAATGTAAATTAAACTGCTGATAGTTTTGGTGGATGAGGACGGTGAAAGAGGTTGGGGGTGGAACCTGTGTGGGTGGGGAAAATTAGGAGTTGCTGTAGGAACCAGATAAAGAGTTATGTCTATGGTTAATCTGTTTTAATTTTGAAGCCTAAAGATGTTATATTAAATGTGAGTTTTTACTTGGTCATTGCTGATGGTTTCAACAGAAGGGTGGGGGCTGGGTTGGGAGTGGACCTCATGTGGGGTGGGGGGAAGTGGGAGCTGTTGTGGGGAAGAATGGAGTATTCAAGTCTATAGTTTCACTCTGGGTTGACTCTGGAGTCTAACAATGACACTTAACCCTAGCAGTTATCACTGTGTCTCTCACAGAGGTGGTGGAAGTCACGGATTCTGTGACTCCTCCGTGACTTCTGCAGGGGCCAGTGTGGCTGACCCCAGGGCTGTCCAAGCAGCTGGCTCCGGGGCCAGCTATTCGGGTGGCCCCCGGGACAGCCACACCAGCCACTGCTCCGGCGGCCCCAGGGCAACGGTCCCCAGACAGCCACTTAGAGCAGCTGCAGCCCTGGGCAGTGGTCCCCGGGAGGCCGGCCGTAGCAGCCATGGTCCCCAGCTGGCCGGCCGTAGCAGCTGCGGTCTGCGGCCCCCAGCAGCTGGTGCTGCTGGCCCTGGGTGCCCCCGCCCCGGCACTGGCACCCCCACACCCTACCAGTGCCCCTCCCCGCCAAGATTTAATCACAGGTCTTTTTCGTATAAGTCATGGACAGTTCATTGGTTGTGAAACTTTGTTTCTTGCCCGTGACCTGTCCATGACTTTTACGAAAAATACCCATGACTAAATCGTAGCCTTAATTATCACCGTTCTTTGGCTAGTCATGTCGGTGGGGGTGTGAACGGAGCTGCTGGGGGAGAGGCAGTAGGAGGCTTCCCCCCTACAGTTTAACCGGCGTTAACTCTGCAGCCCAATGAGGATGCTTGAAATCGATACTGTTATTAATTATTTGTATTAGCGTAGTGCGGAGATTGCGGCCCCATCGGGCCGGGCCTGAACAGACCCCAGAGATCAGGGCACTAGCTCACCTGCTCTGCCCCCCGTATAGCCCAGGGCAGAGAATTCCCCCGGCTCCCCCAAGTCTGGGACCAGGAGCGGGCGTTTGGCTGCTCCACCAAGACAGCCACACTGGAGGGGGCCATCCAGAGCGGGGACCCCACCCTGCCTGGAGGGGGGGAGGGTTCCCCAGGCTGACAGTGGCCAGAGGAGGGAAGGGAGGTGAAGGGAGGACAGGGAGGGGCAGGACAAAGAAGCCAACCAAGCCTGCTCCTAGCATTGGACTCCCTTCCCCCTCCCCCGGGTTACCCTCTTGGGGGGGTGAGCTGTGCTGCAGGGGGCTCAGTAGGGGGCGCTCTCCGTTTCCCGTCAGTGCTGATCCCAATGCCCCAGTGCGGCTCTAGGGGGCGCTGTGCTGCAGCGAGCAGGCGGGTGGCTCAGTAGAGGGTGCTCGTCTCTGGACGTCAGTGCCGGTCCCAGGGCAGAGCTGGGGGCGCTGTGCTCATAGACTCATAGACGTTAAGGCCAGAAGGGACCAGCATGATCATCTAGTCTGACCTCCTGCACATTGCGGGGCACAGAACCTCACCACCCACTCCTGTAACAGACCCCGAACCTCTGGCTGAGTCACTGGAGTCCTCAAATCATGATTCAAAGACTTCGAGTTACAGAGAACCCACCATGTAAACTAGTTAAAACTAGTTAAAGAAAACTTAGTTTGCTAGCATCCTGTCAGGCAAGAAATCACATCTCAATAATTGTGGCTGTGAAATCCTCATTCTGTCTGTTTTATCTTTATGGCCCCCACTTTTCTATTGTTAATCTGTCTGATTCTCTAATTGTTTCTGTCTGCTGTATAATTCGTTTTGCTAGGGGTAAGTTAATTAGGGTAGTGGGATATAATTGGTTAGAGAATTATGTTACAATATGTTCGGATTGGTTAGTTACATTTCAATAAAATGATTGGTTAAGGTATAGCTGAGAATATAACTATATAAACTGGGATCAAACAGGAAGTGGGGGAAAGGGAAATTGGAATCATGTTTGCTAAGGTGGGGGGAATGGGAACAGGGAACAGGGACATGGGGTAAACGCTCTGTTGCGTAGGAGCCGAGAAGTGGACCCGGGTTAAACGCTCTGCGGCGTTGAAGCTGGGAAGGGGAACAGAACACTGGGGAACAGTCTCTATCGGCGTATAGATATAAGCCCAATTGTGTGAAGGGCTTCGGAATATGCTTGCTTGGAAACTAACCCCAATAAACATCTCATTACCTGCACTTCCGACTTCTGGTCTTTTGCTGCTTGCTGTGTGCGTGACAAGAACCAGGGAAGTGGGAGGGTTGAGGGAAAGCCCTCTAACATCTTCTATGAGTTTCCTCACTGCTCACCAAAACCAAATCTAAAATGGCATCATCTCTCGCTGGCTCAACGACTATTTGGTGAAGAAATCTATCATCTATCAGATCCAGGATTAGCTGGGCCCTATTATTATTAGTAGCACTTCTCCTCCTATCTATATCTGGAAGTTAGTCTCCCAGAATCACACAACTCTCAGCAGTATTTATTTTATGAAAACCATAGAGGTCTCCATCCATATTCAAATCAGATCCTGGGGGGCTGTAGCAGACCCCAGCACTAACCCAGGGGAGATTCTGGTAGCTTTGTTCTTCAAAGTGATTTTGACCCAAACAGACTTTGTTTGATCCATTCTCTGACTTCTAATTTCTTTATAGTCTATATCGTTAATCTACACTGCGACTCCACCACCTTTGCCTCTATGTCTTTCCTGAACAGCACATACTCTTCAATACCCACACTCCAGTCATGACTACTAGTCTATCATGGTTCTCTTATCCCTATAATAGCTGGTTTCACTTCCTGCACCAGTAGTTTTTGTTCCTCCAGTTTGTAACCTAGGCTCCTTGCATTGGTGTACAGACATCTTAATTGGGTACAGTCATTCTACTGCCAGTATTGACTACCTGACTGTAGTGCCATTGGTATCAGTGCTATCTTTCCCCTTCATGTCCATTCTCCAACCCAGTGCTGTTCTTTTCTCCACTGCTGTAGCCTTTCTTATGTGATTTTCCTCCTTCTCAATGTTAAAATCAGGGAGCGGCGTGGGTTGCTCAGTAAAGGGCGCTCTCCCTTGGCAGCCAGGGCTGGCCCGATGCCCTCGTGTGGTGCTAGGGGGCGCTGTGCTGCAGGGAGTGGGGCAGGGGCTCAGTAGGGGGCGCTCTCCCCTGGCAGTCAGTGCTGTCCCCATTGCCCCAGTGCGGTGCTAGGGGGCGCTGTGCTGCAGTGGAAGAGTTGCATGTGGTTTTTGGGAAGTTACAAACAATCTAAGTTTCAGAGGGGTAGCCATGTTAGTCTGTATCAGCAAAAACAACGAGGAGTCCTTGTAGCACCTTAGAGACTAACAAATTTATTTAGGCATAAGCTTTCGTGGGCTAAAACCCACTTCATCGGATGCATGGAGTGGAAAATACAGGAGCAGGTATAAATACATGAAAAGGCAACTCACATCTTTTCATGTATTTATACCTGCTCCTGTATTTTCCACTCCATGCATCTGATGAAGTGGGTTCTAGCCGACAAAAACAATCTGAAGTTGTTTCTCTCCAAATCCCTTGCCCAGCCCCGGGGATCTGGGCCCAATGGCCTTTGAGACGATCCGCTGGGGACGGGAGCGACTCATCGCCCTCCTTCTAACCACCCCCGACCCCGTCTTGGACGAAGTGGCCTCGCTGGGGATAGTCACCGAGGAGGAGTACGAGGCCTTGGAGAAGCTCTCGGAGCCCAGGGAGAGGATCCGAAGGCTGCTGATAAAGATCCAGAGGAAGGGGGAGCGCGGCTGTGAGCAGTTCCTGGAGTGTCTGCAGAGCCTCTTCCCAGACTTCCCGCCGGATTTACAGCCCCCGGGACGCCGTGAGTTGGGGCTTTCTGAGTCAGTTCAGTTTTAGCAGCTGTAACGATGCTGCCTTTGGCGGGACACTACCGAGAGTATCAATTCAGGAGAAATTGCTTAGAGCAGGGCAGTCACAGCCCAAGGCTGGGGGTCCTTTATTATGAAGGCACCAAACCAGCCAAACAGAGAGGACTTTGGTTTTACCGCACTGGCTAACCATAAGTCATACAAGCAATTTCCTTAGACACTCCAGTTTCCCAGTATCACCACCAGTGCCACTCGTTATGGGGATGACTGGTTATGAAAACCAATTCCCCAGTAAAAGAAAAAAGGTTTTCCTGATCACAAAGGACCAAGTCCCAGATCCAGGTCAAATGATAACTTAGATCTTACCCAAAATACACGTTTATAGCCAATTCTTATTAACTAAACTAAAATGTATTAAAAAAGAAACGAGAGAGAGTTGGTTGAAAGATCAATATACATACAGACTTGAGGTCTATTTCTTGAGGTCCAGATACATAGCAGAGGTGGTGAGTTTGTAGTTGCCAAAAGTTCTTTTAGAAATAGTCCATCGGTTATAGTCCACATTCAGAGTGACTCCAGTCAGTGACTCAATTCTTATGGATTAGGGTTTCCACTTCTTGAAACCCAAAGCAGATCTGAGATGAAGAAGGATCGTGTCTCATAGTTTTTATACATTTCCAGCAGCCTTTTGGCCTGAGAAAACAATAGGCTTAACTCTCCTTCTCCCAAACATCACGGCAATTAGCACAGAGTGATTTTTCCATTAAACAGTTCAGATACAGGTTACCAAAACCTTCAAAGAGACACATAGACAATAATACTATTTCACTCCAGTGTCTTCCTAAATATTAATACTCCTTTTTTGATCTTTGAATAAAAGACACAGTAATAGACAAGACTTGTTTGCTTACATCACAAGACCTGAGCAAACAGCTCCCCTTCTATCTCTAATGCAGGCTAGCATTTTAAAGCTCTATTCATTTACATAGCGTCCTAACAAGTCTTTAAAGTTCCGCCATGAGTCATGTCGGCCTGTGAGTTAATTAACTCTTTCTGGCCCTGTTTCACCTTTCAATGAGATATTATATTACGCTCATAACATCACAGCAGGATTGAATAAAAGTGACATAAAATGTAGCCGGGAGATATTGCCATGTGGCTATGTATTGGTGACAGGTTGGACCAATGGTTAGAGCAGAGGGGGCTGGGAGTCAGGACATTTGGGTTCTAATTTGGCCTTTTCTTATGTCTCTCTGTGAGGTCTTGAGGAGACCATGTCACTGGGATAATCACAGGTTTCAGAGCAGCAGCCGTGTTAATCTGTAGCCGCAAAAAGAACAGGAGTACGTGTGGCACCTTAGAGACTAACAAATTTATTTGAGCATAAGCTTTTCATAACATTCCTTGAAACCTGAGGATTTAGCGCCAAATCCCCCCCGCCAAATTTTTTGTCACAGTCCCATGCCTCACCCGCCCCCCCCCCCCCCCCGCAATGTAACACCTTAACAATCCTTACACCACAGGATTTCTCTGTCTATTTTTAATCTTTTCCCTCACTACTGAGCTAACTAACATGCAGGGCAGCAGCCGGCAGCCTCACGAAAGCAGCCGAGGACTGAACAGAGGCACATCCCCATTGTCTCTCACCCAGGGAAGTATCTGGAATTGCAAAGAATTCTGTAAGGCGCTGATGAGGTGTCTATTTGTTTTCCCTTTGCAGGGTGCGTAACTCAGACGAATGATGCAGAGAGTCCAGTAGGTGGCGCATTCTCCGAGAAGATAGGAGCAGAAAATCCACAAGTTGCTGTAACCTTGGGAAAGAATGAGCTAGAGAATCCAGGAGGTGACATCCCTAGAGAAGAATGATCTAGAGAATCCAGAAACAGCTCTACTGCACAAGGAGAATGATCTAGGGAATCCAGATGGTCGCCCATCCTCAGGAGATATTGATTCACAGAACTCAGAAGATGCCATGTGCTCAGAGAAGAATGATCCAGAGAAGCCGGAAGAACCTGAGAAGCTGTAAGCTGTGTTGTCCTCAGGGAAGGGACCGGTGACACCAAATTCTGCCACATCTCCACTGAAGAATGGACCAGAAAATCCAGGAATGGCTTTATCCACAAAGAATGATCCAGAGAGTCCAGGAGGTGACAGATCCTCAGAGAAGGATGCAGCTGCTGAGTCCTCGGAGAGAGCAGATTTTGAAGGTACGGGACGGGTCTCTTGACTTGCGTTGTAGGGCAATGCTTAAGAAGTATTTATGGCTGTCCTGCACTGGGCACAGGATCCCAGGTGGGTTCTCCCCAGGGCTGGATAGAGAGGGACAGAGGGAAAGCAGTGCTAGATTTCAGACGTTGGAAGGGTCTAGTTCCTGTGTGCTTGGACCCCTTGCAAGAGCAGAAGGTGCTTGTGCATGTAAGGAAACAATTGCTCATGGACATCCAGGGGAGGAGAGGAGGTGCTTCTGGCTCCATGGAGCTATGTGGAGTAGCAGGTTAACTCAGCCACGAACCCCACCTCACACAGCTTAGTACCTTGAGCTCAATTTCATCAGCTCCAGCTACAAGCTCGGTTCTTCCTCTATTATTTCAGCAGGGGCTAAGGTAGGACTCTGGGTAGTCTGGAGTTCGTGAAGGGGTTCATGAGATGGAGCAAGAATCTAAGGCCACCCCTTGAAATCCCCCCTAGGCTAGACAAAGTCTATGGTCTAGATCAGTGGTTCTCAAACTGGGGGTCAGGACCCCTCAGTGGGTCGTGAGGTTATTATGTGGGGGGTCGCGAGCTGTCAGCCTCCACCCCAAACCCCACTTTGCCTCCAGCATTTATAATGGTGTTAAATATATAAAAAAGTGTTTTTAATTCATAAGGTGGAGTCGCGCTCGTAGGCTTGCTATGCGAAAAGGGTCACCAGTACAAAAGTTTGGGACTCACTGGTCTAAATCGATAGGCTCCTATCGTCCATTGATATGAGCGTAAGAGACTTTCACTTGTATTGCTTTGTAGGGTCTGGAAATATCCCCAGGCATGGAGAAGGACAGACAGCTGCAGTAAAAGGGAAAGTTGAAGTAAGGTCTATCCTCAGAGCCCACTGACATCTCAAGGAGAACTTGGGAAGCTATTCTATTTATCAATGAGGATGGAAGGGAAAGAATATGCTCTAGTGGGATTGAGCAGGGCAGGGGAGGAGGGGACAGCTAGGAGCCAGGACTCCAGGGTTCTCTCCCCAGCTCTGGAAGGGGAATGCGGTCTAGTGTGTTAGAGGAGTGTGTGTGTGGGGGGGGGGGACTGAGAATCTGGGATCCTGGGTTCAAGTCCTGTCTCTGGTTGGCAGATGGGGTTTCAGGAGAACAGGTTTGGGAGCCAAGATCGGAGGGATTCTCGGGGAAGGATTTGGGCCTGGTTTGGTTTGGTTCTGCACAGGGTTAGAGGTTGGATCTGTAATTAATGGAATGGAATCTGTGGTGCATGTCCAGGTCTCCCATCACCCTGGTGTCTGGGCTGCAGACACAACCCCCATTCCATGGCTCTGCCTTTGTTCATGCTCTGTCTGTCAGTCCTGCACCCTCACCCCACCTAACATGGGGCTGTGGGAGATGGACACCGAGGACACAGGGGCACTGGGAAGGACTAGGGCACCTGAGGAGGCTTCTCTTCGGGATCCTTAGATGGAGCAACTCCAGAGTCTGATGTCTCCATTCTGGATAGCAGAGCCGAGACACCAGGATCTGTCGCCTCGGTGGAGGGGAGTGGACAAAGTTCATGCAAGCAGAATCCAGAGAACATCCCCACGACCCTCCTGCCCCAGTGGGGAAATGGGAGCTGGGTCTCCATGGCCCATTCCATCCTTGGCCACGGGCTGACTCGGCCGATGAGGAAATCAGTCAGGGCCCTCCACGTTCCCCAGGTTCTTCCATCCAGCGTCTCCATCTCCGTACACCTGCCGCGCCCGAGCTCCTGCCCATCCCCTGTGTATTGTCCACCTGTGAAGGATGTGGAAGGTGCCAGGACTGTTTTACAAACACTTCATGTATTAGCTGTACCAGACCTGCTTCCTGTCCAGCCCCGGCTCCACCCCTTGGCTGCTCCACTCCAGCCCTACGCCCTGCCTGCCTGTGAACCCCTGGCTCTGACCCTTGGCTGGCCTTCCGCCCACACCTCTGGTTGTGCCCTCTGTCTCTGCTGTGACTGCAGACTCCTGCTCTGAGAACTAGTTTGCACCGTCTACACCTCGGTGTGGGACACTCAGCCCTATAAGTGTGTGTGTGTGGGGGGGTCTGGGTAAGGGAAGCCTCCCTAAGGGTTAGCTGAGACAGAGGGGTGTGAACGGTTGGGTGGGTTAGATCCCTTTGCTTCTTAGGCTTTAGTTCCCTCCGTTGAGATTAACGGAGCCGGCGTTTGGAAAAGGCTGATGCCTGGCCCTGTATTCACCCTGGCCTCAGCTCCTGGTGATGCGTCTGGCAGGGCTCAGACCCATTCCCAGCCGCAGGAGGAATCACAGCTGGGGTCTGTAACTATTTCCACGGTCTGTGAATGGGAGCATGGGGAGATTGCACCCCAGGGAGGTGAAGGCTTGAGGCCTAAATCTTGGGAACAAAGAAACCGAGAGGAGGCCATGCTGCAGCTGGTCCTGAGCTGTGACGCCATCCCAGGTGGTGATGCCTTCGTTCATAGGTACTGACTTTTATTTTTCCCGGTGGGGGCCCCACCTCCCACTCTGCCCCAAGGCCCCGCCCCACTCCACCCCTCCCTCAAGGCCCTGCCCTCACTCCGCCTCTTCCTGTCCCTGTTCCACCCTCTGCCCCAAGGCCCCATGACAGCTGCCAAACAGCTGAACAGGTGTGGCTGGTGGGTGTTGACCACCCCCACTATTCTTTTCTATGTGTGCTTGAGCCCTGAAGCACCCATGGAGTCGGTGCCTATGCCAGATTCTCTCCTCACTTGTAGCCGTGTAAATCAGGAGCGACCCCAATGGAATCAGTGGAGTTACACTGGTATAAAATTAATGAACCACAGGTGGTTCACCAACCTGGGAAGCAGTCTGAGTGGTGTTGTGGTTCACCAGCAGATATAAACCCAACCTGACAAGCCAGAGAAGGCACGTCAGACTGGCAGTGCCAGCAGGAATCTGAAACACACTTCTTGAGTTGAAGAGGGTACTAAGCAGGGGTGAGTCTAGCTGGCATAGCTATACTGGTAAAGGTGCTGTAGTGTGAACAAGACCTGCATTAGCCATGGTTTTGGGCAGCTAAATTCCCTTGTTTCTTGAGGAAGAGGTGTTAGTGAGAGGGCACGATTGGAGGGTGCCTGTGGGAGGGGGGTGATCTTCCACTTTAGCTACCAGCTCTGCCCTCCTCCTGTCCCCACCATGCCCTCAATAGGGCTTGAAGGGCCCTGGGAGGAAAGGAGGGTGGTAACTGGTGGGGTGTGAGGAGTGCATCCACCACCTGGAGGCAGCAAGAGGAATAGCAGGGTGCCCCAGACTTTGTATCTACTTCAGGGAGCAAGTGCAAGGGAAGGTGCTCTGCTCTCAGGAGAACTGTTGATGTGCGTGTAAGTGGGGGAATGGTCCCATTATTGTGGGGAACTTTCCTGGCTTCTGCACTACCCCAGTGAAATGGGCTAGTGAAAGGATCTGAGTCCTCGCTCCAGCTCCCTTTACCCAGAGCCCTGCCTGACCTCGAGGGCTCCCCTTCCACTCTCCTGTCTGGCAGAATCCTCGTAACCCCAACAAGGCTGGGCCCAGGATTCCTGGGGGGCTCGACCCCCAACCTTGCTTTGGTCACTTAGGCAGGGGCTAGGGTGTCCCCACTCTGAGGTACTCTCTCTGCATTGGATGCTTCCCTGGCCCCGCACTGATCATCACATACAGTTCAAAGCAAATACAATTTATTAAACAGCAATCAATTAAAAAAAAATAAGGAAAAAATGGGAAAGGTGAAAGGAAAACACGTCACCCCGCTCTGTGGCACGGGGACATCACAGCCAGCGTCTCTGGGATGTCAGGGAAGTTCAGTCTGTTCCTCCCAAGTCCCAGGCCCCTGCCCAGGCCCTGGCTGTGCTGCAGAGATGCTGCGGGTCGGACACTTGCTCTGGCGGCGGCCACACGTCCTCAGGCTCTAGGTGGCAGGACCCTTCTTCCCAGCGTCGCCCCCGCCCTGTCGGGGTTACGATCCCCCTCCAAGTCTGGCCTGCAGAGCCTCTTGGCTGAGGCGTCTCCCTGTGCTGGGCCCACTGCCAGGGTCCCCCTCACTCTCCCCAGCTGCTCACTGCACCCGGCTCCGGACTGCTCCAGCCCCAGCTCCAGCTCCACTCGGCCTCAGCACGGCTGCTGCTGCTGCTCTGCCTCCAGCTCCCTGGGCTGCTTCTCTGGCCCCTCCGGCTGGCACAGCTCTGCTCCCAGCAGCCCAGCTTGGGCACCTGATTTCTCCTTAGCTCGGCCCCACTCTGTCTGACCCAGGTAATTCCAGCTCACATGGAGGATGGGACCCCCCCGGCCTCCTGACTCCCTAATTAGCCTCCTGGCCTGTCAATCAGGCTGACCTGGAGCATTGGCCTCTCTCCATTGCCCCTGGGGACTGTCAGTCTCAGGCCTTGGCTACACTTGAGAGTTACAGCGCAATAAAGCTGCCCCCAGCGCTGTAACTCACTCCCCGTCCACACTGGCAAGGCACGTACAGCGCTGTATCTCCGTGGCTGCAGCGCTGCAGGTACTCCACCTCCCCGAGAGGATTAACAGCTGCTACGGAGTGGCTGAGACACTGGTGCTCCAGTGTAAACGGGGAGTAACCTTATTACGCAGTGATTGACCTCCGGAAACTCCCCATAATCCTTTTAAGTGAAGCTTCCTCTCTTGTTCCTCTCCTTGTTTTGTTGTGAACTCCGGACGCTCGGGGAGCTGCTTAGCCAAAAACCAAACCCAGCTACTGTTTGCTGTGAATGAGCAGAGGCAGGCAGGGGGGCTCCCTTTGGAACGCCCACAGCTAATGTTTGCTTGAAGAGAGAGGCGGGGCCGGGGCGGAGTTGGGGTGGGGTGGGGGGGCGCGAGACAATTTGCGTCCCGGCGTGGGGCCCCGCACCTGCTAAAGCTGGCCCTGGTCGGCACTCCAAAAATCCACTCTCTCTCCCCTCACGCTCCCTGTCACACTCCACCCCACCCCCCCTTTTGAAAAGCGCATTGCAGCCACTTGAACGCTGGGATAGCTGCTCACAATGCACAGCTCCCAGTGCCGCTGCAAATGCCGCAGATGTGGCCACGACAGTGCGCTGGCAGCTGTCAGTGTGGACTGACTGCAGCGCTTTCCCTACTGCGCTCTATGAAGGCGGGTTTAACTCACAGTGCTGTACAGCTGCAAGTGTAGCCATGCCCTCAGGGTCCTGATTTCCCATCTACTCTTCCCCTTTCATTTGGTACTGAGACCTAGCCAAACAAAACACCCCCACTGAGTTTTAGTAAGGGGACAACAGTCCCCTTCCATGTGGAATGGCCCATTCACCTCAGTGCGGTGTGCTCAGATGAATGAGGATGCTCCAATAGGGTTATCATATTTCAATAGTGCAAAAAGAGGACACTCCACGGGACCCCGCCCCTGCCCCGACTCCGCCCCTTCCCCGCCCCCGGCCCCGCCCCAACTCCACCCCTTCCCCACCCCCTCCCCTGAGCACCCCACATTCCCTCTCCTCCCTCCTGCCCTCCGGCTGCTGCTGCGCTGGGGAAGTTGCTTCGGCCCCTGCCGCGGTGGAGAGCGGCGGGAGCCGGGAAAGTTGGAGCCCGGGGAGGAGGCGGTCCCCTTACCATGCCTCCCTATTTTCCCGGACATGTTCGGCTTTTTGGAAATTCCTCCCGGACGGGGATTTGAGGACCAAAAATCCGGACATGTCTGGAAAAATCCGGACGTATGGTAACCCTACCTCTGACACTCACCTCTCCCTCCACTGGAGGGACTCCCCTGTCCATACCTGTCCCGGGGCCTTCCTTTAAAGGGGCATCCCCATATCAGTGGGGGTCTACTTGGAAAAGATAATATTTACTCCCTTGTGTGGCTGAGCTGGGCTGTGACAATCCAACCCATCATGAGTACTGTGAGAAATGGGGCACAACACTAACCAAGGCAGTGTCATTTCAGGGACTGTATGGGCCTCGAAGTTCAAACAAACAAGCTATATAAAGTCCTTTTCTTTACTGGGAAACCAAATGGAAGTTTTTCTAGAAGGGTATTTTTAGAAATCTCAGTATAATGACAAATTTCAAGCTCAGTTAAATAACTTTTTTGTGAAATGATGCAGAGCACAATTAGTACAGAGACATGAATAGTGAGAGATCCAAGCTGGTTTGCCTGATATTGTGTAAAAATGTGTGTAAGTTTGATATAGAAGGCCTTGCCAAACTAATTATCGAAGCATATGCAACCATCATCGTAGACAGTGACTTGTTTATACTGCTCTATATACTATACCAGTGTTTCTCAATCTGGGAGTCGTGATTTATTTGATAATTTATATGGTAAAAATGAGAAAATAAGCAATTTTTCAGTAATACTGTGCTGTGATACTTGTATTTTTATGTCTGATTTTGTAAGCAAGTAGTTTTTAAGTGAGGGGTACTCAAGACAAATCAGCCTCCTGAAGGAGGTACAGTAGTCTGGAAACATTGACAACCACTGCTCTAATTGACCTGGATCAAGAATGTCTTTGGTTTACTTTCTATTTCTATAGTAAGGCTATTGGGATCTCAGCATTAAAATACAGTCTCAGAAGGATTTTTTGAATCATGTTTTTAAGAAATTTCATAAATGGACCACTGCACTTCCCCCAAATTAATGAGTCTGATGTTTCATTTTTTAAGACCAAAGGTCCCTGCATCTTCCAAGTATTAGAGTGAGTTGTTTTCCAGAAACCCAAAGATGGAAGTTCATTAACAATCTATTTGTGTGTAATACCTTTTATAGTAACAAATAAAAAGGAAGTCACAACTGATCTAGTCAAATTTGCTTCCTGCCCTCTAGTCAGGGACATATCTCCCTGCTGTCAACAGTTCTCTCCGGAAACAGCAAAAGAAAGATCCCAGATCAATCTATGAAACTGAAAAGGGTATTCCCAGAAACACTGAGAAAATGAATGCCAAGGGCTTTTGTTACACTTTACCAGGGAGATCAGGAGTGAATGCACCAAACCGAAAACTCACTGCTGTGGAAATAAACACTCAGGGCTAGACTCTGCTTGGAGACAGCAGAATCTGCTACCATTTGCTGCTCTGAGGTGTACAGTGCCTTGCAGAGCTGGGGAAAGGAGGCAAGACCGTGGCTGGCAGTGCAGGAGAGAGTAAGGTGCATCGCTGGCCTCCCCTCTGCGCTGCTATGGGGCCGAGCACCCCCCTCGCCGGGCCCCCCAGGTGGGGGGAGAGGTGACACCCCCACGTGCCCCAGGCCGGGCTGAGCCACGGTGGGGTCCCTGTCCCTTTAAGAGCGGGGCTGGGCTGAGCCGAGCCAGCGGGGGGGGGGGCTCCGCTCCCCGCTGCAGGCTGATGCCGGAGCCTGGGCTGAGAGCCAGGCTCGTCTCCTGCACCAGCTCCGGGAGGGGCTTTGCTGCGGCTCCCCCAGTCCCCCCGGGCCGGGCCGCCGCACGGTGGGGGGAGGGGTTGCTTGAAGCAGGGCAGGACCCGGTGGGGCCGAGGGCTGAAGTTCTCCTCCCCGGCTCCAGCTGCTCTGCTCCTCCCCTCTCAGACTTCGGCTCTGTTTAAGAGCCAAGCTGCCGGAGCCAGCGCTACCGGCTTCGGGCAGCCCCCCTGCCTCCGGACCCCGAGCCGCCGGCCAGGCACTTCTCCTACCCGGCTCCAGCTGCTCTGCTCCGGCGGCTCGGGGTCCGGAGGCAAGGGGGGCTGCCCGAAGCCGGTAGCGCTGGCTCGGGCAGCTCGGCTCTGAAAGTCTGAGAGGGGAGGAGCGGAGCAGAGCAGCCGCGGGAGAGGAAGTGCCCGGCCGGCATTTTCCCGGACATGTTTGGCTTTTCGGCAATTCCCCCCCGGACGGGGGTTTGATTGCCGAAAAGCCGGACATGTCCGGGAAAAACCGGACGTATGGTAACCCTAGCTCCAAAGAGATGAATAGTCTAACACAATAGCTCTGGGTGGTTTGAAATGACCCATTCATCTCAATGGGAGGTTTCAGAGTAGCAGCCGTGTTAGTCTGTATCCGCAAAAATAACAGGAGTACTTGTGGCACCTTAGAGACTAACAAATTTATTAGAGCATAAGCTTTCGTGGGCTACAACCCACTTCTTCGGATGCATATAGAGTGAAACATATATTGAGGAGATATATATACACACATACAGAGAGCATGAACAGGTGGGAGTTGTCTTACCAACTCTGAGAGGCCAATTAAGTAAGAGAAAAAAAACTTTTGAAGTGATAATCAAGATAGCCCAGTACAGACAGTTTGATAAGAAGCAAGTGTGAGAACACTTACAAGGGGAGATAGATTCAATGTTTGTAATGGCTCAGCCATTCCCAATCCCTATTTAGCCCTGAGTTGATTGTGTCTAGTTTGCATATCAATTCCAGCTCAGCAGTCTCTCGTTGGAGTCTGCAAAAATAACAGGAGTACTTGTGGCACCTTAGAGACTAACAAATTTATTAGAGCATAAGCTTTCGTGGGCTACAATTTTTGAGTATTATGATTCCTGATGTCAGATTTGTGTCCATTAATTCTTTTGCGTAGAGACTGTCCGGTTTGGCCAATGTACATGGCAGAGGGGCATTGCTGGCACATGATGGCATATATCACATTGGTAGATGTGCAGGTGAACGAGCCCCTGATGGTATGGCTGATGTGATTAGGCCCTATGATGGTGTCACTTGAATAGATATGTGGACAGAGTTGGCATCGGGCTTTGTTACAAGGATAGGTTCCTGGGTCAGTGTTTTTGTTCAGTGATGTGTGGTTGCTGGTGAGTATTTGCTTTAGGTTGGGGGGTTGTCTGTAAGCGAGGACAGGTCTGTCTCCCAAGATCTGTGAGAGTAAAGGATCATCTTTCAGGATAGGTTGTAGATCTCTGATGATGCGCTGGAGAGGTTTTAGTTGGGGGCTGAAGGTGACGGCTAGTGGTGTTCTGTTATTTTCTTTGTTGGCCCTGTCTTGTAGGAGGTGACTTCTGGGTACTCGTCTGGCTCTGTCAATCTGTTTTTTCACTTCAGCAGGTGGGTATTGTAGTTTTAAGAATGCTTGATAGAGATCTTGTAGGTGCTTGTCTCTATCTGAGGGATTGGAGCAAATGCGGTTATATCTTAGAGCTTGGCTGTAGACAATGGATCGTGTGGTGTGACATCAGGAATCATAATACTCAAAAACCAGTGGGAGAACACTTTAACCTGTCTGGCCATTCTTTGACAGACCTGCGGGTGGCTATCTTAAAACAGAAAAACTTCAAAAACAGACTCCAACGAGAGACTGCTGAGCTGGAATTGATATGCAAACTAGACACAATCAACTCAGGGCTAAATAGGGATTGGGAATGGCTGAGCCATTACAAACATTGAATCTATCTCCCCTTGTAAGTATTCTCACACTTGCTTCTTATCAAACTGTCTGTACTGAGCTATCTTGATTATCACTTCAAAAGTTTTTTTTCTCTTACTTAATTGGCCTCTCAGACTTGGTAAGACAACTCCCACCTGTTCATGCTCTCTGTATGTGTGTATATATATCTCCTCAATATATGTTTCACTCTATATGCATCCGAAGAAGTGGGTTGTAGCCCACGAAAGCTTATGCTCTAATAAATTTGTTAGTCTCTAAGGTGCCACAAGTACTCCTGTTCTTCTTGTTGTTTTTGTAGATACAGACTAACACGGCTACCCCCTGATACTTAAAATCTGTAAAGGGGCAATAACGGAGACTGGGCCTTTGTTTGATTTTCTTCTGATGTGTAAAGAAGGCATGAAGATTTAGGGGCTGAGGTGGGTTTTTTTGTTTGTTTGTGTTTGTTTTGATCTGTGTGGAGGCGGCTTCTCTCGGGGCTGGGAGATACGAGGCTGCTATTTAGGGGCTGAGGTGGGTTTTTTTGTTTGTTTGTTTGTGTTTGTTTTGGGGAGGGAAGATACATGTTTTACCTCCTTTAATATTAAAAATCCAGGTCCTGTCTAGCCTGGGGGACTCATGCTTTGTCTTTGTCTACACTAGAGTTGATGGTCCTGTTATAATTTGAGCTAACTGATTGTAAATGCTAATTGTATTGATAACTGAGGCTCTCCACAAATGTTTGTTCTGGGGCACAAAGTTTTGTGGTTTGCCTGAGGCTGAGCCCCCATGTCCTGATACTTTGCAAATGTTTGCGTCTAGATTAGCATTTACAATCACTTAACAAGCACTTGGCAATCAATTACAACAGGAGGACAAATGCTAGTCCAGACAAAGCTGATGACAACAGGAGAACTAGTGAAATAACATCATACGAGTATTGCCGGTGGGTGCTATGCACCCGCTAATTTTCTTCCCTGGGTGTTTCAGCCCTTGAGCACCCACGGAGATGGCGCCTGTGCCTTCCTGTCTATCTGCAGGGGGAAGAGAAGCCGTGAAAACTGTCCTGTCTAAGCTGAGGCTCAGGAAGGTAAGAAACAGGAAGCTCGGGCTGAGGGATCTCTTGGAAATCAGGCCAGACAGGCTGAAGGACTGGACTCCTTACGCCTGGGGAGACTTTCCTAGGCACTTCCTGAGAAAGCTCATGTAAGAAACCCCCAAAATAGGAAAATCTGTTCCCCCCCCAAGTTTCTGAAAATGAAAACCAATGAACTTTGTGATGGAGGGATACAGGGGGTGGCTTGGAGCACAGGAGCCAGGGCAGGGCTGGATTCTGATCTCAGTGACTCTGCTGTAAATCAATCAATCTGTGTCTCCTTTCGAAATCTAGCTCCCTGTTGTGAGTTCTATCTATCTATCTATCTATCTATCTATCTATCTATCTATCTATCTATCTATCTATCTATCTATCTATCTCCTTGCATACAGAGGTTCCCAGTGCTCAGGGCTGGGGCAGACCCTTGCTCGGGGTGGGGGTAGGGGGTGATGGTTCTTTCTGTGACGTTCCCCTCTGGTGTTATCCAGACCGGTGATCTGCTCGGTCACTCCAATCCTTGACTCTGGATTCCAGCCTTACCCTGCTCTGCTGTGAGAACCCCCACTCCTGGGCTGGTCACGCACAGCCTCTGACATGTAAGCTGCTCCCAGCTACTTGCAACCGAATGACACTAGCCAATATCTCCGGTCCCAGACACAACCCTAGGAACCTCCGTCTTGCAGTGTCCAGTTATCCCCACTGGATGCTGCAAACTTATATGAGTTTGTCAATTTAACAAAGAAATTGATATGCACCAGGCTTGTTATTCCCAGCGGAGTCGCTGACACGCTTCAAACCAAACATACTCCTTCAGGTAGAATAAACAAACAGATTTATTAGCTATAAAGGTAGATTTAAGGGATTATAAATCAAAGCATAACAAGTCAGATTTGGTTAAATGAAATAAAAGCAAAACACATTCTAAGCTGATCTTGGCACTTTCAGTGCCCTTCTCACCACAGGCTGGCTCTTCAGCCAGGCTCTCCCCTTTGATCAGTTGTTCAGTCGCTTGGTGGTGGTGGTGTCTGTAGATGTAGGTGGAAGAGAGAGAGCCTGGCAAAATATCTCTCCCTTTTATCATGTCCTTTCTTTCCTCTTGGTTTTGCCCTCCCCCCCCTTCAGAGTCAGGTGAGCATTAGCTCATCACAGTCCCAAACTGCCCAAAGAAAGGGGGGTGACTCCCTCCAGGGTCTAACAGATTCTTTTGTTGCTGCCTAAGCCAGTGTCCTTTGTTCCTGTGAGGCTGGGCTGGGTTTGTCCCATACACGCCCTGATGAGGTGTGAACTGTCTCTCTGCTCTTGGGGAGTTTTTGCCTCGGCTTGCTTTAAGCCATGAGGATGCATTTTCAGCCTGATAACTATATACATGAAATTACAACCTATAACATCACTATAATATTACTGTGACAATTACTGTAACATCACTATAACAACCATGCTCAGTGCATCATGAGCCTTCTGAAGACACCTGACATGACAAACTTTGCGTTGGATACCACACAATCATTGTATAAAGATGAACATGGGGGTGTAGGGTGTTCCCCCGAGGTACAGAGTGTCACTCTTTCCCACTATGTGCCCCCTGCAGCAGGATCTCTTGATCCGAACACCCTGCCCTGCCCTCCCCCTCCTCCTCCCCCCTGCCGTCCTCCCCCTCCTCCCCCTGCCCTGGGGCATTACACATTCCAGGCCGTCTTCCATCCAAACCGGGCCCCTATCTTCCTGCTCACATCTTCCTGAAACTTAAGACTGTAACTCACTTGTATCTATGGTTACCTGCTTTAACTTTGTAACTAATTCTCATATTTAATACATCTTGTGACAGTTTATTACAGGATTGGCTACAAGCATTGTCTGTGGTGTGAGCTCTGAGGTGCAACTGACCTGAGGTCAGTGACTGATCTTTCGGGACTAGGAGTTACCTGAATATTGCTGTGATCTCTGGTGTAAGGGACCGTCTATCACAAAGGCAGCCTCCCCTGGGTGACCAGATAGATTTGGGTGCCTCAGGGGACTGTCTGGGACTCCATGTTAAGGCTGTTAAAGCACCCGAGGAGTTCACACTTGATACTTGGTTGGTGAAATCTAAGTGTGGGGCTCACAGCCAGTTTGGGTTTTGCGCCCTGTTTCTTAGCTGTTTTCCCTGAGGTTGGTGCCCACGCTCTTGAGCCACTGTAAGATAGGCTGACACTGTAAGCTAGGCTGGGGCCTTTCCCCTCTAGGGGGCGCTGGCTCCAATCCAGCCCCAGGCCAGGGGACTGGCTGGCTCATGGGGGGCAGGGAATGGGACACACCATTGCTAGGAGATTCCTGTTTCTCTTCCTTTAACTCTCTGGCCTGATCTCTGCTCGGGGAAAAGGTGTGTGAGCGACCCGTTTTACAGGCAGTATGCAGACAGAGCAGCCATCACATCCCAGCTACCATGAGTTAAAAACACAACTGTCCTGTCCTCACTTGGATGGTCACATGGGTTTGTTCACATGAATTCAAACAGCCCCATTTTCCCCCTCATGAAGACACAGATGCTGCGATCCTCCCTCCTCCCAGCTGATGGAAATATTTCAGCTGAGATTTTTTTCTCTCCGAAAACTGAATTTTCTTCACATAACACATTTTTGGTGGGAAAACTGTCACTTTTGATGTGACTTTTTGGTGGGAAAATTTAGCTTTTGTTGGGAGAATAAATTTTAAAATGTTGGATTGGGATTTTGAAGTTTTCTAACCTCCCTCATCCCATTGTATTGTTTTCAAATCAGCGGGGAAATGAGAGGGAAAATATTTTTTCAAGTGGGGAAAAAATTAAAAAAAAAAACCAACCCCAAACAAACACAAAATATGAGACTCTATTTTTCTCACACTTGCTGAAAATGAAAACCAATAAAACTTGCAACTGAGGAATGCAGGGGATGGCTCAGAGCACAGGAGCCAGGGCCGGGTTATTTATCGACTGACACAGATGGAGTCAGTGTTGGATTCTGATCTTGGAGACTGCGCTGTAAATGAATCAGTCTCTGTGTCCTTTTGAAATCTAGCTACCTGTTGTAAGTTGTTTATATCTATCTATCTATCTATCTATCTATCTATCTATCTATCTATCTATCTATCCCCATCCACCCCATCTATCTATCTATCTATCCCCATCCACCCTTCTCTATCTATCTATCTATCTATCTATCTATCTATCTATCTATCTATCTATCTATCTATCTATCTATCTATCTATCTATCCCCATGCACTCTATCTATCTATCTATCTATCTATCTATCTATCTATCTATCTATCTATCTATCCCCACACACACCCTCTATCTATCTATCTATCTATCTATCTATCTATCTATCTATCTATCTATCATCTCCATCCACCCCATCTATCTATCTATCTATCTATCTATCTATCTATCTATCTATCTATCTATCTATCTATCTATCTATCCCCATCCACCCCTCTCATCTATCTAATCTATCTATCTATCCCCATCCACCCCTCTCATCTATCTATCTATCTATCTATCCCCATCCACCCCCTCTATCTATCTATCTATCCCCATCCACCCCCTCTATCTATCTATCTATCTATCTATCTATCTATCTATCTATCTATCTATCTATCCCCATCCACCCCCTCTATCTATCTATCTATCTATCTATCTATCTATCTATCCCCATCCACCCCCTCTATCTATCTATCTATCTATCTATCTATCTATCTATCTATCTATCTATCTATCTATCTATCTATCTATCTATCTATCTATCTATCTATCTATCTACCCCCTTGCATACAGAGGTTCCCAGTGCTCAGGGCTGGGACAGAGTCTTGCCCGTGATGGGGGGTGATGGTTCCTCCCCACTATCTGTCCCTCCGCAGCAGAGGCTCCTGATCTGAAGACCCGTCCCCCCCCCCCCTCTCGTCCCCCTGCCCTGTGGTGTTGGTGCCTGTTGTATTCCAGGATGCCTTCCGTCCAAACCGGCGCCCAAACCAGCTCATCACACTCCCGATCACGCCAAATCCTCCCGCCCCCACCCCAATGGCCACTGCTTCCTCCACCGTCACCACAGCCGCAGCTACACCCACCCCGATGCCCACACTGACAGCCACACTGACCACTGCCAGGACGCCCCCCGCAGTGCACAAGCCCAACGACACAGCCTTCATTTTACAGCGCTGCTCGTAGGCCGTTAGGAACTGGCCCATCTGCTTGTCCAGCTCCTGCTTCAGCTCCTCCAGGGCCGCCTGTTTCTGGGGGTCCTGGCCCTGCAGCTCCCCCTGGCAGCGCTCCAGCAGCTCCTGGTGTTTCCCCTCCAGCCGTTGCTGCATCTCCGCAGGCTCCACACTCAGGCAGCTGCTCATGCTCCGGTGGCCAAGGTCCTGCCATGAGTAAGGAGAGATCAGCCATTAGGGACGGGGACTAGCGTTACCCAGCCACAGGGGGCGCCGCTGCCTCACACACCCGCAGCCCCCTCAAATCTGACCCACAGCCCCCTGCTAGTCCAGCCCTGCCCCCCCCGGCTCTGCCAGTGCCCCTTATCCCCAACCCACAGCCCCTCTGTACTCACCAGCTCCTGCACAAATTGTTCATATTCCCTCCTGGTGTCTTCTACTGCTCTCCTGTTTTCCTCCGTCTTCAGTGGGGAAAGAGGGGACAGCGCAGGGGTTAGTACGGGACTATAGATGAACTCAGAGCCCCCTCCCCCACACTCACCACCGTCTCCCTGTTCTTCCAGGACCGTGCTCGCTGCTGTCACCTCCCTACTGCCCCCCCGACCTCCCACATTCCCCCAGAGCCAGGGGGCAGCCCCTCAACCCCATGGTCATGGCCACATTGCTGCTACCCCAGTGGATGGGGTTGGTTCTCCGGCTGGGTCCCTGAAGGTCCCCTTATCTCTGGAGGGCTGGGGGGTGGGGAGCCCTGATCAGGACATTTGGGGGGGCTGTTGTGGTGCCCCCTCCTGGCCTAGTGCAATCGGCCAATGGCGGGTGGACCTGGGGTGAGAATGAACTGAAAACTGTTGGTTTGGGATTTGGGGGTTTCTAACCTCCCTAACCCCTTTGTATTGTTTTCAAATCAGTGGGGAAATGAGGGGAAAACACCCCAAAATTGTCCCCTCTACACACACACTGTACCAGGGGAGGAGAAAATATTTAAAAAACTCGCAAAATATGAGAACCTCTCCCACTTGTTGAGAATGAAAACCAAAGAAACTTGTGACTGAGGGATGCAGGGGGTGGCTCGGAGCACAGGAGCCAGGGTTGGGTTATTTATCGACTGACGTCGATGGGGTCAGGGCTGGATTCTGATCTCGGTGACCCAGCTGTAAATCAGTCAATCTGTGTGTCCTCTCGAAATCTAGCTCCCTGTTGTAAGTTGTTTTCATCTATCTATCTATCTATCTATCTATCTATCTATCTATCTATCTATCTATCTATCTATCTATCTATCTATCTATCTATCTATCCCCACCCACCCCCTCTATCTATCCTCACCCCATCTATCTATCTATCTATCTATCTATCTATCTATCTATCTATCTATCTATCTATCCCTGTACATACAGAGGTTCTCAGTGCTGAGGGCTGGGACAGAGTCTTGTGTGTGTGTGGGGGGGGTGTGATGATTCCTTCCCACTATGTGTCCCCCAGCAGCAGGGGCTCCTGATCTGAACATCTTGCCCCGCTCTCCCCCTCGTCCCCTGCCCAGGGGTGTTGGTGCCTGTCGTATTCTGGGCCCCCTTCCGTCCAAACCCAGCCCCACCCACCTGCCCACAGCCCCCCGATCAGGCCAAAGCCCCCCGCCCCCACCCCAATGGCCACTGCTTCCTCCATCGCCATCACAGCCACAGCTACACCTGCACCGATGCCCGCCCTGATACCCGCGCTCCCCACCGCCAGGACGTCCCCTCCCCCCGCCACGGCCAGACCCAACCACACGGCCTTCTTCACATTAAAGCGCTGCCTGTAGTCTGACAGGAACTGGTCCATCTGCCTGTCCAGCTTCTGCTTCAGCTCCTCCAGGGCCGCCTGTTTCTGGGGGTCCTGGCCCCGCAGCTCCCCCTGGCAGCGCTCCAGCAGCTCCTGGTGTTTCCCCTCTAGGAGTTGCTTCATCTCCGCAGGCTTCACACTCAGGCAGCTGCTTGTGCTCTGGTGGTCACGGTCCTACCAGAAGGGGATAAGAGATCAGCCATGAGGGACAGGCACTAGTGTTACCCAGCCACAGGGGGCACCGCCGCTCCACACACCTGCAGCCCCCTCAACCCCGACCCACAGCTCCCTTCTAGCCCAGCCCTGCTGCCTCCTAGTTCTGCCGGTGCCCCTCACTCCCGACCTGCAGCCCCTGCTAGCCCAGCCCTGCCCCCCCCAGCTCTGCCGGTGCCCCTCACTCCCGACCCACAGCCCCTGCTAGCCCAGCCCTGGGCTCCCCCCCAGCTCTGCCGGTGCCCCTCACTCCCGACCCGCAGCCCCTGCTAGCCCAGCCCTGGGCTCCCCCCCAGCTCTGCCGGTGCCCCTCACTCCCGACCTGCAGCCCCTGCTAGCCCAGCCCTGCCCTGCCCCCGCCAGCTCTGCCGGTGCCCCTCACTCCCGACCTGCAGCCCCCTGCTAGCCCAGCCCTGCCCCCCCCAGCTCTGCCGGTGCCCCTCACTCCCGACCTGCAGCCCCTGCTAGCCCAGCCCTGCCCTGCCCCCGCCAGCTCTGCCGGTGCCCCTCACTCCCGACCTGCAGCCCCCTGCTAGCCCAGTCCTGGGCTCCCCCTCTCCTCTGGCGGTGTTCCTTAACCCCGACCTTCAGCCCCCTGCTAGCCCAGCCCTGGTCCCCCCAGCTCTGGTGGTGTTCCTTAATCCCGAACTGCAGCCCCTCTGCGCTCACCTGCTCCTGCACAAATTGTTCATATTCCCTCCTGGAGGCGTCTATTGCTCTCCTGTTTAACTCCTGTCTCATCTCTGCAAACGTCTCGGCCATCTGTGGGGGGAGAGGGGACAGGGCGAGGGTTGGGACGGGACCATCTATGACCTGGGAGCCCCCCTTCCCCACACTCACCACCTCCTCCCCATTCCTCCTGGGCCCTGCTCACTGCTGTCACCTCCCCACTGGCCCTCCAACCCCCCACATTGCCCCTGAGCCACGGGGCAGCCCCCCCAGTGACCCCACAACCATTGCCAGATTGTCGCTACCCTAGTGGAGGGGGCTGGTTCTCCGGCTGTGCTCCCTGGGAGCCCCGATAAGGACATTTGGGGGAGTTGTTGTGGTGCCCCCTCCTGGCCAGGGCCGGCTCCAGGCACCAGCATCTCAAGCATGTGCTTGGGGCGGCACTTCTCAAGGGGTGGCACTCCAGCCCTTTGGGGGGTGGCACCTTCGGCGGCAGCACGCCGGCTTTTTTTGTTGTTATTTTTTTTGCTTGGGGCAGCAAAAACCCAAGAGCCGGCCCTGCTCCTCGCCTAGTGCAATTGGCCAATGGTAGGAGGACCTGGGGTCGAGGTTAATAGAACCAGCTCCCACCCCCCATATCCAGGCTGGAAAGAGAGGGGTGGGGGGAGGGGTGACCTGGTACCTTCACAGGGGAGGAAAAGTCGTAGCGTTTGGTCTTCAAGTATCGGGAGACGTCCTGTGGGGAATAACGCCCAGGGGAGCTGGGATCAGGGACAGCTCAGCCCACTCCTTGGTGAGCCCCCCACCCCGCTCCCTCCAGCACAGCACC
This sequence comes from Emys orbicularis, assembly GCF_028017835.1. Lineage (NCBI taxonomy): Eukaryota > Metazoa > Chordata > Testudines > Emydidae > Emys > Emys orbicularis. The sequence continues at coordinate 156,944,084 of NC_088686.1, read as the reverse complement.
CCCTACTGTGTCTCCCACCCCGCTCCTCCAGCACAGCGCCTTCTACTGTGTCCCCCTCCCCACTCCTCCAGCACAGCGCCCCCACTGGTCCCCCTGACCACTCCCTCCTGCATGGCACCCCCTGCTGAGCCCACACCCTGCAGCACGGCACCCATTGCTGAGTCTCCGCTCACCTCCTTGCGGCCCCTTTTGCTGTCTCCCATCCAGGCCCCCCCCTTTAGCAGACCCCACTCTCCCACCTTGATCCTGGCAGCCAACTGAGCCCCCGTCAGCACCTGCCCGGCTCGGTCCGTCCGGACGTGTGTCCCTGCTGAGCGCACCACGCTGGTGACATAGTCACACAGGCACTGCCGGAAATCCTCGTCCATGTCTGCAGGGGGGAAAGGACCCAGGCATCCGGGAGGCATCCAGGTGCCCAGGACAGGACACAAGTTAAATGGGGGATGTAGGGGGCAGGTTTGTGCCACAGGAAATGAGATTCCATCTCTGGGCAACAGTTGCTTAGGACTCTTCCCCCATACTGCCTGGGGGAAAATGAGGGAGCAGTGTGTGGGGGGGGCGCTAGAGAAGCTGCAGTGGGCGGGGGGGAGTCAGCAGTCTCCACTGGGTGATGCAGGGGGAGCCTTGAAGGCCTCAAAGGGGGGAACCAGCAGCTTCCCCCCAGGAGCCCAGGGTAGGGTTACCATATTTCCACAAGCAAAAAAGAGGACACGGGGGGGGGGGGAGGAGCCCCGCTCCAGCCCCACCCCTGCCTTGCCCCGCCTCATCCACTCCCTCCCACTTCCAACCCCCAGACTGCCCCCCTCAGAACCCCCAATCCCCGCCCACTCCTTGTCCCCTGACTGCCCCCTCCTGAGAACCCCCTACCCTAACTGCCCCCCTAGGACTCTACCTGTCCCCTGACTGCCCCGACCCATATCCACACCCCCACCCCATATTCACACCCCCACCCCCTGACAGGACCCCCAGAACTCCCAACCCATCCAACCCCCTCTGGTCCCTGCCTGCCTCGACCCCTCTCCACATCCCTGCCCCCCTGACAGCCCCCGCAGAACCCCTGACCTGTCTAACCCCCCCTGCTCCCTGTCCCTGACTGTCCCAACCCCTCTCCACACCCCTGCCCCCCTGACAGCCCCGCCCGAACTCCCGACCCATGAAACCCCCCCTCCCTGTCCCCTGACCAGGGCCGGCTTTAAAGAGCCCAGAAATCAGGCTGCGCTCCGGCTGGGGTTGTGGGGCTTGGGGCTGGGCCGGAGGTGCTCGGCCGGGGCTGGGCCGGCGTGCTCGGCCGGAACCGAGGCTGCTGCCCTAGGGCCTGCGCCGGGCCGGGCCGGAGCTGATGGGACCGGGGGTGCTCGGCCGGCGCCGCTCAGCCAGGGCCGGGCTGGCGCGCTCGGCCGGAACCGGGGCCGCCGCCTTGGGGCCCAAGCCGGAGCTGCTGGGGCCACCGGGCGCCGTTCGGCCTGGGCTGGAGGGAGCCGCTCGGCCAGGGCCGCGCCTCCCCAGAGCTCTCCTCCTCACGTCCCCCCCGCCCCAGCCCCAGCTTACCTGCTGCTGCCTCCCGCCTGCCCCTGCTTTTTTTCAGACTTCCCGGGAAGATCTGATTCGCGGGAAGCAGGGGAGGGGGAGGAGCAGGGGGGCGGAGCGTTCAGGGGAGGGGAGGAGGGGGAAGACAGCTGCGGGCCGGACAGCATGGTAAGGCTGCAGGGGATGGGGGGAGCCGGGAAGGGGCTTTGGCCGCCGCTTTTCTGTCCATAAATAGCCGACGGGGGGAAGTCCCGGACATTTTTAGATTTTTAAAAATCCCCCCCGGACGGCTATTTATAGACCGAAAAGCCGGACATGTCCGGGGAAATCCGGACAGATGGTAGCCCTAGCCCAGGGCAAAGCAGTGTCCCCTCAGGTCCCCTCCCCTCCCGCACAGATGCTGTGACCCAGTGAGCACCTCTGTGCAGTGGGCAGCACAGTCAATGCTAAGGCAAGGGGGTGAGCCGGTCACTGGGATTTTGGGGTGGGGGCAGGGCAGGAGGGGGAGAAAGGGGCAGCAGAGGAGAGAGGGTGGGGATGGGGGCAGGGATGTGGTGGGGCAATGCAGGAGGGGATGGGGGCTGGGGGCTGGGGGAGCAGTGCAGGGGGTAAGAGGGGAGAAGATGAGGGTCTCTTACCGCCTGGCATCCCTGAACTGCTCCTGGTGAACTGAATGCCAGGGTGGGGCAGTAGGTAGCATCGGGTGCCGCTCGCCCTCAGGGCTCCCAATACCAGGGGCTGCTCAGCGGAGGCCTCCAGGTGCTGCGGGAGTCAAAGTGACATTTGCTGCCATTAGCGAGAAATCAGACCCACCATGGAAACGTTCAACTTTGCCCCAACTGCGGAGTTTGCTGCTCCCGTGAACACACGTTGTGCCCAGCTCTGATCATTACCCGTGATTTTTCTCCGAGAAACTCCTGCCCCCCGTCTGCACCGTAGGATCCAGTGAGCTGCCAATCTCGCACCAACAGGTCCAGGCGCTGCAACAGAGAGCGCAGGAGAAGGGTCACGCTGGGGCTGGGGGCACAGAGAGGAGACCAGAGCTGTAGGCTGCCGCCGAACCCAGCCACCGACACTGAGACCCAGGGCATGACGTGGGCATGGAGGGAGAAAAATGGGGGCAGGGACTGGCTGTTTGCTCTGGGTTTGTCCAGCACCGAGCACGCTGCGGTCTGGGTCTAGGACGGGGCTTCTGAGGTGCTCTGGCAATAGAGGCAGTGACTGGTAAGAAAAAGATTGGGTGATGGGAGGGGAACCAGCATTGTACCACTACATCTCGGCAGGTGGGAAATGAGGACTCACCTGAAATGGGAGCAGATTGCAGGTCTCGCCAACCTCATTCGCAACATTAACAAAGATCTGAGATGCAGAGAGAGAGAGACAAAGGAAACGTTTTCTGTTTTGAGCAAAACATCCCCCAACAGGTGACTAAAGGTGACCAACCTAGATTGGTGGCTCAAAATAAACGAGTGAAAATAACGCCACTGAAACTAGCCAAAACCTGAACAACATTAAGTGAAAACTGATCATTGAAGAGAGAAAACTGATAAAATGAGGAGAGAAACATAGTTTCAAACACAATAACTCAACACCAGTAATCACAGATATAAAAGCAATAATTGAACTCAGAAAAACCAATAGGTGGTTCTAGAAAAGCAGTCATTGAAGACACAGCAAGCCAATAATCAAAGTAAAAAAAAGAAATAATCAAAAGTAGAAAATTAATCATTGAAATTAGAAAACCTGTTACTGAAACCAGAAAAGCAGTGAAAGAAAGCAATCACTTAGCAAAATTAGCAAACTAATAATTAATGTCAGAAAACCAGCAATTATAATAAGATCTGAAATCAACGTCTAAAAACCATTAAAAAACAAGTATTTGGAGCCAAGATAACCAATCGTCAAAGAGTCAAAGCCAGGAATGGATGTCAGAAAACCAGATATCAAAGTCAAAAAACCAAAAGTCAAAGACAGAAAACCAGTAATCAGTATCAGAAAACCAACAACTGAATGCAGAAGTCCAGTAATCAAAGCCAGTAAAGTAGTAAATGAAGTCAACAAATAGACAAAACAGAAAACCAGTATTTGAAGTATGAAAACCAGTCATCAAGGTCAAAGTTAGAAAATGATTAATCTAAGGCAGAAAACTAATAGTGAAAAGAAGCAATAAATTAATAGCAGAATTGAAAAAAATGTTTAAATACCCCAGTTTTTTGAAGAAGATTAAAAGCCAATAATCAGAACAGAGACACTAATAAGTGAAGCCCAGTAAACAAACCTTGAAATTTTGTGATGAATAAACAAAAGGAGAAAACTGATAAGGAACATCCCCAAACCGATGAGAAGATTAAAATCTGACAATTAAAGAACAAAACCCAGTACACGAAATATGTAATGCGATAACTAAAGTCACAAAACTGACAACCATGGACCAAAACACGATAAATAAGAACTGACAACTGAAGACTGAAAGTCGAAGACTGAAACCTGAGAAACGAGTGAAAACTAAAAACATGCAGAGAGAAACCCAAGAAACGCCAACGTTAGGCTGTTCTTTAAAAGTGGAAATTTGCATGAAAACATTCTGATTTTCTCAGTTTTCTATTTGTCAACAAAACTTTTATTTTCCATTTTCCCCATGGTCACTATCAAATCAACTGACAGCTAATGGTTGGTACTAAATAACGAACAGCTGACAGCCAATAGTGACTATCAAATAACCAATAACTGGCAGCTATTAATGAATATATAATAACCAATTATAGATGTTATAGATTGGCCAAGCGAAGTAAAAGGCCTAACACACAACTCAATGGAAATTCTCTTTGTCTCTCTGTATCGTGATAACTTTTTGAGACCACCTCTGATCAATTCCCAAATTACAGGGGACGCGCTAGGCATCTGTGGGAAGAACCCCAATGATTCAGAGGGAAATTGGAAAAACAGAAAACCCCAATTTCCATTTAAATCTGTTGACTAGCATCAGAAGCCAATGAGCCAACCACTTTGGGAAGGAGGGTAGCATGATCATCTAGGTGCTGAGCAGGGAGAATGGGGGGCACATGGACCCCTGGCATGTGGGAAGGGGGAATGGGGGCACACAGAGCCCCTGATATGGAGGGAGGAGGAATGGGGCACACAGAAGTAGGGCTGGGGAAAGGGACGTAGGTTTAGGGTTATGGCTGGTTTTAAAGATTCCAATGGAACATGTTTCCCATCACAAACCCTTCGCTAATGCAGAGCGATGTGGGTTGCCCAGGGCTGGCTCCTGCCCATCCAGGCTCAGTGTGTGGGCGCAGGGCAGGTGCAGGTGGCTTCTGCCCCATACAGGGCAAAGGCAGAGTGCTGGGTTGGGTGCCAAGGGCGTACTGGGGCATCGGTCCCAGAGGGCCGAGGTACGGTTGGGTGGGTGTTTCCCTTAACTCTGTTGGTCCTGTCTTGGCTGAACGCAACAGACAGGCTGGGCACGCGCTGCCCCCCATCAAAAAGCCCTGCTAGAATCGGTCAGTTGTGAGAAATGCTGATTTGGGGGGGGGGGCTCTATGTGGGCAACCCCTTGCTCCACCTGCCCCAGCTCTGGGTCACCAAACCAACCACGCGCTGCCATGAGGCTCCCTGTCCCTCCCGGCAATCTGAGTCCGCAGGCGCATTTCAGATCACTAGGAGAGTCGACCAGGACACAGAAATCTCTTCTCTGCCGGACCCCCAGCGGAGCCGGCGCCCAGCTGTAATAACTACGGCTTCGGTTTAGTTATGGGTATTTTTAATAAATGTCACGGACAGGTCACGGGAAATAAACAAAAATTCCCAACCCGTGACCTCTCCATGACCTTTACTCTAAATACCAATGACTAAATCTGAGCTGGGGGGGCCACCGGGGCACTGCTACTCTGCGGGGCCCTCGGGTCAGCCCCCATTGGCGGCTGCTCGGGCCGTCCCCAGGGCCTCTGGACCTTTCTAACTGCCAATAACAGCCCCAAAGCACCTAGACTGCTCCCCTCCAATCCTCACACCACCAGGACTCCTGGGTCCTCCCCCGTAGGGACATGGTCAGGTCAGTGTCACAAGAGCCGTGTGTATCCCCTGCCCCACCCACCTCCAAATAATCTGCCTCCGTCTGGGTAAACATGCTGGAAATGTTAAAAATCTAGAAACATAATCAGAAGAAAAGGTGAGCAGCCCCCTGCCGAGCCCCCCCACTACACGCAGAACGATGTGCCCTCCTGAGCCCCGGCCCACTCCCTGCTCCCCCAGCACCCCCTACTGACCCCCGCCCACTCCCTGCTCCCCTGCACCCCCTACTGAGCCCCTGCCCACTCCCTGCTCCCCTGCACCCCCTACTGAGCCCCCGCCCACTCCCTGCTCCCCAGCACCTCCTACTGACCCCCGCCCACTCCCTGCTCCCCTGCACCCCCTACTGACCCCCGCCCACTCCCTGCTCCCCTGCACCCCCTACTGAGCCCATGCCCACTCCCTGCTCCCCTGCACCCCCTACTGAGCCCCTGCCCACTCCCTGCTCCCCAGCACCCCCTACTGAGCCCCTGCCCACTCCCTGCTCCCCAGCACCCCCTGCTGAGCCCCGCCCACTCCCTGCTCCCCCACACCCCCTACTGAGCCCCCGCCCACTCCCTGCTCCCCGGCACCCCCTACTGAGCCCCCGCCCACTCCCTGCTCCCCGGCACCCCCTACTGAGCCCCCGCCCACTCCCTGCTCCCCAGCAGCCCCTACTGAGCCCCCCGCCCACTCCCTGCTCCCCAGCACCCCCTCCTGAGCCCCCGCCCACTCCCTGCTCCCCAGCACCCCCTACTGAGCCCCCCCTCTCCCAGCTACACGGCTCCCCCACCCAGTAGGAGCTGAGCAATATGCTGAACACGGAGAGCCTGATGCTGGTCTCCATGTGGCGCTGCAGGTCCAGGGAGCCCTCGGTGTCCACCAGGAACACGGCCACCTGCAGGGACAGACACACGGACAGATCCACCAGCCACAGCGACGGGCGCCCTGCAGTGACACCACCCTCACCCCTGCCCAGCCCTGGCACCTCCGCTGCCCGGCTTCCTGGGGCCTGCCTGGGCACGCTGGCTGGAGACGGGCCCTGGGGGAGCAGGATCAAGCTGTGAGCACCTCCCACCCCCAACCACAGTGTGTCTGTAGGGAACTACAGGGCTGGGACCCCCTTGCTCTGCAGTCCTCTCCCCCCTCCTCCAGCCCCTCCAGTCCCCCTGCCCCCACACAGGACTTTACGCTCAGACTCCCCCATTAACCTCCCCCCTACCCCACTACTCCAGCCCCCCTGCTCCCCTTAGAATCTTCCCCCCACACCACCCTCATTCCCCACCCCTACTGCCCCATCCCTCATTCCCCTGCCTGCCTCCCTGCCCCACTCACCCTCGTCCCCTGGGCCTGGACCCAGAGGGGCTGGTCCCACATCCACACCCCTCTTGTCACGGTCACCGTCCCATTGCAACACTCAAACCCCCCCAGGGCCTCGTCCTCTCGGCCCATCCATGATGCATCCGCAGCCTCCTGTAGGGGGTGACCAGGGCAAGGTCAGAAGGGAACGGGGTTTGGGGTCTGCAGTTCTGAGGTTGTGGGGGGTGGGACACTGGGGGAGGAAGTGGGCTCCTGGGGGTCATGGGGAGGGGCCATGGCTGAAGGGTAGGGCCTCTGGCAGGGGAAGGGGCTATGAATGGAGGGTGGGGCCTGTGGTAGAGGGGGAGGGGCCATGGCTAGACAGTGGGTCCTGTGGTGCTGGGGGAGGGGCCATGGCTGAAGGGTGGGGCCTGTGGTGCAGTGGGGGGGGGGGCCTTGGCTGCAGGGTGGGGCCTGTGGTGCTGGGGAAGGGGCTATGGATGGAGGGTGGGGCTTGTGGTGCAGGGGGAGGGGCCATGGCTGTAGGGTGGGGCCTGTGGTGCAAGGGGAGGGGCCATGGCTGCAGGGTGGGGCTTCAGTTGCTCTGCCCTGGGCCTGGTACAGGGGGAGGGCCCTGGCTGGGGAGAGGGGACCTTTGCTGTAGGGGGCGTGGCCTGTCGTGGTGGGGGAGGGGGCCCTTGGTGGAGTGGGTGGGGTTTGTGTTGCAAGGGGCAGGGCCCTGGCTGGGGTGGGTGGGGTCTCTGGTTCAGGCGATGGGGCCATAGCTGGGGCTCCTGTCCCCACTCACCGGGCTCTGGAGCCGGCGCAGCAGGCAGTTCATCAGGAAGGATTTGCCCCTGCGCTGCTGCCCGATGATGGACACCAGGCAGACGGGGGCAGTCCCCACCCCACCCTGCTCCAGGCAGCGGCTCAGGGCCTCCTCGTCCAGGATCAGGCCCCCTTCCTCGTCCGGACGCACCAGCTGCACCGGGCGTGCCGGCTCTGGCTGAGCCCCCGGACCCTGCTACAGGGAGAGAGCAGGGTCAGAGCTCGGACCCCACCCCTGAGCCAGCCAGTCCCTGCTTCTGGATGAGAGCCCCGTGCCCAATTTCCACCCCCTGAGCCAGCCAGTCCCCTGCCCTGGGCCAGTGGGAGTCTGGCACGTTTCCCTTTATTTGGCCTGTCTGGTCTCACCGGCTCCATCTCTTCCCGCAGGGGCTCTGTGATTTTCTCCACCAGGGCTCTCAGCCGCGTGTCTGGGGTCATCCTGTCCCTGGAGCAGGGAGCCCGGCACTCGGGGCACTGGGACCCCCAGGCCGAGACCCAGTGCCAGTGAGCCACGAGGCAGCCCCGGCAGAAGTTGTGGCCGCACTCGATGGAGACAGGGTCCTCCAAGACATCCAGGCAGATGGAGCAGGTGACGTCCTCCCGGAGTCGCTCCATCCCTCTGGAGCTCATTGAGAGTGGGGACGCGGTGGGTGAGAAGTGGCACTCGGGAGCAGAAGGGCTCTGATAACGGCTGATCTCTAGCCCTGGTGCGCCCCTTCCTGACTGCAGGAGTCTGGAAGGGGGGGAGGAGAGAGAGAACATGGGAATTCTGTGAACAAGCGGAGTGACTCAGTTTACCTGCCCATTTTGTGTCCCTGTCCCCGGGGTGGCACCAGAGCGAGAAGACGGATTCCAAGAAGCCATGGTGGGGATTGGTAGATTCCCAGACCAGGAGGGACCAAGGCTGAGCTCCTGGATAACACAGGCCAGAGAATTGTCCCCAGTTAATTCCTGTTTGAACAAGAGCAGATCTCCTAGTAACACATCCCACCTCGACGGAGAGTCCACCGCACTGCTTGGTACATTGTTCCCATGGTCAATTCCCCTCCCTGGTAAATACGGACATCTTCTTACCAGGCTGAATGTGTTCGGCTTCAACTTCCAGCCAATGGATCATGTTACAGCTTTCTCTGCTAGCCTGAAGAGCCCATTATTAAATATTTGATCCCCGTGTAGGTGCTTCAAGACTGGGATCAAGTCACCCCTGGAGCGTCTCTTTGTTAAGTTAAACAGCTTGAGCTGCTGGAATCGCTCACTCCAGGTCATGTTTTCTAACCTTTTAATCATTTGTGTGACTCTTCTCTGACCCCTCTCCAATATATCCCCATCCTTCTTGAACTGAGGGCACCAGAACTGGACAGAGGACCCCAGCAGCGGGCGCACCAGGGCCAAATCCAGAGGGGAAATCACCTCTCTGCTCCTGCTCGCAGTACCCCTGTTTATGCATCCTTAGCTCCTTTGGCCACAGCACCACATGGGGGGCTGACGTCCAGCTGGTTATCCCCCACGACCTCCTGCACTTTGTCTGTGTCCCCGGAGAGATCCCCCAGCCCGGGGGCATGGCCGACGCTCTTTGGCCATATCACAGCGCGTGTTGCTGGCTTGTGCCCAGACTAGCCTAGCACTGGGGCTGTTGGTGACACTGGGCTTTTCTCTGCTGCCTACGGCCTGGCAGATGCCGTGTGCCAGGGGCTAATCACCGGCTGTGTCGCGCCCGGCAGGGGCACAAGCCTCTGAGAGGACTGATCTTGGTCCGACTCACTGCCAACGAGACACAGGGGCTACTGGATCTTGAGTCCAGTTGACACCGAGCTCGGCCTTAGGAAAGGCCACACTCAGGGCGTAGCAAGAAAATAGCTTCCTGTCTGTCATGCAGTGAGCTGGGTGCTGATTGGCCGAGCTTTCCTCCCACCGGGGTGAGAGCAAATTCACCCTTTTGCCCTGGTAAAGCCTGGAGGTTGGGTGGGGAAACTGAGGCACAGAAAGGGGCAAGAACATGCCCTGTCGTAACTGCCCTCCCCCAGTGCCGTGCTCTGGTCCTGGAGCACCAAAGTAGTCTCCTTTTCTGCTGGAGACTCTCCCCAATTTCCCACACTGGGATCCCTCCCAGCCACCCACACCTCCTGAAGGGGGTCTGCCTTCCCCATCGAACCAGCAGTGAGGTCTCCTGACCCAGCACCAGGGCCAACCAATTTGTGTTTTCATCCTAAGTGGATATTTCCCCCCCAAAATAGCAAATAGAAATTTTGTTTCCCTCCATCTTTGGACAAAATCGATCAGGTTTTCATTACAGAGGAGCAGCCAGATTCACAGGACAGTTGGGGCTTTCCTGCAATCCCCAGCTGCCGGAGGCAGGGGATTGCTGCGCTGTGTTAAACCAAAGCAGCGTGTATCCAGCCCTCATGTTTCTGGCTCTTGCACCTGGAGTGGGGGAGGGGAGCTGGAAAAGGGGCTCTAAAGAATGGCAAAAAATATATAGAACCCCTATTTTTTGGTGGGAGGGGAGGGATATCTGAGCGGCCGGCTCTCCTTCCCTGGGTTATCTTGTGCCTGTAAATGCCCTGGTCATGGCTAACGCAAGACAAGCCACGTTCTGGGGGATTCCACAGGCTCAAGGACTTCTGGCTTTTTTGCCATCCCAAGCACAAAAAAAAAACTGCGGCGTGGCCGGAGCCAGGGTGCAGGGGGACTCCCTGTGCTGCAGATGTGGGGCGGGGGGGAGAGAGAGAGAAGGGGGGCGGCCAGGGCTTCAGCGGGGCACTGCCACGCGGCCCCGACCGCCGCGCCGCCTGCCGGGAGGGCTCCGCACTGCTCCGGTCAGCTGGGAGGGAAGGACGCTGCAGGGCACTCCTGTCCTCCGCGCCTCCGCCCCGTACAGGGCGGCCGGAGCGGAAAAAAAAAATTTAAAAAGCGTCCGTGCCACCCTAGGATTGGGCGGAATGCCGCCTCGTACAAGCTGCCGCCCCAAGCACCAGCTTGCTCGGCTGGTTCCTGGAGCCGGACCTGCTCAAGGATTTGCCCGGGTTTTAGCTGGTTGAACTGGTCGGAGTTTGACAGTGTTTCAATCATGCGGTGAGCCAGAGCAGGACAAAGTTGGGGGTAGATTATCTGCTATCTGTGGTTGTCTCTCTGCTGCGCAGATGGCAAGGTCGAAACTTCCCCTGCCCGGCAGTAACCCCAGAGGTGCCGGGGCTCTGAACGGCCGAGCCCAGAAGTGCTGGGGCTCATTTGTGGCGCAAATCAAGCACTGGATGGGCTAGTTTGGGGCAAACACCCTCCCACCCCACACACACCCTTACCTGGCCAAATCTTCGCTTCTCTCTGTTAAGGCAAAATTTTGTCTGATACACAAAGGTGAAACTCCCTGTTTCTCTTAGTAGTCAGCAGCCCAGCTGGTGGGGGTGTGAATGTGGGTGGGGCTGCCCTGCTGTTTGCAATTTTTTGTGTCATCTGCCTGTGGTTTCATAGAATCTCAGGGTTGGAAGGGACCTTAGGAGGTCATCTAGTCCAACCCCCTGCTCAAAGCAGGACCAATCCCCAGACAGAGTTTTACCCCAGTTCCCTAAATGGCCCCCTCAAGAATTGAACTCACACTCCTGGGTTTAGCAGGCCAATGCGCAAACCACTGAGCTATCCCTCCCCCCACTTCATGGCTTCCAATGGGCTCTAAATCCAGAACAAAGTGAGGTGACTCTTGAACTTGAGACTGTGGCCAGCAGAGCTCAACCCACAGAAATATGATTAACATTAAATAGAATAAAAGACGACATGGGTCACCCCTCCCCCCTGCCTCTCTTTTTCCAGGCCAGATGTTTTTGGGGTGTCTATTGACCCTGACCCCAGGTCCTCCCGCCATTGGCCAATCACAGGATGGAAGCCCTGCCGGAGAACCAGCCCCATCCACTAGGGTGGCAGCAATCTGGCCATAGCTGCGGGGTCGAGGGGCCAGCCCCTGGCTCTGGGGGAATGTGGGGCAATCGGGGAGCAATGGGGAGGTGATAGCGGGGAGCAGGGTCCTGGAGGAATGGGAGGAGAAGGTGATGAGTTGGGAGGGGGGCTCCCAGTTCAGAGATGTGCCGGTCCCCACCCCCACCCCATCCCCTCTCCCCCCACAGTTGGCCGAGAGATTTGCAGCGATGAGACAGGAGGAAAACAGCAGAGCAGTAGAAGCCGCCAGGCAGGAATATGAACAATTTGGTGAGCACAGAGGGGCTGGAGGTCGGGATTCAGGACAGGGTGACCAGATGTCCCAATTTTATAGGGGCCGTGCTGATATTCGGGGCTTCGTGTAATAGAGCTGCCTAATACCCCCAACCCTCTCTCCCGATTTTTCACACTTGCTGTCTGGTTACCCTAATTGAAGGGCACTGGTAGAGCAGTGGGGAGGAGCCCAGGGCTGCGATAACCAGGGTCTGCGGGTCAGGAGTGAGGGGCACCGGCAGAGGTGTGGGGAACAGGGCTGGGATAGCAGGGGCTGTGGGTGGGTGAGGCAGCAGCGCCCCCTGTGGCTGGGATACGCTAGTGCCCGTCCCTAACGGCCGATCTCTCCCCGTTCCCGACAGGACCGTGGCCACCGGAGCACGTGCAGCTGCCTGAGGGTGAAGCCCGCACAGATGCAGCGACGCCTGGAGGGGAAACGCCAGGAGCTGCCGGAGCGCTGCCGGGGGGAGCTGTGGGGCCAGGACCCCCAGAAACAGGCGGCCCTGGAGGCACTGGAGCAGGAGCTGGGCAGGCAGTCTGGCCAGTTCCTGCTGGCCTATGGGCAGCACTTCAAGAAGAGTTTGCGCCTGGCTGCCGCTGTGGTTGTGGTGCAGGAAGCGGTGGCCATCGGAATCAGGGCAGGGATGTTATCCACACAAAATTCTCTGTCCCTCACATACTCTACAGGCACCCACCCTTACCCGGTCCGAGGGCCCAGCTTAGCTTTTACACTCCGCGGGTTTGCGGGGTCTTTTCCCAGTGAAAGATCCTTACCCAGTAATATCCTACTTAACCTCTATTTATTAACAATCACCAAGAACAGACTGCACACTCTAAGCATACAAGTCTCACCACTCCCAATAAGACAGATGAACTTTTCTTGAGGGCCACTCAGGATGAGGTCCATCTGGGGGGACTCTACTTTCTGCACGGTGTCATTGGCAGAGGGTTGAGGTCTGGCGGCTCTGGTCTTGGGGCTATGTCCTGGAGTTGGTTCCCAAAGAACTTCCCTTTGGCAGGGCCGGCTCCAGACACCAGCGAAGGAAGCAGGTGCCCGGGGCGGCCAATAGAAAGGGGCGGCACTCCGTCCATTATTGGGGCGGCACGTCCGGGTCTTTGGCGGCAATTCGGTGGCGGGTCCTTCAATCCCTCTCTTCCTTATCGGCCGCACTTCGGCGGCAGCTCAATCGCTCCGCTTCACTCTTCGGCGGCAGCTGAATCATTTTTTTTGTTTGTTTTGGGGTTTTGTTTTTTCTTCGCCGCTTGGGGCGGCAAAAAAGCTGGAGCCGGCCCTGCCCTTTGGACCCCAGTTTATATAGTGAAACTTGAGTCCTGCTTAGCTATAATTTAACCAATCATTATACTGAAATTTTACTAACCAATCCTAACATAGCGAAACGTAATTCTCTCTCCAATTGCATCCCACCACCTTAAGTGATTTACACCGAACAAAATTAATTATACAGTGGACAGAAATCATCAAAGAACCAGAGATCATACAGACAAACAATAGGACAGAGGGGACCATCAAGACAAAACAATCAAGAAATGAGGATTTCACAAACCCCACTAGTGAGAAGTGATTTCTTGTCAGACAGGATTTCTCTCAAACCAAGTTTTCTTTAACCATCTTGAGATCTGTTTCTTTATCTGGTGATAGTGGGGGCCATTAGGATGGGGTCTCCTTCTTAACAGCTTGAGCTTGCACTATTTTAATGTCATTTAGATGGAGTGTGAGGATGTGACTTCCTGCTCCTCAGCTAATGGCGGCCGCTCTTTCAATCTGGCTGCAGACTAAGGCCGTAGGCTTTTAGGCCTGACAATATGGCTACAGGAAAAGGGCCTGATCCCTACAGGGGGCCTTGGCCTGATTGCGGGGGGCTGTGGGCAGGCAGGTGGGGGCCTTCTTAGGACAGAAGGTTGCTCGGAATGGGAAAGGCACTAATGCCCCAGGCAGGGCCGGCTCTAACTTTTTTGCCGCCCCAGGCAAAAAAGAAGAGCGCCGACCCCCCCCCATGAGCGCCGCGCTGCCGTACCCCCCCCAGCGCCGCCGAAATCCCTGACCCCCCGCAACATGACGCCCAAAGCCCAGCCCCAGAGCACCATGCCACCCAAAGCCCCGCCCCCTCCAAGCACCGCGCCGCCTGAAGCCCCCGCCCTCCTCCGAGCGCTGCGCCAAGCCCCCGCCCCCTCCGAGTGCTGTGCCGTGCCAGCCCCCCCTCTGAGCGCCGTGCCAAGCCCCCGCCCCCCTCCGAGCACCGTGCCGCGCCTGCCCCCGCCCCCCTCCCCTCCAAGCGCCAAGCCCCCACCCCCTCCGAGCGCCGTGCCAGCCCCGGCCCCCCCGAGCGCCAAGCCCCCGCCCTCCTCCGAGCGCTGTGCCGTGCCAGCCCCCGCCCCCCCAGCGCCACGCCAAGCCCCCGCCCCCCTCCGAGCGCCGTGCCACCCCCCGCCGCCCCGAGCGCCGCGCCGCCTGAAGCCCCGCCCCCTCTGAGCGCTGTGCCGCCCGAAGCTCCGCCCCCCCGAGCGCCGGGCGTGGAAACAAAAAAACCTCCCTCCAGCGCTGTCCAGACGAACCAATAAATAAATAAATAAAAAACTGAGCGCCGCTCCACCCCAAGGTGCCGCCCCAAGCACGTGCTTGGTCGGCTGGTGCCTGGAGCCGGCCCTGGCCCCAGGGCAGGGGGATGAACGGGAGGGCAGGGCAGGGTGTTCGGCTCAGGAGCCCCTGCTGCAGGGGCTGCGTAATGGGGAGGAAACATCATGTTGGATTAAAGGTAATAATGAATCCATTGATGCTTTGGGGGCAAGTATGGCCCAGGACAGACCCCAGAAAGACTTGTATTATTAGAAAGAAAAGATGCCTCTCAGCCAGCCTGCCAAGGCAGTGCTCATTGCAATAGGTTTGTTAAATTGACAAGGTGGATGCTAATTGTAGCAGCACGTCCTGACAAGGAGTCTGTTCGGAAAGTGATAAGACAAGTGATAAGACAAACTGGTAAAAACAACTGCAGTCACAACTGTTTTCCGGAACACAGCAATAAGATTTGCTGACTCCTCCCCTTTGCATTTTTTATCTTACTTGTTCTCTTTTCCTGTGTAGCAAGTGGTATGGACAGATCTAATAAACACGGTGTATAGCCTTATCCCCTTTAATAAGAGCCTGCTGTTTTTTATTTTCTTGGTATAACAATCACACCAATCCCCTGTCCCAGCCCTGAGCACCGGGAACCTGTGTATACAAGGGGATAGCTAGATAGAGGGGTTTATGGGATCAGATAGAAAGAACTTACAACGTATAGCTAGGTTTCAATATGACACAGAGACTGATTGATTCACAGCATGGTCATTGAGATCAGAATCCAGCCCTGATCCCATTGATCTCAGTCGATAAATAACCCAGCCCTGGATCCTGTGCTCTGAGCCGCCCTCTCCATTCTCATTCCATGCAATAGATGGCAGTGCCCAGGTATGCACCCCCCTACACCCATCCACATCATGTCCTGAATGCCCTTAATATCTTACAGCCCAGAGTGCTGTATGTGCCCAGCACTGAGATGCAGCTGCCTCTGGGGTGCAGCAGTTCAGTAACAGCCACACATAACACTGCATGGAGATGGCTCATCAGGGGTCGTGTGTGGGTGTCACAGATACATACGACCAGTGCTGGTTCACCAGCTTTGGAAGAATTCTTCCATCAACCTAGCTCTGTCTACACTGGGAGCAAGATCGGCTTAACTACATTGCCCTGGGGTGTGAATTTTTCACACTCTGAGTGCCATAGCTGGGTCAACTTAACTTTTGAGTGTAAACCCGGCCTCAGTCCTTTGTTCTCCAGGCAGGGCCGTGCTGAGATCACCAGCATCCCGGCCAGAACGTCCCACAGTTGAGCATTAGATCATGAGTCCTTGGAGCTCGCATTGTCTCGCTGGAACTCTTTTTGATCTGGGTCAGTTTCAACCAGTTTCTTAATGACCCTATTCATTCCTCTCAGACAGCACGGCAACAAACCCACCCCTGTGTCTCTTGGTTTGCCCTGAGAGCAAACTGGAGCCTGTTTTCCCTACTTGGTAGCAGTTCAAAAGCATACAGGGAAACTGAGGCACACACAAGTTTCATAAAAAGTTCCCACTTTGTCACAGTGGGCTCTGCCAGAAGCTAAGAAGAGTTATTGCAGTGGTTCTCAGACTTTTGTACTGTTGACACCTTTCACACAGCAAGCCTCTGAGTGCGACCCCCTCCCCCCTTATACATTATACATTTTTTATATATTTAACACCATTATAAATGCTGGAGGCAAAATCAGGTTTGGGGTGGAGGCTGACAGCTCGCGACCCCCTCTAATAACCTCGCGACCCCCTGAGGGGTCCTGACCCCCAATTTGAGAACCCCTGGGTTATGGTGAGGGGTTTGTCACAAGAGGTAAGTAAAATGCAGACTATTGTGTTCCCAAGCTGTTGGAGCCAGGTGGTTGCCAGTAAACCTGCCCCAAATTCTGACTGGCTCCCCAAATCCACGAAAAAACACACACAATAAGCAGATGTGGGGATCTGTGTCCAAACGTCATAACTCTGGGCTGGGTTTGAGGCCAAAAATGCTGCAGGAAAGAAGAAAAAGGGGGGGGGAAAGCATTCCTCAGATGCAAGCAGCCACCGTATGTCAGAGCGACCTAGCTCCTCATCCGGGGCAGGTTTCAGAGATGACTCAGTCAAGAGTGAGAGCAATCGATGCCTTCCCGCCCAGCCCGGCCCCGTATTTACAGGCTGGACCAGCCACAGGCCTGCGCATGGACAAAGACAAAAGCACCCACAGAAAGACTCTGAACGGGGCCCCTCAGGGCTGAGCTGAAAGGCCCTGACTGTGGAAAGAGACAAAGCTGGGGGCTGTGTAAGAGAAGGAAAAAGGGCCCAAGGGGGGATCCGTCATAGAGGGAACCCTCTGTCCATGGGAAAGTTCTCATGAGAGGTGGGTACCAGCCCTCTGGACTGGCCAGGTGGTGCATGGACTAGGCACTGGGGGCGGGATCCCTTATGAGACAGGAACGGAGCTGGGTAATAAGGGCAGGCACTGGATTGCAGTTTATGTTTGTCAGTAACCTGGTGTTTCCAACGCTTCTGCTGGCCTCTCTTTTGAATCTGTCTGCCGGTGAAATAAACCTCCCTTTGGTTTTACTGT
Organism: Emys orbicularis; assembly: GCF_028017835.1. Lineage (NCBI taxonomy): Eukaryota > Metazoa > Chordata > Testudines > Emydidae > Emys > Emys orbicularis. Next base: position 156,927,008 of record NC_088686.1, on the reverse strand, counting down.
AGCCACGTCTAAGTGCCGGGTGCAAGGGAGAGTGTGATCATAGAATCATAGAATATCAGGAGGTCATCTAGTCCAACCCCCTGCTCAAAGCAGGACCAATCCCCAACTAAATCATCCCTGCCAGGGCTTTGCCAAGCCTGACCTTAAAAACCTCTAAGGAAGGAGATTCCACCACTTCCCTAGGTAACCCATTCCAGTGCTTCACCACTGTGGAAGCAGAGAAAGAACTGACAGGAAGGGGATTGCAATGCATGACAGTTAGTTAGCAAGAGTCAGGCTAACTGTAACCCTAATCACGCGAGATTTGTAGAAGCGAGGATTGTGTGAGGCGAGTGGGAAAGAACTGTGTGAGAAGTTGTTGCGACCTTGTGTAGATAATATGGAATGCAGACTAAGAGTCTACATTAGTGAGCAAAACAAGATATCAGAATGACCTATGTATAAACAAAATGCAGCTGTTGCTCATTATTGTCTGTAACAAAAGGTATAAATGCTTGCTGTAATTGTTTACCTGTGGAGAGACCTGTTTAGCTCTCTCCCTCTATGCAATTGATAGAGAGAAAATAAAGTATCTGACTTGCTGTACCCAAACAAAAAGTGAGAACTCTGTTATTCTCCGACACCACCCTCCTAGTGAAATAGTGTTTCCTAATATCCAACCTAAACCTCCCCCACTGCAACTTGAGACCATTGCTCCTTGTTCTGTCACCAGGTACCACTGAGAACAATCTAGATCCATCCTCTTTGGAAACCCCTTTCAGTTAGTTGAAAGCAGCTATCAAATCCCCCCTCATTCTTCTCTTCTGCAGACTAAAAGAGAGAGGGCCCTGTGTGACATTCTCCACCCCGCTGAGCAGCCAGATTGAGGTGACAATCCCAAAGTCTCCAGAGTCAAGCACAGAACCCAGGAGTCCTGGCTCCCAGGCCCCACTGCGCCTCTGGGAATGATCCAGGGTATGTGTGGAATGTATACTGTCCCGGGGATGGACAGTTTTCAAGGCTCCGGGCTAGGTTTGTAGGAATGATAGGAGAATGCTGGTGAAATGCAGGAAGAATTGAGCAGATCTTGTCACCCGAGTGCAGGGCTGAGAGCCAGGACTCCTGGGTTCTATGCCTGGGTCTGCCATAGATGCTTCATGTGATTGGACAAGTCACTGCATGTCTCTGGGGCTCAGTTTCCCCATGTACAAAATGGGGAAGATAAAACTTGTCTGTTTACACTGTGAGCTCTTTGGCACTGGGACTATCTCTTGTCTGTGCAGCGCCTGGTACAATTGGGGCTCCCAAAACCCCTACCACTGAGCCACCCGCCCCCCCCCCCCAGTCAATGGCCCTTAGGAAGAGTCCAGCCCAGTGTTGAAGACAGGAGGAATCAATGTAGTCATGCTAAGTGAGGGCCATTAAAGGTACTTCAGGATCTTGATGGCCCATTGTTTTCTTGCCAATGAACTGTAAACTGGACTTGTTTTTCCTGTAATCCCATGGGAAGGGGCTATCAGGGGTCTTGCAGAGTCATGTGACCATGTCACCTGATACTGGAATCCATCTTAAACCATGTACTTTTCCATGAGGAGCTGGGAAGGGGTCAAATTGAAGCAGTGGACTCCCGCCTGATGCCAATCCTATTTAAGGGTGAGGAGTGAGATCATCCAGGTGGCCAGTTCTCCCCGGGGACCCCACCCAAGATGACTGCTGGAAACGTCTATGGCTGAACAGGAGGCAGGGCTGGACCCAGGCTGGAAAGGCGTCCAGTCTGCGCAAAGATTATTAGAACCACATCTAGGGCGAGAACTTATTATTTGTAACCAGTTTTTAGTGAATCTAGTTTCGTTTGCATGTTCTGCTTATTTCTGCTTAGTAACCTGCTTTGTTCTGGCTCCTATCTCTTATGACCACTTAAATCCTACCTTTTATACTAAACAAAATCACTTTTGTTTGTTAATAAACCCAGTGTAGATCATTGTTACCTGGGGGGGAGGGGCAAGCAGCTGTGCATCTCTCTCTTTACTTTGAGAAAGAGGGCGAACAACATGAGCTTACCCTGTATAAAAGTTTATACCATCTGTAGTGAATGGAATGCAACCTGTTGTGTGTGTCCCGGGCTTCCATCACCCTGGTGTCTGGGCTGCAAACACAACTCCCATTCCATGGCTCTGCCTTGGTTCATGCTCCATCTGTCAGTCCTGCACCCTCACCCCACCTAACATGGGGCTGTGGGAGACAGACACTGAGGACACAGGGGCACTGGGAAGGTCTAGGTCAGGGGTTCTCAAACTTCATTGCACTGTGACCCCCTTCTGACAACAAAAATTACTTCACGATCCCAGGAGCGGGGACCAAAGCCTGGGCCTTGCCACCTCGGTCAGGGTATGGGAGGGGGAAAAGCCGAAGCTCAAGGGCTTTAGCCCCAGCAGGGGGACCTCTAATCTGAGCCCTGCCACGCAGGGCTAATACTGAAGACTGGGTCCCGCTCAGGGGTGAAAGGACTTACCGGTACTCCGGAGTCCTGTGCAGGGGGCGTGGCCTCAACCGGAAGAGGCGGGGCCTTTAAATTCCCCGGGCCCTTTAAATCACCTCCTGAGCTCCCAGCTGCAGAGGCGGCTGGGAGCCTCAGGGCTCGGGGTGATTTAAAGGGCCCAGGGCTCCCACCGCTACCACAGCGGAGCTCCAGGCCCTTTAAATCACTATGGGAGCCCTGCCGCCGCTACCCCAGGGCTCCGGCAGCGGGGCTCGGGCGGCGCTTTAAAGGGCCAGGGGCTCCCCGCAGCGGCCGAAGCCCTGCCGCCGCTACCCCAGGGCTCTGCCAGCGGGGCTTAGGAGGTGATTTAAAGGGCCCAGGGCTCTGGCCACTGCAGGGAGCCCCGGGCCCTTTAAATCACCAGTCGGTCTGGTCCGGCACGGCGTACTGGCTCTTGCTGGTACGCCGTTCCGGGCCATACCGGCTTACTTTCACCTCTGGTCCCGCTACCCAAGGAGGTGGGGCTGGGGCTTTGGCTTTGGGCTCTGGGCCCAGCAAGTCTAACACCAGCCCTGGTGACCCCATTAAAATGGGGTTGTGACCCACTTTGGGGTCCTGACCCACAGTTTGAGAACCGCTGATCGAAGGCATCTGAGCAGGTTTCTCTTCTGGATCCTTAGATGGGGCAACTCCAGACTCTGCCTCAACACTGGAGAGCAGAGCCGAGACACCAGGACCTGCCGCATCAGTGGAGGGGAGCAGACCTGAGGCTCCAGAGACCTCTCCCAACAAAGTTCCTGCAGATACGGTCCAGATACGGGAAACAGGAGCTGGGTCTCCATGGCCCATTCCATTCCTGACCACGGGCTGACTCGGCCGATGAGGAAGTCAGTCAGGGCCCTCCACATTCCCCTGGTTCTTCCATCCAGCGTCTCCATCTCCATACACCTGCTGCGCCCGAGCGCCTGCCCATCCCCTGTGTATTGTCCATCTGTGAAGGATGTGGAAGGTGCCAGGACTGTTTTACAAACACTTCATGTATTAGCTGTGTCAGACCTGCTTCCTGTCCAGCCCCGGCTCCATCCCTTGGCTGCTCCACTCCAGCCCTACGCCCTGCCTGCCTTGAACCCCTGGCTCTTACCCTTGGTTGGCCTCCCGACCGCACCTCTGCTTCTGCCCTCCAGCTCTGCTTTGACCACTAGGCCAGACTCTTGCTTTGACCAGGAGGTTGCACCACCTACACCTCGGTGTGGGACACCCAGCCCCAGAAGTGGGGAGTGGGATCTGGATAAGGGAAGCCTCCCTAAGTGTTAGCTGAGACAGAGGCGTGTGAACGGTTGGGTGGGTTAGATCCCTTTGCTTCTTAGGCTTTGCGCCCCTCCGTTGAGATGAATGGAGCTGGCGTTTGGAAAATGCTGGTGTCTGTCCCTGTATTCACACACTGGCCTCAGCTCCCGGTGGTGAGCATGGCAGGGCCAGGCCCAGGCCCAGCTGCAGGAGGAATCACCGCTGGGACTATAGCTATTTCCCTGGTCTGTGACTGGGCGCATGGGGAGATTCCTCCTCAGGGGGGTGAAGCCTTGAGGCCTAAACCTTGGGAACGGAGACATAGAGGAGGCCAAGGTGCAGCTGGCGCTGAGCTGTGACGCCATCCTGGGTGGTGACGCCTTCGTGTCCGTCTGCAGGGAGAAGAGCCGTGAAGACCGTCCTGTCCTAGCTGAGAATCATGAACTTCAGAAACACGAAGCTCAGGCTGAGGGATCTCCTGGAAATCAGTCCAGACAGCGTGAAGGACTCGACTCCTTACACCTGGGGAGACTTGCCTCGGCACTTCCTGCGAAAGCTCATGTAAGAAACACCCAAAATAGGAAAATCTATTTTTTCCACCTGCTTTTGAAAAGGAAAACCAGTGGAAATTGCAACTGAAGGCTGGAGGGGCCGGCTTGGAGCACAGGAACCAGAGCCGGGTTATTTATTGACTGATGTTGATGGGGTCAGGGTTGGATTCTGATCTCAGTGATCCCACTGTAAACCAATTTCTATGTCCTCCTGAAATCTAGCTACATGTTGTACGTTCTATCTATCTATTTCCTTGCATACAGAGCTTCCCAATGCTCTGGGCTGGAACGGACTCTTGCCCGGGATGGGGGGTGATGGTTCTTTCTCACTACATGCGCCCTGCAGCAGGGGCTCCGGATCTAAACGCCCTGCCCCACCCTCCCCCTCTTCCCCCTACTGTGGGGCGTTGTTTCCTGTCACATTCTGAGCCACCTTCAGTCCAAACCAGGCCCCTCCCTTCCTGCCACATCTTCCTGAAACTTAAGACTGTAACTCATTTGTATGTGTCTATATTTACCTGCTTTAACTGTGTAGCTAACTCTTATTTAATAAGAGATAAATAGATAATTTGAGATAGTTTATTACAGGATTGGTTTGAAATACAAGCAGTACAGAGCCAACATTCATAACTTCAACTACAAAAATGATACACATATACAGATAGCATAATTATAACCAGCCAATCATAACCTTCCCATAGAGACCTCACATGACAACCTTTGTACAATATTTGCTGCAAATATATAACAGTGGTTGCAACAGTGATCTATATGGTTACAGATTCTGTCAATAACGTCCCAATGACCAGTTAGATTGGAGTACCCAAGGGGTCTGTCTGGGACTCCATGTTAAGACTGTAACAGTGGCTGAGGAGCTTACACTTAGCACTTGATTGGTAAAATCTAAGCATAGGACTCACAGTCAAATGGATGACTAGTGAACCGCCCCCCCACCCTTTGGGGAGGCTAGCCTGCTTCCTCCCACTCCTTCTGCCCGAGGCCCTGCCCTCCACCCGCTGGAGCCCCAAGAATAAACTGAAAAATGTTAGAAGGGGATTTGGGGTTTTCTAACGTCCCTCCTCCGTTTGTATCATTTTTCAAATCAGTGGGAAATGGGGCGGGGGGGGGGGGACCAAAATTGTCCACTCCACACACTTGCTTGGGTGGGAAAAAAATGTGAAAAAAACCCAATTGCAAAATATGAGAATCAATTCCCCCCCCCGCCCGTTTTTGAAAATGAAAACCAAATGAAACTTGCAACGGAGGGATGCAGGGGCCAGCTCAGAGCACAGGAGCCAGGGCAGGGTTATTTATCAACTGACATCAATGGGGTCAGGGCTGGATTCTGATCTTGGTGACTCCACTGCAAATCAATCAATCTCGGTGTCCTTTTGCAATCTACCTACCTGCTGTAAGTTCTTTCTATCTATTCCCATAAATCTAGCTATCTGTCCTCATCCACCCCATCTA